>NC_137231.1:12279924-12789924 GCF_949987685.1 Ammodytes marinus
ATTCCTTTTCCTTTCACTCCTCCCATACACACTTCTCTCTGCACTGCTCTGAACTCCGCTGAATAAAACTTTCCACACCAGCATACCACAGGAAGAGAAAAAAAAGGAAAAAACACAGTGGTTGGCCCTAGCAACTGGAACAGAACCACAAAGTTACGTACTGACTCATCGGCCATGCCCATGTAGACGGCCTGCTGCATGAGGGTCTCGATCAAAGACATGGTGCTGGAGTTTGTCTGTCTGGGGGAGAAGACAGCGTTAGAGAGAAGCAACGTGAAGACGGCAGCACTGATGTGATCCCGTCACATCTGTCATGAGAAACAATGAGTGTGTTGGAATTCAAAGATGCAGTTGTCACTCTTGCACTGATTTTACTGTACTTGTGTAACGTTCTTATCTGATTAAGATAACCTGTAGATAAATAAATAAAACATGTTTGCTCTCCCTTCCTCCACTCCCGGATAAACAAGCCACTGCAGTATTTACTGTTTATAGTATGTGGTTTTACAAAAGGGCAAGCAGATGCAGACTTCCTGGCCACACCCACACTCTATGAACTATATGATATGGAAATACTGCACAGAATACTGTATAGTAGGCTCAATTATGCATCCAGTCACCTTTAATGGTCACATTGTATTCATAATTAAACCAGCTCAAGACTTGACTTGTGTCAGTTGTGTAAATCCAAAAATTGTCGCTGCTGTTTTCCCAACCACACCCTCGTAGGTTTCATCA
Source organism: Ammodytes marinus (assembly GCF_949987685.1). Lineage (NCBI taxonomy): Eukaryota > Metazoa > Chordata > Actinopteri > Uranoscopiformes > Ammodytidae > Ammodytes > Ammodytes marinus. The sequence goes on from NC_137231.1 coordinate 12,280,663, forward strand.
CTACTTTCCAAGAGAGCCTACCTAACGCCAAGTCATCTCTCAACACGCTTAACACACTTCAACAAACTCTCAGACTAAAAGCTTGAAAACACATTTGAGTTTTTGTTTTTTATCGGAGGAAAGTAACTTACCGTTTGGCTTTAGATTGAAGAAGTTTGTCTCAGTGAAGTTCCAGGGGCGTTGTAGAGGCACAGAGGGTATATTTATACCCGTGATAAACCCCACCTAGTAACGAGTCCAGCCCTTGGACTGAAGCGCCGCCTGTCACGGCGCGCAAGAGCTCCGGTCTAAACGAGACGCCGTGCGTAATGAAGGAGGAAGTGTTTCTCTCCAGCACATTTCAAACAGCGTCTGCCTACCCGAAAACATATGCCGATCAAAGTCTCAGTTCGTAAGCTTTCATATAAAATGGGGATCTCGTGGAAAATCCCTAATAGATCCGTGACTTAAGGAAGAATTGGGTTTATGATAATTCACTTTCTTTTATAGGACTTCTATGCTTATAATCGAGGTTTCAATGTTACATTTCTAGTAGCCTATTCAGGAAGTAAGTTTTTCATGTTTATTATTATATGTTTAATTATTCACACTTCATAGATATTACTGTGATGTTGTTGCTTCTTCTAATTTAAGACATTTGAGTTTCACATTTAAAAGTTGTGTTAAAGTTATAGTGCGTAGCTTATCTTGCTGAGTTATTAAAACAATATTGTCGGTGCATCTACATGAGGTAAGCATTCAGTGATCGCACATGGATTTTCTGCTGTGCATCCAGGTTTTTTCTAAGCATTAGAATCAACAACTGAAACATTTCTTGGGTGCTTCTTGGGATGATCTTCTGAGCTCCTGCACCAGTGTTGTGAGCTGACAACAGTGTGTAAATTGTGATTGGCTTAATCAACTTTGTGTCAACTCGTGTGGAGATGGCTTAACTTTAACTGACATTCATTTAAACGAAAAAGTAATGCACCACAGCTTTAAAGAATACATGCCTCACTCACTGCTGGAACCCAGAGGGTTTCTAGCATAAGGAATAGTTATTTGTCTCCAGTGGCGTGCACAGGTAGACCTGAAGTGGTGCTGAAGCACCTGCCCTTTTCCCCTGGCCCAATCAAGTGCCCTTTTGAAAAAAAATAAAAAAATCTGAAAGTTATTTTTTTTTATTTTATTTTTTTTTACAGTGTATGTGGCCCATGCCGACATTATCATCTATATGCTCAACGATTAAAAACGTTTGACAATAATGCCCCAATAAATATGCCCCCCCTCCTCCTCCTCCGCACACACTTCCTTTGTCAACGTGAACGCGCAGAGTGGACACAAACGGAGGCGCGTTGCCGCAGCAGTTCACAGCTGCTGCACACACACACCTACTCTTGCGCCTGCCCTGCCCCATCAGCGAGGTAACACATACATTGAATGGAGTCAAGAGTGTATTGTTTGCCCCCTAAGCCTCAGTTGCCAAGCTATAACTTGCATTTATTTGTCTCTGTTTTAAAGTAGCCTCGATCATGCAGCGCCACACAGCTGAGCATAAATTAGCCAACTGTCCTGCTTAACAAGCTAGCCCAAAAAAAAATAGATATGACGTGATGAACACAACTAATGTCGGCGGAGTTTTTCATTGGTACAGCATGTGAATCTATCAGTATGCTGAATATTTAGTGTTGTTTAGGTTAACTTTAGGCTATATAATTAACACATGCAGTAATTTATTTGCTAAATGACAAACAGGCAATTCCCAATGTAGCCTTGTGCCTGGTTGTAATGTAACCAAGCTCTCTGCTCTCCTGGATGAAAGCATCCACCAGCAGCAAGGAGGAAGAAGAATATGAAGTGTCAGAGTCAAGACCAGAGTCATGTTAACTGTTCAGGGCCTTTTAAAGCTCAGATTTTAATGTTGAACTGTTCCTCAAATGTTATTCAAATATCTTAAAAGCTGTCCACACATTTTATTTTAACTACTTTACTTTAATCAGTCATGAAGTTATATAAGTTAATTATATTATTTTGTCCCAACCATAAGTTATTTCTATGTTACAAGACTTGCAGTAATCTTGTATTTACCTTAATAGGATATTATTAGTACAGAGATCAGGGGCCTAACAAAGACTTCAAAGAGAGAATTCGGGATAAGGGATTATTTTAAAAAATCCGAAGCTGACTGTTTTTTTTTCAAACATGTACATTTTTTCTTTCTGCTTTTTGGAAATAGAATAATAGAATAAATAGCCCACATTGACACAGGTGATTTAGCCTTAGCTTTCTTCTCAAAGTGCACCTGATTGATGAATTTTACTTTAAAAGGTTAAAATTTTTCTTCTGGGGGAGCATTCCCCTGGACACCCCTAGAAGGTCCAGGGTCCCAAACACAGTCTCCCAAATTCCTTTGAGAAACACTCTATGTGTGGCCGGGTATTAAAAGTCATTAGGCCAGGGGGGGATTTTGTACAAGTACCCTTAAAATGATTTGGTCATTCATCGATAGAATATATTGTGCCCTTTTTTTTGCAATGAGCACCTGCCCCCGAAAATGTCTGTGCACGCCACTGTTTGTCTCTGCTGTTTGCAGTCAAGACAGTCTTTCTGTTCACAATCTGCTGTTATCTCTCCGCTTGATGAAACGTTATCAGGAGGTTCGTTGAAAGAAACCCTGCCTCATAGAACAAATCCATATTGTGTTGTGTATACACTGTGTCTGTGGAACCTCTGTCTCCATCATGTTTCTGCATACCTCAAGTTAACCATACCTGTAGGAGGGACAGAGCAAAGACCACCTAAATGTTCCTCAAAAGAGTGTACCTTTTAGTGTGATGATGTAACAAGTTCCTTCAAGGTGAGGCATGTTGTCATGGCAGAGCCTGACACTCCCTGCTGCCTGCGTGCCTCAACACAGGGTAATGCTTTAAACAGCAAGGGATAATGACACATTGGACTTTTTGTTGCATCGTCATACGTTTTCATCACACTATTGTAGGTGAGCAATCAAGACTTCAAAAGGCCCTAACTGATGTGCACACACACTTATCTGTGGTACTGTCCTCCTCCAGTGGAAGATGGTCAGGGTTTGGATTGTGACTAGAAAAAGGGATGGTGCAATTCTGTGTTTTCATTAAAGTGGCATCATGGGTGGATTTATCTCTAAGAAAGGTATGTTAAACAGATGCTCAAGCTGTGGTCCAAATGTTCCAAATGAGTCTCTCTCGGTCTAAAAGAGAAACCCTGATAGACAGGCTCTGTCAAGAACAACTGGGCAGTGTAAAGCATCAGCCCACAATGACTATGGAAGTTTTTCCACAATTACTTCTTTACAAGGTATATTATATTAAGTGAAGTGTGTGTGTGTGTGTGTGTGTGTGTGTGTGTGTGTGTGTGTGTGTGTGTGTGTGTGTGTGTGTGTGTGTGTGTGTGTGTGTGTGTGTGTGTGTGTGTGTGTGTGTGTGTGCGTGCGTGTCTGAGTGTGTGTGCGTGCGTGTCTGAGTGTGTGTGTGCGTGGGTGCGTCCAATTGTGAGAGCGCATCCTATTACAATCTCTATCTTACATACTGGAAACCTGAGGACTGTTAGTGGCATTTTCTTTACTAGCAGGCTCTGTGGGGTTTCAGCCAGTACCTGGTGAAACTCCATCTCTGCCGGTTTAATATTTAAAGCCTGTCGAGAGTTTGGTTCCCCTTAGAGATCAGCGCCCCTGGTCAGCACAGCAGCACCCAAACCACAGTGAATGACACCGGAGGGAACTGATCTTCTCCCAGACCAGGTAGAGCTTTTTATTATCAAGCCTTTTGTATTCTAGCTTTACCTTTTTATAATAATGCCAATTTATTTCAGGCGACGTGATAGATTTGTTCTTATATAGCACCGTGAAATCAGTTAGTTTGAGAAATGTAATAGACATACACTGAAACTTTGGGATTTTTCCATTTTCCCTGTTGAAAAGCTTGTAGCTTATAGTGGCTCTTAGAGGCTGACAAAAGGATAACTCTCCCTGAGTGAATCTGCTTCGTGAGCTCTTCGACATCTGCGAATAATTTAAGGGTTGAACAATAGTTCATGGTGTAGATTAAAAATAGTGAAGAATTTTCAATTGAATTTCAGTTTAAACTTTCATCTAGGATCATTGTGGCTTTAAAAAAAAGTGATTTTGACCGACCCTTTTTTTTGGTTGCAGGTGTTGGACTGATCCGGTCTCATTTGCAAAACCGATAAAGACCAAACACGAAAACAGTTGTGAAAGGCAACTCCCAGGTGTATGCACAATGTACGTGAACTCCCCTGGAGCTGAGAACAGATCTGAGAACAGATCTTATTCATTGACTTTCCTGGGAAAGAAAGTAGGGAGACATCAATCTGTGGCCCCTGCAGGCAAACAACGTGAGTGTAAACCACCAAATACCAATAAACGCTTACACAGCTGCAATGGTTCATTTTCATCTGCATGGCGGTAATGAAACCGTTGCAATTGTTACTGTATCAGATATCAAATTATATGTTGCAGGATAAGTGAGTGTCAGTGAGTGTTGATGGCAGACAGGTGAAGCTGGTCGAGGTTCAAATATTTCATCTGCTTGACTGCCTCTGTTGAGAAGCAGTGGAGCAGCCAGTGCATCAGAACAAATATAACATTCTTGGCAGGGTCTGGTGGTCCAGATGGGTCCACTAGAACCAGACCTGCAGCACACATGCTAAAAGACTGCTGGCATATGCCCACTCATCTTTACTGCAAATTAGTGACATAACAGTCACTCTAGCTGGTATAGTTGTGAGACACATTTTCTGTCAAGATGTTTTCATTGAAAGCTAAATCTGCTGTCCTGTTTCACCCTCCTTTACTGTAAGCTTTTTGTCTCTACTTTTCTTCTTCATTTTTCTCCATAGATAGTGTTGTATCTTTACATACTACATGCATCAAAAGCTTGTGTTTCTGTTTGGAGTCCATGGGTAAAAACCTCACTTGCCCTTCGTTGTTGTTGTTTTTTTTGTATTTTTTGTATGACTGTATATAGTGTGTCTCTGGATTTGCATTTCACATCATGCACACATTGTTACATTTTCCTCAGGCGCCTGGGAGACAACTAACAGGTCTACCTGCCCTGAGGACCCGGAGGTGTTCTTGCAGCCTGGGCGGGTCCCGGTGGCCGCGCAGCAACAAGTGCTGGAGGATTTACCAGGCAGTGTCCCAGAGCTTCAAGATGAGAGGCCATGTCCCATCATTCACAACACACAGTTTGACCAGTACCAGGACAGCACAGCAGGTCAGACTTGGCCAGGACATACACACACACACACACACACACACACACACACACACACACACACACACACACACACACACACACACACACACACATGCAATCACAGATTTCACAACACCTTGCGCAATACAATAATATAAAGCCTCCAGGTTCTTCCTCCGCCTTCTAACAAGCTCAGACAGCAGATAACCTAACCAACTTTTCACTGTAATTCCTGACAATATTTCTATTTTCTCCACCAAAAGGTGTTTCTGGGAGGAAGGTAGCAGCATGACGGCACGCCCACATTCCTGTTTGAGGAAACAAAGAGGGATGGGAATGTGTGAGAGACAGAGAGTGTTGAAATATTGAGTGGGGCATTTTATGGAATGTGTCCATATTTGAGATAAGCCGGGTGACACTGGTGGCTTCTCCTGAAAAAGAAAATAAACAGGGACTCACTACCAATTGAGAGATAAGTTTTACCCTGCGTTCCGAATCGCATACTCTTTCTTTTTTCTATTCTACATAGTAGAATAATCTAGTTAGGATACAGTAGGCATACAATTGGGACATACTTTTTTTTATTTTTTTAAAGATATTTTTTGGGCATTTCTATACTTTATTGATAGTGTAGAGCAGTGGTTCTCAATTATTTTCTGTCATGCCCCCCCAGGGGACAGAAATTTTTTCTCGCCCCCTCCCCCCCTAAATTGAAATACTATTGAGAACCTGATAATATTTATTTATTTATCTGTACAAAACCACTGTATGAGTTTCTGGCATGAGCATTCTGCATACAATCACCTTATTATCAAATTAGATAACAAAAATTAGCTAAGATAACTTCTGCAGCAAAAAAATTCAAAGTTCAGTTCATTAGCTCAATTTGTAACATTTAAACAAGACTGCTCAGTCTGTGTGAATCTCAGGACAGAGAAACAAGAGCAAATGATTTACTGAGGTTTACATTTCATTCAAAACATTTTTAAACTGTAAACATAGTTAAAGTGGTGTTTTTTTATTATTATAGGCCAATAGGTCTTCTGTGATGCGATAACCAATAATTAATTAATGTCACTTGGAGACACCTGTGGACATTTATTTACTGCAAATCGCGGCCTTTCGCGTGGATATGACCATACACAAGCACACATCGCGCTTGCTAGCACTTAAAGAAAAAAAAAGTCAGTTGGAAATCAAGGCAGCCCGCTCGCTCAAATAGGATGCTGTTTCAAGACTAAAAATCTCAGCCAGATGTAGTAGGCATCAGGGTCTTTCTAACCATCCTAAATCTGCCAACAAGAATCGGAACATCCCTAATCTTTTTTCTACCATACTAAATAGTAGATAGTATGGGTATTGGAACGCAGGGTTATATTCAGAAATTTAAATAGAAAATTATGTTGATGCTCATACAGTATAACTCATTATAAAGATGTAAACCGTGTTATAAATCTAATAAATACAATTTAAATGTTTTCTCTGAGATATGTGTTTTATTTCAACATCTGCAGTCATGTTAGTGCAATCAAATGAACGTTATAATGCATTATGAACAAAAACAGATCAGTTTTTCTTTGTAAATGATCTGTCAGGGGAACAAGTCAAATAACTGTATTCAATTATTATTTTGTTTTTTTTCTTTTGCGAGAACTAGGTCAGCATAATTACACACATTCACACACATCACAGCTGGATTATTGATGTATGCGCTCCAGCACCCAGTAAAACTATTAGAAAAATGAACTTACATCTGAAAACTATTATGGTTATGTAACTGGCAAGTTTTTCTTTTTTTCTTTTTACTGTTTTTTTCTACTAAAAGTAATATGAAATATGAATTAACCCATGCTGGGCAGGATAATTCTCAAATCCCACAACTACTACTAACAAGGGTTGGGGTTAACAGTAAAAAATAAGTGTGTGAACCACATGAATATAAAGGTGTATTTCATTATGACGATGTAATTGGGGTGTGTTGCAGTTTAATTACATAGCACATTCACTTGAATTGGTAGCGTGTGTGTGTGAGTTTGTGTGTTTTTTTGTGAGCGCCCGTTTTACTGTGTCATCACACACAGCTCACAGCCGCATACAGGCAGAGTAGGCCTATATTGTGCTTTGCATTAGTTTACCATGTTTGGTCAATTCATGATCAGTCACATCTTTGAGCCCTGCACCCATGTACAAACTAACCCGTGTCAACAAACAAAATGTAAAAAGGGAAATTTGACTGGATTTGTGTGCCGTTTTATGTAAAGGTTCATTGAAGGTGATCAGAAGGGATAAACACAAAACATGGTGTCCACAAAGAGCAGGAGAATGTTTTTTTTCCTTATTTATTTTCTACATTCAGTCCATTGTAATTTCCATCCATGTAGATACTGTAGTTAGGCTCTCCTGTGGTAACAATGTCTGATGTAATGACTTTAACAAGCTGAAAATTCAATTGTAGTACCTGAATTACTGCATCCTATATTACTGTAATGTATTAAACATGCAAAGAGTGCTTAGTTTTAGTTGCAAATAATTAGGTTATAACAATAATTATTTTCTGTAACTTTGTCTACTTGCCTATTGCGCCTCTGCACAAGCTGTTTCCAACTGTCCCCCAACATTTGCTTCGTCATTTCAAGCTGTCATTCAACACAAAGCTCTGTGGACGAGGAGGTGGGCTGCGTTCAGACGCTGGATCGGTGCAGATCGCAAAAAACACTCGGGACAAAAGGTCAACCAAGGTGCTGTAAAATTATGAAGAAATATGAGAAGGGGGAAAGGCAAATAGGTGTGTGTGTGGGTGTGTGTGTGTGTGTGTGTGTGTGTGCGTGCGTGCGTGTGTGCGTGCGTGCCTGTGTGCGTGTGTGTGTGTGTGTGTGTGTGTGTGTGTGTGTGTGTGTGTGTGTGTGCAGGGTAGAGCGGGTTGCTATTACAGAGAAGGATGATGATGAGGTTTGAAGACACTGCATATGCATACAGAAGCTGTGGATGCAGAAGCAAATCTTGCTATCACAGTACTGACCATCACTTTTCACCACGAGCCTTGTCTGAATTTGAATGGCAACTTACTGCATGGTATTTCTGCAGCCTCATCAGAATCTCAGCTGTCAGAGAGCAGCTATACGGATCAGGCGGCAGAAGCTGAGAGGTCACGAGATGTCAAGATCTATATCCCCTACGAGTCAGCTGAACTCTGCATCAGTCAGGTGAAGTAACCATCGCAGGAATGCAGCACAGAACAAGTGCTGTGTCTCTGTTCTATTTATAACAGAATCAGTTGATACCACAAGACATGAGTATGAAAAAAACATATATGACTACGACCTCATCTCTTAAAAAACATTTTTTTTTCTTTTTCTTTTTACATGTGATAAGAGCTGTGTCCAGTTGTTAAGTGATAGGCCATGCAAGCACACAATCAATTCACTGTCAGACACTGTGTTTTGTTCTTGTTGCTCACACTCACATGGCTGCCCCGCAAGGCATTTGAACAGGCTGGAAGGATGCTATTTTGTGAGGTCTGTGTGTTTGTTTACACTCTGTAACAGATAGCCGAGGACATGGAGGCAATAAAGAGAAGACACCTGGAAACGGTGCAGGAGCTGGAGGAGGACTGTCAGGTCACTGTGCTAGAGAACCAGGTGAGGAGGCTTATGTGTGTGTGTGTGTGTGTGTGTGTGTGTGTGTGTGTGTGTGTGTGTGTGTGTGTGTGTGTGTGTGTGTGTGTGTGTGTGTGTGTGTGTGTGTGTGTGTGTGTGTGTGTGTGTGTGTGTGTGTGTGTGTGTGTGTGTGTGTGTGTGTGTGTGTGTATGTGTGTGGGTGGGTGGGTGTGTGTGTGCGTGTGTGTGTGTGTGTGTGTGTGTGTGTGAGCAAGAGAGAGAGAGAGATATAGAGAAAGAGAGAGATAGCCCTAACACATAACACATAATATTTCGGATTGTGTTGTTAGGTGTGGACTGTGCAGAGGATCAGGTCTCATTACCAGAAGAAGTTGAACGCCCTGAGAAGTATCCTTGACCTCTACCAGGAAAAGGTGGAGAAGAAGAATGCTGACTGGGAGAGTAGAGTGGCGGTCAGTGATGTTCGTCAGTCAGTCTCATCTCTCCCTCTTTTATCTAATGGTTTTCCAACTCCCAACTCGCATATTTTCTCCAATATTATTATCTAAGTTCCTGGCGTATTCCCCTGTAGTGCAATACAATGAATGGTTTCATTAATTTTGTTGTGGGAAAGTTACAGTCAAACTCGCCACTTGAGACTTTGGTATTAATCAAAAAGTCATGTTTTTGCACAGGCTACAGACAACTATACAGGCTGAGCAATTAAACAGCTTTAATCAGTTTAATCACGCATTTCTCTCCTTGCCTGGTCCTGTTTCCTGCAGGCCCTGACTGCAAAGAACGTGCAGCTGCTGGAGGAGCAGAGAGCTGAGAGGACGAGGTGGGAAATGGAGGCCCTGCACTGGCACAGAGAAAAGGTTGGGCAGGAGCACGCCCCTGTGGTCATATTTGAGTATAACAGGCATATTTTCTTTACAGTATTACTTGGTGGTACTTTGTTTCTTTTAGAACAAAATGCTGGAACTGTTCTCCAACAGGCTGGATCTCCTGCACAGCCACCAGGCCTCCAGTGAGTCTGCATGTACTCATGGTTATATATGCATACCTTTAGCACATGTCACCTTTGTAAATGCCCTGTGACTCTGAACAGCAATACAGGAGCTGCAAATGGCCAGACAGGAAGTAGGAAAAGTCCAAGAAATGCTGATGGTTTCATCCCAGGTGCAGCAGGAAGTGGAAGAGGAAGGTGAAAGCACAGAGAACAAAGGGCTCTCAGCACAACAACAGACTGTGGTGGGTTGGTATTAGTTACCATGGCAATGTGCTGCTCATATCTGAGGTACATGATCTAAGATCATAGACATATCAACAAAGCAACCAACACAGAACCTTCTGAGTCACCTTCTGGGGGACAATACGGTCATATTACAAAGACTTACAATCTGCAATTACCACATAAAATAAGTTTGAATGACATATTTGTATTGAACATACATTTAAAAGGTTGTCCATGACCTGTGGGTACACATTGTTTTGATTTGACTCTTTACTGTAAGTTGGTTTTATCTGCAGGCCTGCAATGAGTCAGATCAGCCACTGGAGGGGGCTAAAGCCTGTCTGGAGGAGCTGAAAGAGAGCCTGTACCAGAGGGAGAAAGAACTCAGTGAGCTGCTGGAGGCAGAGAGCAGCCCTGTCCCTCCTGTCCCTCAGCCGCCCTGCAGCGTTCTGCTTCCCACCGTCATACTCAAGGTCCTGCTCAAATATTAAACCATATGTAAACAAACTATCTGTACATCAAATTATTTTAAATGTGTCATTCTCTGTTTTGCAGGTGGCAGCTAATAATTCTACTACTGCTTTTATGACTTTGTGTATTCCATATATTGTATACCATAAGATCCTCCTGTTGGTTTCTATAGGCCCATGTTATTTGCAGTGCAGTGGCAGAGACCAGAGCTCTTTTGGACCAGATGATCGAGGAGAATCAGTTTGCTCTGGTCGAAGCCAGGGACAAAATGGACCGTCTACAGATGGAAGAAGACATTCATATCAGAGAGGAAAGGACAAACTATCACGAGGGGTAGAGTTCACAGAAACAGTTTGCCGATATAATCAACAAATGACCTCTTTTTGTGTAGAATTTCCACAGCTAGTCTCATTATGTATAGTGGCAGGTTACATTTAGATAATGTTCATGTTTCCTTTATTCTTTTCACGTCTGATATATAATCATTTTAGAATATGCTTACTTTTCAGGTTAGCTGAATCTGAGACAAGTTTGTCTTCACTGCCGGAGACAGTGAGAGGGTACGAGGTCTCCCACTTGGCTTTGACCTGCATCAAAAATGGAGAAATCCCTGAAATAAATGGTAAAATGTTTTTACCTGAAATCACTGTTAAAAGCTGTTATTCCCAACTATTACATTTACATCATATGCGTTCAGCAGCACCACTCACTTAAACACTTTCATCCTTCAAAAGCTGGTGACTTGTTCATGCATGCATCAGTCTGGAAACAACCTCATGCTTCTGTCTCTGCACTACATGTGGCTCACTGTGTAGTGTACGGTGCATCACTTACGTCAGTGGTTTTCATTTCTTGTTTGGCTCAGACTGCGATGCGGTCTCAGAACTGGAGGACATTTTGGGACGAGGGACAATCCGAACCTCTGGGGGAGTGAAGAGCGTTGGTCAGCAACTTCTCTTGCTGCAGGATCAGGTTGGTCTTTTATCATGCAACTCAAACTCTCAGGCAGACCATGAGGGGGAAAACACAAAACAGAGATGGTTACTGAAGGAACTTGTGTAACAGAAGAACTGAGCCTTCCCTTTCTGTGCAACTATATATCAGCTGTCATAGCCCAAATTTGTTAGTGTCTGCTCCCAGATACATGAAGTAAAATGTTTCTGATTAGTAAGGAATTTTAGCAAACTTGTTAGTTCCAGTAGCTTCAAATGCATATTTTACACCTATTCTTCATTGCCATGGCTGTGTTTTTATGCTATTCTCTAAAGCTCAAGCAAGTTAAAGAAGATAAAAAGAAAATAATTGAGAACTACACTTCAGAGACGACCATGAGGAAGAAGTACTACAATATGGTGGAGGACATGAAAGGTACACATTGGCCAGCCTTAAATGTTTATATCTGAAATCAAACACAAAGAAGTGAGGCCTTATCAGTTTAAACCTCTCTTTGTTCAGGGTATCATGGTTTAATGTCTTGTTCTTTCTAGGTAAAATCCGAGTGTTTTGTCGGATTCGACCGGTGTGCCGAACTGAGGCTGCGCAGGATGGGACCATCGCTGTGGAGAAATTTGATGATTACTCAGTCACTGTGGAAACCTCTCGAGGGCAGAGGGAGTTTCAGTTTGACAAGGTGTTCAATGCTAAAGCCTCTCAAGAAGACCTGTTTCATGACGCCAAAAGGTGACGGGGATATTTCTTCCTAATCAGGGACCAGTACAGTAAAATCTACCATTTGGTGCACCATAAATGTTTAAACTATATATTAGTATATATTTCCTCCAGACTGATCCAGTCTGCTCTCGATGGTTACAACGTCTGTATCTTTGCGTATGGCCAGACCGGCTCAGGGAAGACCTTCACTATGGTCGGGGATAAGGACCAGAAGAACCCCGGTATCATGCCCAGAGCTTTTAGTGCCATATTTGATTTCTTACATGAGAACAGCACCAAATTCGAATTCAAGGTAGCAGACAGAATCATCATTTAGTCACAGTTTATTTTGGAGACCAGAAAGATCAGAGATTTTAACTGAATAATGAGAAACCTCACATTGTCTCTCTTCTCTGGTCTCCTTGGACTGTCCTCCTCCCTCCTGTACCTCTTCATCCTTTTACCTCAGGTTTCGGCCTACATGCTGGAGCTTTACAATGACAGGCTGCAGGACCTCTTTGTGAGCCTGGCTGGTGAGGCCAATGCATCCCAGTCCCATGGCCAGGGCAGGCGGGTGGAGATCAAAAGGAACAGAAAAGGGGTTGTGTTCGCACAAGGAGCAGAGACAAAGGAGGCCTCCAGTGCCCAGGAGCTCTACGCTCTGTTCCAGCAGGCCTGTGCCAACCGCCACATCACTGCCACTAGTGAGTTCCCTATACCGTGCAATGCCACCCGGTTCAAACAGAGCCCTGCTAAATGGTTTGGATTAATCGTGTTAGTTACAGTAAGTGTGAGGGGGTGGCAGCTGGGTACATCATTACCGGTAAGTGGAAGAGCAGCCAAACGGTGAATCAACACACTGTATAGATGCACACGGGTCATCAGTACTTAAAGGAAGCCCATAATGTCTTCGTAACAGGTAGCTGGGGCCACTGAGAACTACAAAAGGGATTATTTGAAATATAATTTGCCATAATTTAAAGTCGTTTAAATTTAAAGGGACAATTGTCACGTATTCTATAATTTGAGGATTTAATGTTATATTTGAGTTAAAACTGATTGTTTTGGATTTAGAGATTTCAATCTTTCCTTGATCTGAAGATGAAGTAATACTGAAAATAGTTGTTACAAGTGTGGCTATGACGGACTGTGTGATGTTTATTTGACGGAAACGCTGAACAACATTCAAGCCACAGTCGATCAAAGTCCATTCAGGGCCTTTTTGTTGGTGCTTGCTCCCCAAGGAATGAATGTGGAAAGTTCCCGCTCCCATCTCATCGTTGGCATCATGGTGGAGAGCAGGAATCTGACCAATGGGAGCGTGAGCATCGGGAAGCTGAGCCTTGTGGATTTGGCTGGCAGCGAGAGAGCAGCCAAGACTGGTGCCAAGGACCACCAGCTTAAGGTTTGCTCATACGTTGGGCTTTGATTGGGCCATCGGGGGCTTGTAAAGATGATTAAAGAACATCACACATTTCTCATGGCCACTTGGAATTCTCCTGCTCTCCCCTCTGCAGGAGGCTAACTCCATTAACAAGTCTTTGAGTGCCCTGGGTGACGTGATCTCAGCATTGTCTGCTGAACTGCCCCACGTACCATACAGGAATAGCAAGCTGACACAGGTAATGATAAGAAACGGCGTACTTTGACTTCAGACGTTGACTAACTAATGCAGGCATGCAGGTCCACCGAATGTGACAAGTGCTCTCCAATCTGTCGCAGGTGATGCAGGACTCCCTGGGTGGAAATTCCAAAACCCTCATGATCGTCAACATCTCTCCTTCAGAATGCAACCTCGATGAGACTCTCACGTCTCTCATGTAAGGGACAGAGAGAGAGAGAGCTTCATTTGTTTGAATACTAACAGACTTCTAAATGACCCCTGAACCTAATGAACCTTTCAGTTACGCATCAAGAGTGAAGGCCATAACCAACTCTGCTCAGAGAAATGTGGAGAGCAAAGAGATTGCTCAGCTAAAAGAGGTGAATGTCACTGTAATTTGTTGCACCGCTAGTATAGGGGGAAAATAATGAATCTATAAATTAAATAAAACAAACTAGAATTTGCTAGCCACATTGAAGCAGTCACACTATCTTTTTTTCTGTTTTCTTTTTCTGACAGGTTATCATGAAGCTGAAGTCAGGACAGACGGTTGAGGAGGAGGACGTTTGAACTGTTCTGTATCTCAAATTGTGTACAATATTGGATTGAGCAGTATTCTTATAGCGGCCTATGTTGTATGAATTGTTTAAGCTGTACATGATTATGAACTAGCATATATTATAAGAAATGTGATCATTGTATTTACATTCGAGGGATGGGCAGTGGTGGAAGAAGTATTCAGATCCTTAGTATAAGGAAACGTAGCAATACAACACTGTGAAAATAGTCCTGCATTAGAAAACATTGCTCAGGTAAAGGTATTTTAGTACTATCAGCAAAATGTAAAAAAGAGGAAAAGTACTCAATGTGAAAAATGATTGTCCCTGTTTTTCTATCACACTTGGCATTTCTGTACTAATATTACATCTGCATTGATGTGTATGTTGCATTTGACTGCTTTATGTGATCTCTTGGGTAGTTTAAAGGGCACATATTTTGCTAATTTTAAGGTTCAAAATTGTATTTTGGGTTTCTACTAGAAACTGTTTTCATTGTGTAGTTTCCGTTAAAGAATTATATTCCTCACAGTGCCCATGCTGAATCTCCCCTTGTCAGCCTCCCAGTCTTCTCTGATTCACCCTGAACTGCTGGTTTGAATCAAACTCCCATTTAGATTCAGGGCTATTGGTAGTGAGGGGGCGTGGTTTATCATGATGTCATAAGGGGAGAGACAACTGACTGTTTTTTTTTAACACAGGCTTGGAGAAAGCTGAAAGTGAAGAGAATGAGAGAGAATTGTTTATTCTCATACTTTGGGAGTCTCACAATGGGGGATCCATATGGGGACCCATATTAATATTGAAAAAAGGGTCATCTCAACGGTTACTGAATCTGTCAGACAAAAGTAGTGGAATAAAAGGTACAATATTTACCTCTGATGTGTAGTAGTATAAAATAGTAAGGAAATGTTTAAGGTTACTATAAGTAACTCAGATATGTCCTTAATTAAAATGTGTGAGTAAATGTACCACTACTGATGTATGACATCACTTTGGGGCTGAGGCAGTTGCATTGAGAAGATTGCGTGCAGTTTTTTAATGGGTGCTGTCTGCCTCCATCTATAGAATTAGGACACCTACGGGGCCCCATGTACAGGGCCCCATGTGTAACTGAAGAAGCAAATAGGATAGTAAGTTGGTCATTCACTTTGCACTCCCATTGTATGTGGGGATAAGCCAATGTGAGTGAGCCCATTATAGTTTCAGAGGTTAAGTCTCCAGGGCCCATGTTCCTGTACTGTTACGGGGCCATATCCCATGACTGGAATGGACACCTCTCCAACACGCAACTGTTGTTGTCAATATTTTATTTTTTTTAGGCAGGGTTTAGTCAAGTATGAGCTTAAGTGCAGAGGTTGAAGACAACCATAACAAGGGAACAGACATAAAAAGACTTTAAAGGGTAAAATATATTTTTGTCAATTATAAGTGTTGTTACATGAAATTGGCCTTCAAGATTGTAATTCACTTTAAATGTTTACAGTAAGTTATTTTATCTTATAGGTGGCTGTGTGAGAAGCAATAATAGCTGTAGAGTTATAGAGAGATTGATCCTGGGGTTTATTGGCTTGTTTTTGTTGTCTCACATTGGGCCTTGGCTCAGAATAATTAAAGCAGTCGCATGCTTCAAACACAAGCTGTTTGTGCCAGGATGGCATGTCAGCACGGATGGGGGACAACAGTTTCTAAAAGTAGATGGTCTTCTGCCTGCAATTGGGCCGAATCTTAATTTTTTAGCATTTTGAATCCATACTGCAAGCCCCACAAGTGCTCCTCTTTGTTATGGCACAATTGCCACGATTCCATGCTTTGCGTTTTGTGTTTTATTGGCTGCTTTAGATCAGAGGCCACTCAGCATATGGTCACTGTCATTTGTTATTCTTTAATGATGTAATAGCATAAACCATACTGTGAGTTCTAGGAACCAGAACAAAGGCCGAGCCAAAACTCAGAGACACAGAGAACACAGGGTTGATGAGTGGGCTGAGGTCTCATCCTCTGGGTGTGTTTTGTTAATTAATCTACACAAACCAATTTACCCCCGTAAATGGTTTGTACACATGAAGCCACACACAGGCACAGTGGGAAGGATGCCTTTAACACAGTAAATGGATGAAGGCCTGCTGTCATGAGTGTTGGCAAGTATGGTAGTTTTGAAGTGGTAGTTCAATCAGTGCTTCTACAAAAAACACTTAAATATGGCTTAACAATAGAAATAAAGTGCAACACAGAGGTTAAGCATTTTCATTTTTATTTCCAACTTACAAGTATGAAGTCAAATTGTATGATTTTCATTAAAGAAATATAATGTTAGAAGATAACATTCAAAACTACCATTTTACTTGACAATATGAATGTTTACCTATCCTTATGGTTACAAAAGGTTCAACTCAATCTGTTATTTTGCTGATAAATAATATCCAAAAGTATCTATTATACAGAGTATATACAGTGCAGATATATCATCCATGTCATAAATAAGGAAAGAAAGAAAACATTGAATATCTGCCAGTTAACAAGTAGCGCACACAAAAATGCCAGAGATTTTAACACTGCTTTCAAGAAATGTTTATTAAGTAGCCTAATAGTTGACATGCTAATGGCAATGTGAGGACATGCCTTGAGCTAAATGCCATATAATACCAGCATGCTGATGTTAAGCAGGTATAATGTGTTGTTCTCATTTAACCATGTTAGCATGGTCGTTTTTCTTCATGGTTCTTCAGGTACTGTATCACTGTTGCATTACTTATGTTAGCCAAATATGGTGGCTTATAATAATAATAATAATTCAACCATCCACACAGAACACTATTTTTGATGGTCTAAAACCTTGGGGAAGTAGTAATCCTGTATGGACGCGGTTTCATAGTCAGACCAAAATCGGTGCTGAGATCCAGCTCCTGCCCCGGAACATTTTCAATCCGCAGCCCGTGGAGCAACGTGGTGAGGAAGATAAACATCTCCAAACGTGCAAATCCATCCCCAAGACAGCGTCTCTTCCCCATGCCGAATATGAGAACCTTCTCCGTGCGCTCCTTGTTGAGGAGTCCTGAGGGGCCCAGGAAGCGTTCAGGGTGAAATGTGTCGGGGTCGCCCCAAAGATCACTAGGACAGAGTAAAAAAAACAATTAATAAAGCGACAGGCTCTTCACTCTTGTCTCTTTAACGTCAAATTCAAAGTTACGATGTAGTGATGACTGCAGGTTACTAAGTACTCACACATCGTGATTGACTTGATACTGGTTAATGAAGACACATGTATCTTTAGGAATGAAATATCCATTCAGGGTGATGTCTCTCGTAGTACTGAAGGCGAGAAAAGCAGAATAAAACAGCAACGCATACAACTGTCAACATGAATGTACTATAAAGAAAACAAATGTCTTACCAGTGAGGAATGGTAAAAGGCATATATGAAGCATGGCGAAACACTTCATAAAGGAATGCCTCCGTGAAAGGCATCTTGGGCTTATCTGAAAACCTTGGCAGTCTGGCTGTGCCAATCTGGTCGTCTACAAAGATGTAACAAAAAAATTGTTAAATGTGTTTTAAAATGACACCTAAATGTTCCATAGTTTAAGCTTTTTTAACCAGGACTTATTTCCAGGCTGCTTACAAGCACAACAATATTTCAACATCGCCAGAATTGATGTGTTGTCTAGGACCATGGGGTCTTTAAATACTGACTTTAAAGGATATACAGTATGCCCTGAACTGGAATGCACGTTAAATCCATTTTTGGCCTGTACAGCCCATGAAGTTGGGGGTCTGCAACCCTGTCAAATCACTCTTTAGCCAAATAGAAGGTTTGTGATCAGTTTTCATTATAGCCTTCAGAAGTGAATTATAATGTAATGAAGTAATATGATGACTGTGCTTCAGTTCACTAGAGGGGTTAAGAGGGCCGGGATGTGGCACATCGTTTGGGTTGGTAACATTGCTTCAAACATGTTCTTCACAAATAACTGATCATCATAAATAATCACATTAAGTTTTAAGTTAATCTAAAAAGTTTGCTCTCACTCATCCTTTTACTAAGCTGCAAGGCCACAATAAGCAGTAGAATGAAAGCATCTCAGTCAATTATTCGTGTTGATGACAAAATAAATGAAGTGTTATGTGAAGAATGTGAAACTATTTGCGTTCTGTGCCTTGCGTGTTACGGCCTTTGTGCCAGTCTGGGACAACTCTCGAACCTTTTCTTTTTTTCTTTCTCTGCCTCCCTCTCTTGTTATGATTCATACTGTCTCCTCTAAGTGTCTACCTCTCTCTCTCTTTCACTCTCTCTCTCTCTCGCTCTCTCTCTCTCTCTTTCTCTGTGAAAATGAAATGTGCCTCAGAACAGACAGTACCAGTTCTGTCAACCCAGTTCAAGGGTTGCTCGTGCGTCGGCAAATTGGACTGATCTTTTGCGAATTACTCGGGTGGCTTTTGGATTCTGTTCGTCCGAGAAGGTGCTGTGTGCTCATTTGGCCATTGTTAGGTTGTTATAATGATGATTCTGCCTGAAGTTATGGTATTTTCCTAACAGATATCATCACATAGACATCACCCAGCTACTTGTGTGATGACGATGTTGTTTTTGTTTGTGTCCTTAAAAACCTTTTAACATTTGGGACATTTTCTTCGTGAGCATTTTAACATAAGAGTTACATTTAGTAACACCTTCTCCTCTAAATGTAGTAGCATGGACGCATAAATAATAAACCAGCAACCACAATCGTTGCTCGTTAGTGATTTCTTAATCAGAGAAAACCTCTACTGCTGCACTATGAGAATGAGTCTTTCATGAAAGTGAACACTGGACCGTCCCTAGCTATTCAGCATAGATCGAATTCTCTCTCTGTAGATAAATGACATAATAATGAAGGTTGGAGTGCGGAATTCTCCATTAGAAATCTCCATTAGAATGTGGAATCATTGGTTCAAATTTAGTATTCTATTTCTCATTCAGTTAAAATAATGTGTAACACGTAAAATTCTCAGTAAGAATATAGAAGGCAGAATTCTCAATTATAATAATATGGTGACCATTTTTGAAAACATAAAACAGTACCTATCTCCTTGTGTATTCTTTCCTGGATGCCAGGAAACTTGATCAGGTACAAGAGACTCCACTGTAAACCGGCAATGATGGTGTCAAATCCTTCAGAAAATCATACACAACTACAGTGAAAATAAAGCGATCATCTACATTGGTACGATGAATTTTAAGTCATGACGAGCCCTTTCAATGTTAACATAAAGGCCCAACCTGCTCCAAAGATGTCTAGCACACTGTGAATGATCTGAGAATTGGAGAGTAGAGATGTTTCCTTATTTTCTTCTCTGTCCTCACAAAGTGCAATCAGAGCGTCCGTAATGTCCCGGATACAGTTCTGCAATTACACACACACACACACACACACACACACACACACACACACACACACACACACACACACACACACACACACACACACACACACACACACACACACACACACACACACACACACACACACACACACAAAGTATTGTAGGAAATGTAACATTACATGTTTTGCTGTCTTTCTAAAATCCTTTTAGCGATCATCTTTGAAACATTGATCTATTTCTAATCATTAATTCTCTATGGGGTGATTACTTAGTATGCAGAAATAGCGAGTCAAAGTTTTAATAACATTAACTGTGTACAGACAGAAATCAGTTAGGGTACGACGCGTGTCTTTCAGTGGAATGCTAATTCCTAATTAGGAGTGCGTGCGAACATTTTAGCCACTCTGCACAAAAACAAAGGTCCCTCCCATGGAACTTGTTAGTTATTTTTTGGCTACAGTTGTGCCTACAGCTACTACTGCATGAGTGCACTGTTAGATTTAATAGTGGAACACAAATTAGTGGGTCAGATTCTAAAGAAAACAACACTTAGATACAATCCATCCACCAAATTAGGCTATTCTCAAAATATATTTGCTGTGTATTTGTTGGCTAAGGGTAAGGTAGTATTCATTGAACAAATGACTGGTTATTTAACTACTACAAGTGATGACATGTGATGTGACACATTTGTCCGTTTCTTTGAGAAATCTATTTTGATTTGCATGACCCTAAAATACCTTAAATTGTGAACTTTTCTTCTGCTTACTTATCTTTGCAGAGGCCAATCATGCCAGTATTGTAAGTGTAAAATCACAACACAACCTTTATTATGATGGCTCAGATTAAAATAGCTGATATAGCAAGCTTCAAAATGCCAAGAAGACGATTTTTGTTCCTCATCAAATAATGTATCTTCCTGCAAAACAATTTGTCAGTGTGTATAAGTCCTTACCTTGTCAAAAGTGTTGATGTGTTCCTCGATGCTCCTCTCCATGAATCCGTTCATCCTGTGGATGTGCTGGACCATCTTCCTCAGAGATGGACTCGGAAAGTAGCGAAACACAGGGAAGAAATCTGCCAGGTTGCCTGCTGCAAAAATCCTCAGAACCTCGTTGTTGATGTGAACAATGGTGAGGAACTCCTTGTCATTGTAGTCATACCTTTTCCCAAAACAGAGGGCACAGACAACATTTGCCACTGAGGTTACCAAGGGAATCACTGGGTCTATACCCGTTACATCCTCTTTAGCAGCAGCAGCAGCAGCCTGTTCCCGAATCACCTCTACCATCTCAGCTGCCTCAGCACAGACATGCTCCTCCAGTAGGCATGTGGAACCAGATCCTCTGGGCTCAGCCTGGGAGAAAGACCTGAGGGCATTCTTACACAGCTTCTTATGGAGCAGCCAGGCCGGACCATATTTCTCACTAAAGGTCATACTGGTGCCGTTGGCGACAGCAGAAAAGGTGAACAGGTCAGGTCGCCCAGCAAAAGCTTCTCCCTGCCGAACCAGCGCCTGTCTGATGGTGGAATATCCACTCAGGACGACAACGGTCAAAGAGCCCAGATGTATCTGGAGTAAAGGAATGAAAAATGGATGAATAAACAAATACTTATTTCCATTGAAGATTTGAAACACATTTGACCATAATATACCTTAAAAACATCGCCGTACTTGACTCTCAAGAGTGTTAGAGACAAATGAATCTGGTCCCCCATCTGGAGGAGATTTCCAACGAGGGGCCACGGCGTGGGGCCAGGAAGAGGATTTTTTGTGTGGTCTGATTGGGAGTGGTGGTGGTGGCTCTTTCTGCCCCTGAAGACTATCAGCAGGAGGGTGAGAAGACACAGAGCAACTGTAACACTAGACAGAGAGGCACAAGGGTTCTCCTTGATGGGCAGAGTCCCAGACAGCAGTCTCATCTTGCCAGGTAAACTTCAAATATGGAGGGAGAGAGAGAGAGAGAGAGAGAGAGAGAGAGAGAGAGAGAGAGAGAGAGAGAGGGAGGAAGGAAGGGTTTAGAATGTTAAAAGACATACAGTAAAAGGTGAAAGTGAAAACTTGTCTTCGGGAGAGGAAAAGTGGCCCGCATTAGATCAATGTAAATCCAAAGGTTGTGATAGAAATACAAAATAGATAAGTAAATTGCTACTAAATGAATGAACAAGAACAAAGAACCCCTGAATGAAAGAAAGAAAGAAAGAAAGAAAGAAAGAAAGAAAGAAAGAAAGAAAGAAAGAAAGAAAGAAAGAAAGAAAGAAAGAAAGAAAGAAAGAAAGAAAGAAAGAAAGAAAGAAAGAAAGAAAGAAAGAAAGAAAGAAAGAAATGTGGCAAACTGTTTTGATAGTAAATTCACCAAATGCAGTATCCTCCGTAACTTTGGTGTAAAAGAAAGGAGAGAGACAGACCTGGGAAAGGTGGGGCAAGGTGAGATACCAAAACACTCAGCAGGCAGAAGTTGGAGGTGTGATCCTCGGGAACTTGCTAGTGAGAGTGACTTCCAGTCCGGGACGTCCCTTTGAGCAGCAGCTGGGCCCCCTGCAGAGGGGGCTGCTGCCCACTCACAAAAGAAAGGCGTACATGGCGAGAAACTTGGCTCGGGTCGAAGGATGAGTCCATCCAGGCCAGTTTATGACAGCATTGGCCCATTTGACCACAGACCGAAACATTCACAACACGAGCCCCTCCTCTCCTGTTTCCTCTGTCCTTTACAAAAGTGGGTCGCTGTTTGTTGTTGCGGCACATTGGTTTTAAAGGTCATTTCAAAGGAAAACTCATACTGAATGTTAAGAAAAAAAGATCATTGTCTATGAGCACCATGAACATGTACCATCCATCAATCAACATCATTTCAATTTGATTTCAGGACAATCATTTTTTTTATATAGGGGAAGGTGGGGTGATTTGTGCAACTTTTTACTCAAAGTGATTTTAAAGTGAGGCCTTGACAGTTATGTCTCCAACTCAAATATGTACATATATTTCAGGATGTTGTGCATCCCTGGCAATAAAAACTTTGGATCTGGAATAAACTGTTTAAGAAATATAGCTTTCGGAAAAAAAGTTGTCTTGTCGCACAAATCACCCCACGTAGTGGGGTGATTTGTGCGTCATTGTGTCACAATGACAAAGTCACCATCATCATCTTTCTGGCCATCTGAACTCTCATCAGTGGTGTCGTTAAGTGGAGTTGAGATGTCACTCTCTTCTGAGCTACTGTAGACAATCACTTTCTTTTGGTGACCAGCGTATACAGCCATGCCACTGGCACAACTCTCAGAAATGTACTTTGCACTAGTTGCTCCGTGCTTGTGGAACCAACTGCCACCTGACAAATGTGATTCCCCCTACATTTCTGCCTTTAAATCAAGGCTCAAAACCCATATGTACACCCTGGCTTTTCCTCCCCATTAACTATCTTACCTCTGCACTACTATCTGTGTTTATGTGGATGTATGGGCTTTACGTCTTTTATTTTGGTTATTGTTATTGTAACTTCATTGTTTACCTACTGAATGCACTATGTACAGCACTTTGGACAGTGCAAACTGTCATAAATGTGCTTTTCTAAATACATTTTACTTACTTACTTACTTATAACTCACCCAGGCCCTTGCGCACAAATCACCCCATCCCCAGAATTTTGGATAATAGGCATGATGCAGCAATTTAGGGTTGACATTGTGCTAACTATATAGACTCAAAGTGTAGCATACCAAAGCACTAAAACATGTGTCAAATGTTTTCAAACATGTCTATAATTGTTCAGACACAATAATCAAAAAACCTTGATCATGGAAATTTTACTTTGAAAGGCAAAACACAGTTTTTTGAGCTTAAATGTGCTTATATCTTATTCCTTGTGTCTCCCTTCTTTACAGGATGAGTCAAATGGATGGCTCTTCTTAAATATGTGGTCACATTTCCAATTTCTTCCACGGTTTTCTAGAAACAAGGGGTTTTGCAACTTCCAAAACGCACAAATCACCCCACCTTCCCCTATATATATTAGTATTTTTATTTAAGTTAAGGATATGAGTACTTCCTTCACCCCTGGCCCCAGCATTGTTTTAGGAACATTGTCAATTTCCATAATGTGTCACAGGGGGGTGCTCTTTGTCTGTTTTGTTTTGATTTGATTGACTTCATGTCCCTCACAGATTGGACGGAGGTCATGCTTTCAAGCTCCTGTGGTTTGCCACTGACTTGCATCACCCAAATCATTATACAGATCATAAGGAAGTGTGGACAAAATGACAGTAACGCTATTGCCATTCATTTCACCCTCACAAACTGGTCTACAAAAATAAAAGGCTATTTCAAACCTTCCTAGCACAACTGTAACAATAAAAGATGTCTTCCATTAACTGCAAACTCGCTCATCTTTAATGTAATTATTTACAACCTGACAGATACATTTCCCTTTCATTGTTGCAGCGCTTATTTTTATGCTTCCGCGCCATCAATATTCGAAGGCTGGAGGCATTATAGGGTTGATAGTCCTTCGGTATGATTGTGTGCACCTATGTATGTGAGCACAATAACTCATGAAAGCTTTTTGCACAAATGTCTACTCTGACTTAAAGATGAACTGAAAAGATTTTGAAGGTCAAAGGCTACTGTGACCTTATATATTATCAGGTCGCAGTGACCTTGTACCATATCGTAGCTTCTTAGGAACTTTACCTTCATGAAATAATTGCCTACCACCACTGTACTTTCCCCGTTTCTGCAATTGTATGCCTTGCAGAGAAACATATTAACCGGAAGCTGAATTTGTAGTTCATATTTCATTTGTAATATTTACCTCGTTTCCCTCCCTTTGGTTCAGCCATGTGTTCCATTCGGTTCCCCGGTTCTCCCACTATCTCTCACTATCTCTCTCTCCCTTCATTGTGTTTATTCTCATTTCTTTCTAACTCTCCACACAAACATCTATTTAGCTCCAATTCAACTGTGGGACCCCCAGTGCTGTTCAGCCAAGCGACAGCTCCTTTGAACTGGTGGCCCACATCCTCTCCGGTCCGAGGCAGTCCGGTCTTGTCATTAGCTCTGGCAGACAGACACCACACTGTCTCTGAAGCCAGTGTTCCTCCAGTGTACTATCTCAGGATTTTAACAGTTTAGTGGACAGCACATTCTCTGTAGTATTATCTGTTTGTCAGCTTAAGAGAGCCTGTTTTTGTTCAGAGGTTACGCCTTAAATAGCACTCTGCCGTAAAATGATTATTTTAATGGTTGTCATACAAAAATAATGACATTTTTACATACTATTTACAGGGATTTCCAAATGAAATCAATAAAAACAGTTGACCCACAGTAATAACAAGAAAACCATACACTGATTGCAATGCAGTAAACATGTTCATACATACTTGCAATGCAGTAAACATGTTCATACATACTTTACATCTGTTACATTTTGTTGTAGTAAAACAGATTAAAAAAAACTGTTACTTTTGTGTCCATGTTCTTACTACTAAGTCCCAAGCCATCACCAGCCCCCCAACCTTAGGACATAATGGGATTTCACTGTGGAGGGTGCAGTGTATTCCAGTGGATAATCATTTTGTTTCATTGAGGCGAAAGAGATAAATGTAATTAGACATTTTCTTTTCTAAATGTAAGATTTCCTTGTCCAATCAAATACATCATTATAGTGGCATTGACAGACATTGGCTGTTTGTGGTTAATTGTAGGTATCATCTGGCTTTTTTTAGTCCATCAATCGTGACTCTTATTGCCGTGGAGGCCCACCCCGACCTCTTCCTCTACCAGGCCCAGGTTGAGGCCCCCTTACATTTGCAGGAGGTCTTTGTCTGGGCCCCGGGCCACGGCTCACTGGAGCTCTGGGGTTAGGAGCGGCCAGTGACACATCCCTTTGCAGGTTAACCCCTTTTGCTGCTGCACCTCGCTTCGTTTTGGGAGACTTGCCACCCTTCTCAGTTACGACATCTGAAAACATGGATGGAGAGAAAAAGAGTGGTGTGGGACAGTTGGGTGCAAATTGGCTGACAAAATGTGCTACAAAGAATAATGGTGTTTGTGTGTACCATGTGGTGGTGGCTCTTCCTCTATGGGAGGCGGTATTAGAGACTTGTCTGGCAGCAGATCCTCCAAGTCTTTCATTACTTGATTAGTGCTGTCTTTGTTGTTCCTGCGGTTCTTCTCTTCGTCTCGAGCCTAAAGTGTCCATCAATTAAACACTATAATGAACAGTCGTTTGTTTGCTTGACTCTTAAATGAGAGAGACTTATAATTTGAAAACAACGCACAGATGTAACGAGAACGCTCATACTGACCATCTGCATCTTCTTTTTAAGATCCAGGTTTGCTTGTTGGTATCCCTTCGACACTGCATTCAGGTAATAGAGGGCCAGCCTGTTACACGGCAATATTACATCATTTATTAATTTGTCACATTTTTTAACAAATGTGACATCAACACACATCTACCCAACCTGGAGCAATATGTTACAGTCCCCACTAGAATGCACCATATACTGGACTTATGCTATGGTAACATTCAAAATGCATGCATTTCAAAAGCCCGTCCTCCTATTGGTCGTTCTGACCACAATGTTATTTTATTGCTGCCAAATTACAGGTCACAGCTTAAAAGGGAAGTACCAGTTAAAAAAACAATTCATGTTCGAAATGAGGAGACCTCTGAAACATTGAGGGGATGTTTTGAATTGACAGATTGGGACTTGTTTTTTAATGATTGTGGGAATGATTTTAATTCATTGACTGATGTAATCACCTCTTACATATTATTCTGTGAGGATACTGTCACTCCTACTAAACAAATAACAATACATCCAAACAATAAACCATGGGTCACCAAGGACATGAAAATGTGTTTGGTCCAGAAGAAAAAGGCTTTTTTGGACGGTGACACTCACATGGTGAAGGAACTAGAGAAGGAGTTCAGAAGGAAGGCTAAGATGGCCAAAATAAATTACAAGGACAAGGTTGAAGCCAAACTCACCTCTGGTAATGCAAGGGAGGCATGGCAGGGGTTAAACATCATGATGGGAAGAGCCCCCAAACCTGCAGGGATCAACTGCTCAGACCCCACCTCTTTTGCAGAGCAACTTAACAACTTCTTCAGCAGGTTCAACAGCAGCAGTACACCAACAAGCTGGACCCTCCCCAGCCCCAGTCCATCCCACCAGGCTGTCATCATAGATAAGGAGCTGGTGGCCTCTGTTCTGAGCCGAGTGAACCCACACAAAGCCCCTGGCCCTGACAGGCTCAGAGGCAGAGTGCTTAAGGCCTGCTCCACTCAGCTAAGTGGAGTCTTCACCAAGCTCTTTCAGAGCCTTCTGGATATAAGCTTTGTTCCCCACCAGTGGAAGGAAACCACCATCATTCCTATTCCCAAAAAGACACATGCCAAGGACCCAAAGGATTTTAGGCCAGTTGCCCTGACATCGGTACTGTGCAAATGTATGGAAAGAGTTGTAGGTGACCTTCTCTCCAGCATGGTAGCAGGAAGACTGGACCCACTCCAGTTTGCCTATAAGGCTAAACGAGGAGTGGAAGATGCAACTCTGACCCTTTTGGATACTGTGACCCGACAGCTGGACTCATCACACCCCCACACAAGGATTTTATTTATGGACTTCTCCTCTGCTTTTAATACTGTACACATATTCACACTGCTGCACTTTCTAGTGGAGCTTCAGGTCCACCCCACACTGATTTTATGGATTAAAGGTTTTCTACAGAACAGGCCACAACAAGTGCAGGTGAATGGTTTTAAATCCAGCAAAATGGTTTTAAATACTGGCCTCCCCCAAGGCTGTGTTTTATCCCCCATTCTCTTCTCTGTCTACACCAACAACATCTCGTGCAGTGGAGAAGGAATGACTCTTTTAAAGTATGCAGACGACATGGCCTTGGTAGCCCATTTGACGGACATAAGAGCACTGTCCGACTACCATCAGACAGTGAACACCTTGGCCACAAGTTTCCAGGAAATATCGCTGGAACTAAACATTGACAAAACAAAGGAGCTTTGCTGTCGGAGCAGGGGAACACGGAGCTCACAGGAAATGTTTCAACCACTCAGCATCAACGGTCAGCCAGTTGAACAGGTTGAGGTTTTTAAATACCTTGGTACAGAGCTGGACACATCACTGTCCTTCTCACATCATGCTGACTCTGTATACAGGAAGGCCCAACAGCGCCTCCACCTGCTGAGGAAGCTCAGAGTTTTTAATGTCAGCAAGGACATTTTAACTGTGGTTTACTGCTCACTCATTGAATCCATACTCACTTTCAATATCTCAGCCTGGTACAACACCCTCACCGTCAAGCACAAAACAAAACTTGCACGTATAGTAAATCAGGCTGGCAAAATAATTGGCACGGAAAAACACCTACAAAAAATCTTTTATCCCCACTGCCATCACCACACTGAACAGTCACAAATAGGCAACATATCTCACTCCACTCAGTCACCCCTTTGCACTGCTTGCATTTGTTGGTATTTATTTATTGTCACTGTTTGGGACTCTCTGTTTTGTATGTATTTATTTATTTTGTGTACATTGAACCTGCCCTGTCAAAGATGAATTTCTGTCACTTGTGACAGACAATAAAGTTTTTCTTATCTTATCTTATCTTATCTTATCTTATCTTATCTTATCTTATCTTATCTTATCTTATCTTATCTTATCTTATCTTATCTTATCTTATCTTATCTTATCTTATCTTATCTTATCTTATCTTATCTTATCTTATCTTATCTTATGTGAAAGCCATTTTAAACAGCTTAGACCACAGTCAGACTTATGCCACAGGGCAGAACACTTTGAAGTTACTGAACACCCTCCAGCTGCACACTTAAATTCTGGCATATTTATACTCAAGATGTATACATTTGACTATTTTAGGCCACAAAATAAGACAGATCTGTGTACAATATGTGTAACATAACATTAGTCACTTCTGCAACATTTACCTATGAATGTGTGTGTTTTTATAGCAGATATACACAGTATTTTTTATAAATATATTTAAAGGATACTTACATCATGAGGAGGACAGCAGGCATGATGAGTCCTGGATTGGTAGCATATGTAAAAATGTTCGATATGAAGGCTGGCAGATCCTGTTCTATAGTCTCCATGACCACGTCGTACATTTTCTCCTGGCCACTGGGAGGGAAACATGGCTCAGAAACATTTCACTTTTGTATGTAATCTTCCTGAAGATTTTTTTTCTCCAAAAAATCACAAATGTGACAGTCCATTCCATAGTTGTTGTAAATGACCACTGAATACTGACATTAAAGCATATAATAATATATTTTAAATAGTTTTGGATATACCCTCTGGGCTCATTCACTGACTAAAATGCTTTAAACCTGCACAAGAACTCATCATGAACTGCAGTGACAATGAATTTATATTTTTTATTATATCAAATACCATCTCACTCTCCTACTGTCTCAATCTCTTACTGACCTGAATGGCCCACAGTCAAAAGACGGGGGCAGGGTCATGATAGTGTAGACAACAGGCAGCAGGCTGAGGAAAAGCACTAGTAGCAGCAGGCCCATGTAGAAGTTGTTGGAGCGTGAGGCCTTGAAAACGCGCTCATGAGGAACGTTACAGCACATCACTGCCCAGCATTGGTAGTACATTGAGGACAGGAGACGCAAAACGTTCAGACCCACCAGACCTGGGGCATAAAATGCTCCCATCCTACGGAAAACAGCACCATTACTTTCAAAGTACTGAAGTAATTAGTTCATTTCACAACAGTTTGGATCCAATTTCAACACTCAAAGAATGAACACGTCTCATATAAAGATGCAGGCACTCCACACTTACCATAAGGCACATTGGAGACGGACAACAAAGAAGCATACGCTTTTTTTTGCAGCAGAGGGGAGCTAATTAGTCAGAAAATTACACAAAAAATTAAATTCACCATATCATTCCTTGATTGAAGACGAGCCCAAGAACATTTCCACTGATGTCAAACTCTCCATATGATGGCTGGAATCAACATAACAACATTATAAGCATGCTCACCTGCATGGATTAAAAAAACAAACAGGTAGTTTACATATGCTTGCTGCTCTCTCTATATCTCTCTGTAATTAAGTTCTCATTGCAGTGTCTGGTTGCACTGACTGGTAGCGATCAGCTGTCTTGCCAGATGTCATTCTATGGTGTCAGGTTGTCCTTGATCCAATAGGACCTGTGCTGTACTCACAAAGTGTTCAATAATAGCTGAATGACATGGTAGCTAATACATACAGTAATGACACAAACACTGTACAGGTTAATACTGACCCTCTTATAATTCACATTCAGCCGCAAGACCTCAGATACTTGACGCACAAATGTCAAACTTAATTTTATGTAATGTGTTTTACACCACAAAGGCATTTAAAATGGGTGATGTTTTGTTGGATATGAAAAATATGAGTATTTATTTATTAATGAAACCAAACAAAGAAAAACAAACACACGTAATGTAGCTACTCAGGGACACCCAATGACAGTACTCACAAATCCAGCCTCCAGGTCCCAGCACCAGCAGTAGTTCAGGAAGCGGACGATGAAAGCTCGTGCAAAGTCACCAATCAGGATGGTCAGATAGTTCACCTGCATGTCTGACACAATCAGCTTCACAAATTCCTTCACAGCATAAGAATCCAAGAAGATAGAAAAAAAGCAATAGAAATAAGAAGAAATGCAAACTGTGAAATCTAGTGAAGCCCTAAACTGACATGGAATCATAGATTTTATTTCCTCTGTTTTCCCGTGATTACGAGTTAAATTAAGTTGTAACTATATCTTTATCTCTAAGTCGTTATCTCGAGATCCCAAGATAATCTCCCCATCAAATGTTCTTTTTCTTTTATTTGCATTAACTCATGGACTCGAGGAAATAAAATGTATGATTCCATGTCCTTTTAGGGCTTCTGTAGAACTCAGACATTTGGTCTCTTCTATCTAATTAAGATCAATTGAGAACTACAGAACTACATGCAACAGTAAGCATGTGATGCCAACACTGACTATTCCCACTGAAGTCTCCCAGCAGGGCCCTCTGATGACATCGGCCGGGGCCACAGGTGGAGGAGGCACGTCTGTCGTGTTGTAGAAGGAGCTGTAGTTGGCATGGTACTGATTGTAAGCCCATTCAGTGGCATTCTTGATTGACTTCTCGCTCTCCAACTAACACATAGAAGATTAGGCATATTAAACATACTGTATAGGTGAGTCAAACTTTATTAAGCACTCAAGGCATGCAGGGAAGTATACAGATTATAGCCTGGAAAGGAATTGTCCCATATCTTGGGACATGCTATTGGTAAGTAGGGTGGGAAGATCGTTACCACTGTAATGAAGCTATACAGCCAGGAGCCGGTTAGCTTGGCTGAGCACCGAGATTGGAAACAGAGAGAAACAGTTAGCCTAGCTCTGTCCAGAGGTTCAAAAAAGTTCACAAACAGCTATTAATAAAATGCCAAGTGATTGATTTTTTCCCCGGGTTTATGAATGGTTGAAACAAACAGTACAGTATAGGCATATACAGTACATGCTTCAAAGTTACTAGTAGGCAGACATTTTTGCAATTTTATGGAGCCAGGCTAGCTGTTTCCCATATTTCCAAATATGTCAAACTGTCGAAGGTACACTTGCAACTCAAAGTGAAGGTTATTATCATGCAATTACAGGAGATTGTATACACTCAAGTATTACACCTGCCCGGCAACAGGAACAAACACATGGAGGAATATCTGCCGTACCTTGGCATTAACTTCATCAAAGAGGGCGAAGAGGAAGGTGTAAAGGTTTCCCAGGAAGAGGGCAAAGATTCGCCCTAGCTGCCACTTGAGGGCAATTCGAGGGTGATAATCCTCCAACTCTGCGATGGTTTCAAACAGAGGAGGACACACCAGCCCGAGCAGGGACATCACAAGCTCCACCTAAAACATTGAACGAGAAAGAGGTTTTTCACTTTCACTCTCATTTTAAAGACTTGACTGTGTGTTTACTTGTGTTCTATATACAATGATAATCTGGAAAGGCATTGCTATAGCGTGAAGGGTAGATACATGCCAACTGATTGATGTTAACCTGCCTCATTTTTTTCCAACCATGAAAGATCGGCTTGCTTCCTATTAGCGAACTCCTGTGAACGTTTCACCACAAAGTAGATAAGGTAGCCACTGCCTCCAAGGGTACACAGGATCATGAAGTTTGCCAGGACCCTGAGGAAGCGTCTGAGATGGATGTTCTCATCTTTCTGGTTCTCCTGTTCATCCACAATGGATTCCTACAGCACGCCAAAATAAGTCAGTTTAATTGTTTCAATCCAAAGTTTCCATCACTTGGTTCTTCCGTGATTATTTTTCTATGTATGATAATAATAATCTCTGGGCTACTGCTGTCCACCAATCTTTTATCATGCTGCATGCTCATCCACAAACACGCGCGCGCACACACACATACACACACACACCTGCTTACCTTGAAGCTGGTGGTAATGGAGGCGTACTTGTTGTCTGCCGTCTCAGGGTTTCCTATCAGGTAGTCCCAGCTGGTGAACATCTTCCAGCTGAAAGTGAAGTCTCCCTCATCCCCCCCATCCCCTCCCTCATTTGAGTTACGAGCCATCCTGAGAAAAGAAAGCATACATGAGTAACGTCTGTCTGCAAACATGTTATCTTACTGCTGGCCTACATTCATCATGGCTTACGTTCTTATAACAACCATCAGGCTGTATCCAAAGATGCCAACGCCCACCAGCAGGTACGACAGGGGGATTCTGAACTGCAGCACACCGACGTTGCGCACATTGTTGTAGAACCCGTAGAACAGAAAGGAGTACTGACAGTAGCCCTGTTGAGGAACAAAAAAACAGAAAAAGTTCAAATATGGTAAATACAAATATATCCAAACCAAATACTATCTTGTTCAAACGTTTTGCAAAAAAAACAGCTGTTTCTCTTAAGCCATTCTATCTGAGACCTATGTATTATGGTGCTTTGAGCTAAATATTCATGTTAGCATTTGACAATTCTTCCACTGACAATGAACATACTAGCTGACATTAAGAAGGTGCAATGTTTTTCAGGTTTACCCTCTTTAACCTGTAAACATTTTTAAATTAGCTAATTAGCACAAGTCACAAAGTGCAGCTAAGGCTGATGGGAAGATCATAAACCAAAGTGTGAACGGATGTTGGTACAAAGAGTTATGACAATCCACCCAGCACAGCAGTTGTAGAGATGTTTCAGTCTGGACTAAAGCATTGGACCAACTGACACATCTAGAGCCATGCTGCTGCTAGCATGGGTAAAAATACAAACATTAGCATGAAGAAAACACTGTGATTCTAAGGGGTATCATGTCTTCCTGCATTTGGTTTAGCCACTCATTGTCATATCATCCATGTATCCTGTTCACGTAAGTTAAGTCAGTTATGATTAACGGTAATGGTATAATTATAGCTAAGAGCCTCACTCTAAAGTCAAGGAGTACAGAGTAGTCCATGGCAGTGGCTTGCTGCGCTCGTGGAACAGTTTTCCTGGCGATGGAGCCGTACGGAAGACCCATAAGAATCTAAAGACAGAGGAAAGGGATGAAATGACATGTTGCATCAAGTGTCACCTCCTAACATGTATCATGAGCAATAAGGCTGTACCTCAGGCAGCATCACCAGACCAAACATCAACCCAAACAGGACAAGGTTCAGCCCATACATCCACCTCAGAAAAATAAAGTAGGAAGCCACAGATGATCCAAAGTGACCTATGATTTAGAAAACAGAGGACTTGACTTAAAAGTGTATCGAGAGCTTATCAGAGACAGTAAGATCTTTAAGATAGTATCACAGTGGTACCAACTTTCTACTTCCTTTATCTTCCTCTCCCAGGGTATACAAGCGGTTTTGAAGTTTTCAAAGTCACGTTTAAACTTGATCGTTTTCTGAAATGAGAGAAAAGGTTTAAAATGACCATTTCCATCGATCATCCCCCGTTTTGAATCTGTGTGAAGTGCAAAATGAGCCGATTTACCTTGGCCATCATGACTTTGAATGCATACAACTTCCTGCCTTTCCCTTTCCCAAGAGCGCCTTCAAACTTTTCCACAAAATCCTGCGCCTCCCTGTTTGACCAATCAGAGAAAAGACCAACCAATGGAATTAATTGCGCAACATTCAACTGAAATTCTACTTGGCCAGTGAATTAATTACTTATCAGGATGTAAATAAACGACAGGTTTGGGATGATTTACTGATTGATGGTGCATTGCATATTATGGTAATAGCATCTGGAGGAAGACTTGCGAGTGGCAGGTCAGGCAGCCTCAACAACATGCATTAAACAGTGTCAGGCTCATGAAAAAGTTAATGCAGCTCGCCTATTGTGTTCCCTTTGCCGAAACGTACTTAAACTGAGTTGTACGTAGAGGAACAAAGCCTACACACTGAGCACATACTGAGCACACACACACACACACACACACACACACACACACGTCACACAAAAGTCCCAGTTTCAACCCTGGCAAAGCAGTGTTTAGAGTGATCTCGCACTAAGAGGAGGATGTCTTATTAAATGGCTGAACAACAGCCAGACTTGTGTGTGCTGTTGAATGATTTCTGGAGAATTGTCTTCATGTGCCTACTGTGCCTCTCAATAAGGGGAGAATTCCTATGACTGACTGAAATTGTGAATGAGGGTGAACAAATAATATACCACCTGGGAGTAATTATTTTTCATAGGTTCACAAAGGCCGTGATTTCATGATTTTGAGTGTGTTGATCTCTGTTCAGAATGTAGTTGAATTAAAAATAATGTGATAAATCGGGCAAATCGTGTCCCCAAAAAGGTATTTATATAAAGTATTTGTGTAAATCAGAGATCATTTTGTCCAGTTTCTTGAAAACATGAAAGCCTTGATAGGCTACAATATGACAAAACAGGATCATAGGAAAACCATAGAAACCTGCCCTGACGTTTCTGTTTTTTGTATTCTGACTTTCCATACATCACAGTGTCGATAAAGAGAAGTACCAAACAGCTTAAGTAGCAGTGAAAAAAGTTTTAATTACAGTGAACATCACATGTACATGACATGAGTGATGGTAAGCCTTTAAGAAAGTTCTCGTAGGTAGAAGTAGTCACTGAACAAAAGACAAATTAGTAATGAGCAAAATACCAAAACTAAACAAGAATTAAGAACAAAATGAAGCCGCAACAAGCTGAAATGACAGAAATCACAAGCAAGCAGGCAGAGGATGTGAGTTAAAGTTGGCCATTGTTTTAGTTTTCATTTTTACTTGAGCAGTACGAGTCTCCTCTTCATGCGCCAGGGTTTGTTCCTTAAGGTAGCGATGAGTTTCTTCTTCTCCTCTACCTCTTCCTTCAGGGCTTCCATCTCCCCCTCCGACAGCGACTCCTCAGTAGAGTCAGAGGAAGAAGAAGAGCTGATGAAGGGAAAGAGCTGTCACGTGCCATGGCTCTGAGAAGGTGCTCCAGCAGCCAAATCTAAACCTAAGACTCTAGCAGCAAAACATCCATCTGTAAGGGATGATCCATTGACAAAATAGACTCTTGAACATGTGTCTACATTACATGTGTATAAAGTTTTGTTTAAGTGTATTTGTCTAAAGTTTCTTGCTATTTAAATCTAAAGTCCCTTACTTATTCATATAAATGAATGTCAGTTACATTCAAGCCATCGTCAAACAAGTTGACACCAACTGCTAAGAAAAAAACCTGGACGTACAGTAGAAGGTATATCCATGTGTGATCACTGAAGGCTCACCTCATGAAGATGCGTCGACAGTGTTGTTGCAATTACTCCGAATTAATCATGGGGGCAACCGAGGTTACAATCAATTTTGAAATCAATATTCAGTTTTGCAGTTATTGCGGTCATGTGATATCATGTATATAGAAGCATAATTGAGCTATCGTACATTAGCCTAAATTATTCAAGATCAAAAAAATTAAAAACGTATTCAATTATTTTAAGGAGCATGTTTAAGAGTAACGACATTGATTTCAAACAGCTAAAATAAATGCTACAAAAAGTAAAAGCCCACATATTGCCTGGCTGCTTATTTTTTAAATGCAGCCAACTACTTTACACACCCAGTGAAACAGAAAGATATGGTATCTTAGGTTTCTTTTTGTCGTGTTTCCTTTGTTTTAAGCATGGTTTTAAGGCATCAGTAAATAATGGATGAACAAATGAATTGACAGCATGCATCATGGCCGCCAAATCTCTTGATCACCACTACTGAATGTTACACCTTTTGTCAAACATCACAAAGGATGGTGATATAATCCCTTGGTAGGTTGCCAAACTTACAAAAACACC
Organism: Ammodytes marinus; assembly: GCF_949987685.1. Classification (NCBI taxonomy): domain Eukaryota; kingdom Metazoa; phylum Chordata; class Actinopteri; order Uranoscopiformes; family Ammodytidae; genus Ammodytes; species Ammodytes marinus. Next base: position 12,316,743 of record NC_137231.1, read on the forward strand.
TGGTCCAATAAATTATTAACTTATCTTACTTAACTTACTGCACAAAAAAAGGCAGAGCCATTATTGAATATTTTACAGTATCAACAACATTATGGCCACTGGTATGCCACAATAAAAGTCAAGTGAATGCCCTATATCCAGGGAAACTAGTGTGTCTTGTAACATTTATGTAATAACATAACATCACAATCAATGTGATATTGTGAGTCTGCATGAGACTGGAGTGGAGATAGCTTATATACTGTAGGTGTTTGGAGCGTGCGGAAAGGGGCGAGAAACAGCTCTCAGAGAATACTGCACCTGCTCAACTTCTCATTCTTCTTTTTCTTGTCCTTCTCCCCACCTTTATCCTTTCCTTGTTTCCCTTTAACATTTCCCTTCTTGTCCTTATTCTGCTCCTCTTTCTCCTGCTTGGTCCCCCCTTTCCCTCGTTTTGTCTTCTTCCCTCGCTCTTCTTCGCTCTCCTCCTCACTCTCGTCCTTAGCAGCCTTCCTCCTGGAGGCTTTAGAACCTTTGCTCTTCACACTGCGCTTGTCCTCCTTGTCTTCCTCTTCCTCTTCATCACTGTCACGGGGCCTGGCTTTCTTCTTTCTCACTCTCTTCCTCGGTGCATCATCGTCATCCTCCTCATCCTGCTCATCCTCGCTGACACGTTTGGCTTTACGTTGTGGTTTGGCCCTCCTGTTTCTAGCTCTCCTCCGGGCCTCATCTGGGGCAAACATATTAACACACTTAAGCCATTCAAATAGCCCAACAAAATGTACAACCCATTCTCCCAGTGTTGAATATGCAGTGTCAAAGTGCATTGACTCTTTCTGAGTTATAACAACAACAGCTGAAGAACAATGACGACGAGTGTTGGTGGAAATGTCTGTAGTAAAAATATGCGGGGTGTAAAATGTAACTCTATAAAGCCCTGCCGACCACTTCTCATTTCAAAACCAACCCGAATACTCACAACACCATTTATTTTCTTTATTTTTTTCACTCTGTTTAGAGTCATTTTAACTCTTAAGTGTTAACACTGTGGAAATAGTTATTTCAACACCTATTCTGAATAGCACAAAATACACTCAGAAATTGTGTTAGATTTAGTCTTTTTGTGTTACTTTAACACAACATTTATAGTGAATAATAAATTGTTCAAAAATCCTCTTCACATTTAGTTAAACGTTGTAAACAAATGAAATAAGAGAGAGAAAAACACGCAGTTATTTATACTCATTTGTCCATTACACCTTCACAATGTGTAAAAACCATCCAGACATTGTCATACCTGCTCAATGTAACCGTTTCTCTGATGAAAGCCAAGCAAACTCACCTTCACTTCCACTGTCGTACTCAGCATCAACCTCCATCCCAACTGTTAACATGCAAACAAACAAAACACACACACACGGATTAAGAAGATACAGCTCTATACAAATAGCTATGAATGACTTTTACTTAATCAGTGAATATTAAAAGCTGTTTGTAAGCACAAATAAACAGATCTTTTCCACATAGGCAAAAAGCATTAAAAAAATCTTTCTTCTCACCATCTTCAACCTTTATCACAACATCGTTTTTCCTCTTTGGAGGCATTTTGCTGTGGGTTCTTCTTGTAGTTATTTATACCCCGTTTTCTGCATTTAGTCAAAGTCTTCCGCTCACTTGAGACTCTGTCACATCTCCATCCATGAGTCACCCCGGGGCAGTCAGCTGACACACTCATACAGGTCCAGTGTCGAAAAGCCAAGATACCAACACTAACAAGTACACACACACACACACACACACACACAGCAACAGGTGTGCCTATGTTTATGCTGTTCAAAGACTGGGTTCCTTGACAACCATCAAAGACGCGCACAGCCCCTTTATATGATGATCAGGAGGCCGGGCCACACAAAAGACATGTCAATCAAAATCTTAATTGATATTTGACTTGAGCAACAAGAGCTCTCATCCAGTCCACATAGTTAAATCCTCAAGTTTATTCAAATAGGAGACCAGTTGTTATAATATTGGGAAACAGTTTGACAAAATATACGGAAGGTTGGGCATCATTTTGTGTTGGTCCAGTAAGGAGACACCAGAGCAAGTGACATATAGGTTAGGTGAGGCGCTTTGAAAGGCAGATATAGGGTTAAGTGATCCTGAGTGAAAAGAGAAATGAGTCACTGTATTTAAACCCTGAACACAGACCTTTGTGGGAGTATGGGGCAAACTGAACATAGATTTTAAAAATGTTAAAAGCCTATCATTAAAGGAGAGGTTTATCTTTCGTCATATTTACAAAGAGGTTAAAGTGAGGACTGAAGGGGTCGACAATGTTGCCCCATGTTCCTATCCACATTATGTGGACAACGACTGAGCTCCTACCTGTGGAGTTATGGTCAAATGTCAGATCTGACCTTTTGAATAATACAGGAGGAAACCGGAGACACCAGCTAAGACAGACAGCAACAAACTTCCGGAGGTTACATGAATGCTGACTTGTACCTGAAAGACAAGCTAAGCCCTCTTGGTAGAAGCTCCTCGTGTGCTCCTCATCCAGCGCCTCTGACTGATCTCCTGCTTCCTGGCAGCATTCAATACTCCTCTACGTCCATCTCAATCAATCTTGCCATACTGTACTAAGCTTAGAGAAGGTCGAGGCACATTCACTCTTAACATCCATTCACTTAAAAGCATCAGACTGAGGCTCAGACTCAACCTTTGTTCTCCAACAAGCAAAACTGGACACCGTCCCAGCAATCAAAGCAGTGCTTGTAGCGCCACAATGTCTCACTCAGTGAATAGGAGATGGTTAGAGCGGACATTAAAATATCCGGTAAAGTGCAACCTCGCATGGCTCAGTTTCCTGCCACATAGTACCAGCATGAATGGAGACTGGAAGGGAGCCAATCACAACTCAAGGAGGAGGGTGACACAGCTACTACCTGTATAAGAGTGAGGCAGATTAGTCTCCAGTATACAGAGAAGGAAGCGGCTTCAAGACTGAGGAGATCAACGTCTCACCAGTCATTAAATATTCATTAAATAATGTGATTATTTGCCCAGGCTGAAAGTATAAATCGTATAGGGGCTTACTTCATTCTCCTGTTCTCACATAGCTGCAGGATTAATACTTAATGTTAACCGGCCATGAATTGATCATGAGCATCGATGGAAGTGGATTTGACTGGCAAGGTAACTCAACGTCACTGGCACAATGAGCTTGTTGGCTTGTTGTCCTGAATGATTTAGAGACAATTAATCCTTATTGACATCCTTAGCAACCCCTTCCATTGCACACGTCTTCAATTTCAATTTAACAAGACTTTGAATGACTAGCATTATAATGACTATATAGAATGTCAGGTTAATAAAGTTTAACTAATGAGACGAGACTTATAGATTTGACTGAGACAACAGCTACATGGCAGGTTGATTGACATGACCACTCAGTGTTCAGGGAGAGCAGAGCAGATTCAGCTTTTGGGACACTGGATATGGAGATGTGGTTATCAGATGATACAAGTCAGACGTCTATGCAACAAGATGAAGGTTAGGAGACAGCAATGAATGGATTTACACTGACAGTTCAAATTTGATTGGCACAGGTAAGATTTCTTTTTTTTTCTCCAACAGAAGAATAACATGACACTCTCTATGTGTATTTTTAAAGTTCAAAGATCCTGCAGTGTGTCATATCTATATTGAACAGATGGAAAATGTTTTAAAGTTGGGTGTGCAAAGGCAGCCAGAGATCATTTAAGCCTGGCTAGCTAGGTTAAATGTTCTCCATGTCTAATGAATTGTTTAATGCTCTGGGTCAGTCACAGGGGAGAGGGACAGCTGTGATCAATGTCTCAGCGTGACTGACCAAGAGACACAATCGTAATGAGGAAAGTGTAAGAACATGATTAAGAATATAATGTCGAAACATAACTCCTCTTCTTCAAAGAAATAAAACGTGTAGGCCTACAGAATTATTCAAAAATAACTGAATGTTTTTTGAAACAGCAACACCTTGGGGTGGTGTAGTGGATAGAGCGCGTACCATATTTTCTCCGGCCTTCGTTGCAGTGGTCGCGGGTTCAAATCCGACCCGTGGACCTTTACTGCAGGTCATCTCTCTCTCTCTCCCCATTTCAACTCTGTACTGTCTAATAAAGCTAGAAAATGCCCAAAAATTAATAATCTTTAAAACAGCAACAACCCCAAGTTTAGTTCATCCATTTTAAAAACAAGTCAAGAAAATAACTGCCCTGGAGTGCTGAGTTACTATAAAGCCGTAAACCTGTCTAGCCAATATAGCTTAAATACACACTTCCTTTGTGTGCTGGATAGAAGGACAAACGTAAGCTTGTTGAAATGTCACATTAATTCAAAATGTACTGCAGATTTAATTGAGTAATTTACTGATTAATGATTTTAAAAAGACACAACTGAAATGCAACATTTAAAGAAAGATTACATTCTGCTCAATAAACAGAGGCACAACTGTTCATTTGAAATGCTAACAGTTTCTTTTTATCATGAATGCACGGTTAAAAAAAGAGGGGGGAAACACTTTCATTCAGGAGAAAATGTGCACTAACTTCCATCGAGTGTTAGTGCACATTCTTGCTACCCTCAGTTCACAAGAACTTCCCATTCAAGTGCTTTGCTTCGAGTGACATTTTACTAGCATGCTGCTGTTTATTCTGTCAGTGTCTCTGCAGGCTCGGCACCCTACACATCCTGGGTTCACTTTGCCGAGGGAGACCCGGCAGGTACCCAGGTGCCCCGTGTTTGCTGTGGTGATGGGTCCTGGAGAGGCAGGCGCTTGTGGCTGGAAGTTGGTCTCTCACAGGAGGATGAGGGTTGCGTCCATTCCTACCATGAGACAGCCGGTGACTACTGCCCTGCTTTTCTTCCCAACCTAATGAAGTAGAAGGTGGAATAAGAGGGGTGGACAAATGATTATTTCCATTGCGGATTAATCTGCTGATTATTTTCTCCATTTCTGCTGTGATAATAATAACAATATAAAAAAATATATATATTAAAACGTTCTGAGAATAGTGTGAACTGCCATCACAATAACTTATAAGGTATTCCTTCACAGTGCTTGTTTGGTTCAAACAATCGTACAATCCTGAAATGATCCAAAATGAGTTACAGTTATTTAAAGGAAAAGCAGCAAATCCTCCTCCATTAGCTGTGCTTATTCTGTATGTAATGTCAGGTAGATATATTTCTAACAAAGCATATTTTATAAGCTCTTCGTGTCACTTAACTCACTGAAGCTTTCAAATAAAAGCAGTGGAATAAATTAGTAATAGCAGGCCTTAAAATATTTTTATTTTCTTTACCAACTGATTGGTGTTTCAGTACTACACTTATGCAACTACCTGTAATATTTTTGACTTATTCAGTGAAATTCTCTTTTTCATGTAATTTTCATTGTACTAACCCTCTTGGTCTTCTACTGATGCGTTGTTGTTTCTTTGTCGCTCTGCAGTATGTGATGCAGCTTGTCTGGCCTCCTCTAGATCCATTTGGGCCTTCAGCGCTGCTTGTTTGTTCTTCTTCTTGTTCTCCTCATTTTGCTTGCAAGTGAGACACAACAGCAATTTTAAGATTGACTGAAGGAAACATAACCCAATCCACTAACCCACACAGGCACAATAATTTAAAAAGTTAAAAGGACATACAGAAATTATTATACGTCTTTGATTCAGCTGCAGCAACAAAGTTAATATTACTTTGCTGCTCTCTGCTGGAGTGATTATACTAATACAACGACAGTAGCCAGAACAACACCACAGTGCAATAGTATCCAGCTGCATCCCCGGAGAACAACACCCTGGCTGGGCGGAAGTTAACTACGAATTCTTATTTTTTTTAGACAAATAAACGTATTTATCGCTGAAATTAACATAACAAAAAAATTAGAAAATATTTCTAACGTTATTTAGACAAATACCTCAGGAGTTATTTAGACAAATTACATTGTTTTGGCGATTATGTTCAGGCATCACAGCTGGGTGGTTAGGGTTAGGGCAAGGGGACAGGGAGAGGTTAGAATATATATAGATAGAACATTAGATTATGTTCAGGCATCACAGCTGGGTGGTTAGGGTTAGGGCAAGGGAACAGGGAGAGGTTAGAATATATATAGATAGAATATTAGATTAGCCACGGCGCTATTGAGCTCCACTCGGCTGACGGAACACCGCGGCGGCCATCTTGAGTAGGTCACGTGAAACAATAAAAAAAGACCGCAGACCGATAGGCAACAAAATTTGTGTTATTTATATTGTTTTGAGGATTAGGTTCAGGCATTACAGCTGGGTGGTTAGGGTTAGGGCAAGTGAGTGACGTAGCAGCAGACATGTTATGGGAGCTAAATAGTCAAAAAACACGTTTGTCACACCACTTCCGCCCAGCCACAGTACTTCCGCCCCGCCAGGGTGTTGTTCTCCGGGGCTGCAGCTAGACTCTACTCCCACAGTGTGGCCTCAGGAGCATTGTGAATTCATACTGTTGGGAAGTTTCGAAGATGCTAAACTGCATTGGTCAGCTCTAGAATGACAAGAATGAAATCTGAATGACAAACAAATAAACACGAAAGTTCATCCGAATTTCATAGATTCATTTCCCTCTTTATTTATGTCTATTAAAGATTGAAAAAAAATAAAACAGCATTACTTCAATTCCCACCCCAATCACTTGACTGAACATCATTCAAATGTCCTAGTACGAAAATGAATTTATTGTTTTCAAAAGCAGGTAAAGCTAAAGTTACCGTTTGCAGTTTTCTTTTCAGTTCCACATTAGCTTCTTTGTAGCTTTTAGATGTGGATTGCAAGTAATAAATTGCCAGCCTAAAAGACAAAATGAGAAATTGTAAGATAACCGTCAAAGAACCTTAAACCTTACCACAAAAGAAATTATGACAACATAGTCAGAAAAACATCTAATCATGCAATTCTGCTGCTGAGTGTTAACTGACTCACACCATCAGCAGAATGAACGGTAGCACCAGTCCAGGGTTAGAGGCATAGCTGAACACTTTACCGATCCAGGCAGGGAAGTCTGACTCAAGAGTCTCCTGGATCACATCGAACATACGGTTTTTCCCACTGAGGGTGAAATATAACATAAAAGGGGCAGGACTTTGACAAAAAGTTAAAATAATCCAATTGTTAATGCTAGGTACCCTTGACCAAGCATGATTACCTGAAGGGTCCACAGTCAAAGGAAGGAGGGATGGTGACAATGGTGTAGATGGCAGGCAGTGTGGACAGGAAGAGGATGACCAGCAACATGGCCATGTAGAAGTTGTTGGAGCCAGAGGCCTTGAAGACTCTTTCCTGCGGCACATTACAACACATCACGGCCCAGCACTGCAGGTACATGGACACATGGAGCCGGAGGACGTTCAGGGCAGGCAGGCACGGAGCATAGAAAGCACCCATCCTGGAGGGGAAAGAAAAACATTGGTAGTTTTCCTTTGTACCTGACCTGCTGTTGGTAATTGAAACATAACCAAAAGAATGAAATCAATGTTGTTTTTTACCATATCATTCCTTGATTGAAGATCAGGCCCAGGACGTTCCCACTGACATCGAACTCAGAATAGGACGGCTTTACCGAACAACACAAAATTTACATATTTACATAGCCAACGTTTGAATTTAACTTGAAGGTGTAAAGATGTATAAATGATTTAGTCTGTTGAATTTTAGTAGCACAGTTTAATCAGTAAGAAAAGGTGACTCACAAATCCGGCCTCAAGGTCCCAACACCAGCAGTAGTTGAGAAAACGAACAAGCACAGCTCTCAGGAAATCACCAATCAGCAGCGTGATGTAGGTTGTCATGGTATCAGAAATGATCAACCGCACAAACTCCTGCAGAGAATGAAGCAACCACACATAAATATCATTTTACAAAAGTTATACTTTTATGTTTTATTTCTCATTAGTTCACATATGTATGGTTTATTGTTTTCTAAGTACAGAATGTAATTGTCCTACCCAACATAAGACACATCAGATATAATTTCTTATGAAAACCTTAAATAACCTTAAATCTGTATTTCTGAGGATTTGTCAAGCAAAGGTAATCAATGTATGGTGACCCAAAGCTGTCAGTATTAAATATGTTGTAAATAAATTGTATTATAGTCAAATTTACCAGTGAAAGATGGCTCTATTGATAAATGGCAGTCCACTCATTTACACCACTATCATAACTGACTTTGCCATATTTGTGTTCATTAGACATAGATAGACCAAGTGATGAAAAATGCTATAGGAAAAATGAATCATGGATGAAAAGGGACATTCTGAAATACAAACGGCTATGATTCATAATACTGACCTGCTATAGATTCTGATGCTTTGATTAGAAGCAGTATATTTCAACATTTTCCCTTCAATGTGACTCCAAAAAAAATTGCATATTACCATGACAAAACCAGTTCTGCTACGGACACTAAGAAATACATTTCCACCTTCAGTGGCCAATCTACAGACGCCCCCAGCCACTGTGCATCTGCTGCAATAACAGTGAGTCACTTACTGGATTGTTTCCTTACACTAAGAGAAAAGCATCTTGGGGTATTCTCCCCAATGTTACCCCACTGCTGAAAATCCATTCCTAAATCTATCTCAAATTAAGAACTACAGGCCGTTCTTTCTAATACCCTATCCAATGTTCCAGAGCATGCAGTTTCACCCAAGTTGACCTCATCTCTCAAGATAACCTAATTGATCATAACTTGGTTTTGAGAACGGTCATTACACTGAATCTGCACTGATGTCAGATAATAACCCTAAGGTCAGTAGGAAGGTATGCCCAGTCACGAACAAATGCTTCTGTTCACCCTTTCCTGAACCAGACACCTACCATATTCTATGAGCAATCATTTAAGTCCATGCATCTTCCTTTGTCTGGTTATTCATTCACATGATGTTTCTTACCACTGCTGTATGCCGACGATACCAAGCTCTACCTGTCCTTCCCATAATAGCAAAACTGTCTAAGCACAGACTTCAGTCAGCCTTAGTTATATCTAAAATTGCATGATGGAATGTTGCCTTCGAGTCAAACTCTCCAAAACTGAACTCTTGGTGATCTCAACCAGTCCTTCTGTTCAGCTCAACATTAGTATCCAGCTGAGCTCTGTCTCAATCTAACCATCTAACCATCAAAGGCTGCTCAAAATCTGGACATCTTGATTGATGATCAACTAACTGCATCGGTCACTCGGTCTTGTCCCTTTCCACTTGGTCATGTCCCTTTAAAAAGATACATTCATTATTTGTAACTTTTGGTATAGACGCACATGCAAACTGACCTGCCCCACCATGGTCTCCCAACATGGCCCTCTGGGCACATCAGCTGGCTGGATAGTAATTGGTGGAGCAGTGCTGTTTTCTGATACTGTGCCATTGTAAAAATGTGCTTCCCAAATGGTGATATTAAACTTTATTATCTGTTCCTCTTCCCTCTGCAACACATATACAAACACCTCAGGTCAAGAATTTTGTAAAATGACAGTATACAATATCCCACACATCTTCTTGCTTGAGTTCTCACTTTGAGGTTGATCTCATCCATGAGTGCAATGATGAAGGTGTAGAGATTTCCCAAAAAGAGGGCAAAGATGCGACCCAGCTGCCACTGCAGGGCGACACGAGGGTGGTAGTTCTCAAGGGCGCTGATGACGTCAAACAACATGGGACAGAACATTCCCAGTAATGACATGACCATGTTCACCTGAGCAACACAAAAGCCCACACTAATCAAAGGCTCATAGGACATGTAAGAACACCAATGGACAGCACAGAATCTTTTAGTGTGTGTAGCCTACGTATTTTCCACTTACACATTGTGTAAGTGGAAAATATGAGTATGAAATAATATCACTATGAAGTATGAAATAATATCACCAGCAGCTGGATTTTCTCTGTCTCTCAGGATACTGTGCACACTTACATTTTAGCAAAAAGCCCAGCAATAGGGAAAATCTAAGAGTGAAAACTTGTGCACGTGCAACATTCGGACCATGCACTAGTCCAAAGCAGTTTGGTATGATTATTTTTTGTTAGTAATAACAGATGTGCTTTTCTTGCTATGTCAAACATGAAAGAGGCAAACTTCCAAATGGTAGCATGGTACTAATTCTTGAAAAACCAAATATTCACCCATCTGTATAAGTCTTGCCTGATACTATGATGACTCTCACACTAATTTTCAATCTCTTATTTCTCAAGGCTACCTCATTCCTCTCCCACCAGGAGTGAGTATCTAGTCCATCGAGGGCAAACTTCTGAGAGCGCCGCACTACAAAGTAGATCAGGTATCCGCTCCCTGCTAAGCAGCACAAGACCAGGAAGTTGGCCAACACACGAAGAAAACGAGTCAGGTGAATGTTGTCATCCTTTTGGCTCTCTTGCTCCTCTAAGATTGCCTCCTGGAGAGGTAGAAGGACGGATAAACAGGATATAAATAAATGTGTTACAAATGGCCATAACTACACTGGATCCCCAAAAGGCAGCTGCACTCACCTTGAAACTGGTGGTGATGGAGGCAAACTTATTGTCTGCAGTTTCAGGGTTTCCTATCAGGTAGTCCCAGCTGGTGAACATCTTCCAGCTGAAATTAAAGCTGTTATCATCTCCAACCCCGGACTCATTTGCATTGCGGGCCATCCTTCAATAAGAAATAATTACAGATTCAGTGGAAAATTGTGCCTTAAGGAGATTATTATATTGTGTGGAGTGAGTCACAACAAACATACGTTCTTATGACCACCATATAGCTATACGCCACTGTTCCCACACCAACCAGGAAGTATGACAGAGGCAAACGGAACTTGAGCCAGCCAATAGCACGCTGGTTGTTGTAGTAGCCGTAGAAGAGGACTGAATACTGAGCGTAACCCTGTGGATGGAAATCTCAGTTGAGGTTATCCGCAAACAAAGAAAGCATCATTATTTTCTAAAATTACTCATGGGCATTCAAAAAAATGCTATTCCAGCTGATTGTGATGTTTGCACATATTCTTAACTGACTCCGAAATCCCATAAGACAGCAAAGTCCATGGCAGAGGACCCCTCGGCCCTGGGCACAGTCTTTCTTGGGATGCTGCCATAAGGCCGGCCCATCAACGCCTGTTAGCAAAAAGAACGATGGCGATCAGAAAACTAAATCATAACAGGCAACACAAACAGAATGAACAGAGAATTACACATGAGAGCTAAACCAAGCCAAACAAAACAAGGAAATTATGACTGGTTTACAATCAACCGCAAAAAACTGTTCATAGTAGCCTACCTCTGGCACCATAACCAGGCCAAAGGTCAGACTAAACAAGATCAGGTTGATTCCATACATCCATCTCAGGAAGATAAAGTAAGAGGCAACTGAGGAGCCAAAATGACCTGAGAGGCAGAGGGAATGAATACGAAGAGGAGTGTTACACCAGCAAATACTTTGTGAAAGCAGATAACCTGGGGGCTAAATGTGAGGCCTGCATGACATACACTATAAACTGTAATGAATAATCTGGTCTCTTAAAACTTTTTGAATTCTTGAGTACTTCACCTAATGTTTTAGGCTATGAGGGGGAAAAAATACGTCTGAAGAATAAACCAAACCTACTTTCGATCTCCTTGATTTTCATCTCCCATGGAATGCAGGCAGTCTTAAAGTTTTCAAAGTCTCGTTGAAACTTCATCCATTTCTACAAAAGACATTAAAGTGAATTTAAAAAATGATTACTCAAATAATGACATGACTAAATTATTATCGATCAAATCACTATGGGAATTCCTAACCTTGCCCATCATGACCTTGTACGCATAGAGCTTCCTGCCTTTCCCTTTGCCCAAAGCTCCCTCATATTTATCCACAAACTCCTGAGACTCCCTGTACGAGCGAGGAGATTAATTGATTCAAAAGTGAGATATACGGGCAACATGTCGTACTGCTACTGACAGAGTATGTTTATTCAAAGTGTACTTCCATAACAACCTGTTGAGCGAATTTTACCGTAGGGTCAAGAGTTTCTTTTTCATTGTCCAGGGTTTTCCCCTCAGACCCTGAATGAGTTTCTTCCTCTCGTCCACAGCCTCCTCCAGTGTCTCCAGCTCCTCCGGGGACAGAGACTCTGGCCTCACCTCTGTCTCATCATTGTCCTCTTTTTGGTTGTCTTCTACCTCACTTGTCTCCTGCTCTGAACTGATGGAAGGGAAGATCAAAGACTTAAATAATCACCTTTCTGCTTGTAATAAAGGCTGACCACACTACAGACTGGGATGATTACTCATTAGTTTTCATTTGTACGATGATACGTTACCTTGTTTCAACTACTTTCTTCTTCTGCTTTTTCTTCTTCAGTTCCTGCGGTTTCTCCTCCACAGCAAGTTTTTCTGCATCCTGCTCTTTTTCTCCTTTTTTGGCACTTCCTTGTTTCTTTTTCCCTTTGGCATTTCTTTCGTCAGCTTCTCCCTCCCCATCCCCATCCCCCTGCTCCCTTTTTCTTTTTACTTTATTTTTTTCACTTTCGTTTTTGATGTTCTTCCTCGTTTTGCCCGTCTTTCCACTTTTTCGTTCGCATTTTCCCTCCTCCTCCTCCTCCTCCTCCTCCTCCTCCTTCTCCTCCTCCTTCCTCTCTCTTCTTTCTACTACTTCATCATCTCTTGCTCTCCTCCTCCTTCTCCTGCTCTTTTCCCTTCTTTCGGGCCTGGCATGTGATTCCTCTTCCCTTTCTCCTGCTCTGGATGCTCTTTTTCTCCTCTTCTTTCTCTCGCCATCACCAGACCGTCTTTTTCCTCTGTGTCTCTCCCTCTCATATTCCTCTTGACTCACAGAGACTTCATCTTCCTCACCTGTAGCAAAGAGATAGATGCTGGGTTCAATTTTCAATGGTGCAATAAGCCTTAACATGTTGCACATATTGACACTCACTCATAGCATTAACATGAGATCCTTCACCTCATTATCTTACAGTGATGTAAAGTCTTTCTTTGTCTAAGTTAATCAACATCTCTTTTTTGGTCACTGATATATTTTTACACATGGTCTGATAATCCTTTGATATTTGAGGAAACATGTTACAATAGACTGGCAAAAGGCAGATGGCTATGGGGGGAGGGGAAGGGTGTACGGTGGCAGCAGAGAAGGAAGTGAATAAATAACTGGTCAAAACAAACATCTCTGACATAATTCCAACCCCAGGAACATGATAAAATATATACTATATTACCGTTAGAAAGTAAAAACTCCATCGCCTCTATTATAGTGTTGTTTCATGAGGAACATCTTTCATTATCACCTTAGCCGAAGAAATGCCCCTAACAAACAAAAGAACATTTAGGATTCATGTGATATGCAAGAAAATACTCACCTACAAACTCCAGGCCAATGTCAACTGTGGGACAGAAATAATTTCACTGTAAAAATGACAAAGTTGAGAGAACTTGACATTTTTGAGGTTTTCCCATTTAGAATTTCCCCTCTGTTTACTTGTTATTGCTTAACTAATTATTTTACATTGTGACAACTACTTACTTCTGCTTCTGCTCAATTACACATAGTTATAATAATGTGTCAAATTCAGTTAATTGTAAAGCTTGACTTTTAAATTTGGTCCATTGACGCCATTCTGACGTTGACATTTTTGAATGCATGCAAATACCGCCAGATCAGAAACAGTGCTGTTTAATGGGACATCCACATCTGCAGCATTGACCATATTAGGAAGGCATGGAGTGACTTACGTGGATATCTATCTTCATTTGGGTTTGCATTGGTTTCATTGTCATGGTCAAGTGTAATTTAGTGTGAGACATACAGTAACAAGCAACATGCCAGCCTCCACCATGTAACAAAAATTGAGAGCTGTAAATGCAATAATGCATGATGGGAAGAATATCCCAAAAAGCTAACAATTTTTTTTTAACAACCTAATTTGCAGGATCATGTAAACGATGGGTTGGACATTCAATCAACTAATTTTAAAATAAAAGACTGGACTGGATTGCTGAAACTTATATATTTTTCATAATCTGACCAACTACTAATCCCTATTTATAGTAAAGACTGTACATATTATAATAGAATATATATATATATTTCGTCTTCAATACAAAACTGACTCCTTTCAATGGTAGAGCTTAGCCTTCCATATTGTATACCTGGTGCTATTATCCTGCAGTAAAGATGAATAAAGAGTGAAATGAAGAGGATCACTGACAAATTGATCAGATATTTATTTGTGGTCAGCCTTTTGATGTGTAACCGGAGTGGCCAGCACACGGGTCATTACTGCCGAGTGCAGCAGAGGGGCACAATGAGACAAACAATGGCCTAATGACGGGAGACAGGCAGGCTAAGCCCACATGGACAGGGAGACAGCTCAAGGCCAGAGGCCAGCTCCCAAATATGCAGCCGACTGAGTTGGATGGAAGAAAGCAGTGGATAAATATGTTTGATGTTTGGATTTTTATAATGATTAAAACCATATTCCAGTGTAAATATCATATTCTCAATAAAAAATTAATGTTTTTATTCCAAAAATAGGTCAAATCAGTTATCACAATCATTTCATGAACACACCACAAACGGACACCAAAGGGCCTTGCTTTATCATACAGTAATATTTAGCAATATTTTCTACTTATGAACATTTTGACATGCAGGAACTACAGTAAAACTAAAGATCATTTTAATTAGATTGTAGCAAATAAGCAAATAAAACACTACAACAATATTTTGTGTCTTATAATGTCTTATAATGTAAAAAAAAAAACACAAAAACAGAATATAGCGAATTGGTCATGGAGACATACTCACTGTCATTCTCACAGGTGATGAGAGTGTTCCGAGGCATCTTCCTCTCATGGTCCTGTACCCCCTTTGACCTGTCTCCTGAGCATCCAGCTGACTCTGTGCATGTATGACGTGGCCTCTCTCCTCCTGTACCTTCACAGTGATAGATGCCATTGCCGCTTATCCATGCCCACACATGAAAATGAAGTGTGTGTGTGTGTATGTGTGCGTGCGTGTGTGCGTGCGTGCGTGCGTGCGTGCGTGCGTGGGTGGGTGGGTGTGTGTGTGTGTGTGTATGTGTGTGTGTGTGTGTGTGTGTGTGTGTGTGTGTGTGTGTGTGTGTGTGTGTGATGTTTGTCTGAGGGGCTGGTACATGAACTCTGATGAGAAGTTTATTTTTTTCTTGCCACCCATCAACCCGAAACCGGGACAATGAGCATGGAAACCCTAGAGCCACGCAATTTCACTAGTGATCAATTATTCAATACAGTTATGACTGCCTTTATGCAGCTGTGTTTGTGTGTGTGTGTGTGTGTGTGTGTGTGTGTGTGTGTGTGTGTGTGTGTGTGTGTGTGTGTGTGTGTGTGTGTGTGTGTGTGTGTGTGTGTGTGTGGGTGTGTGTGTGTGCATGCATCATGTGTGCGTGCGTGTGTGTACCTCTAGGTATGTGTGTGTGAAAAGACAAAGGACAAGAACACAAGGGTTATAAGAGCAGCGGGCCTAATCGTGGGCCAGCCTCAGCTGTTGGGGTTCACTGAGAGGTGAAATCACATTCCCATCATGTATCTGAATGTACTCTTGGGCCACAGTCTGATTGTTTTCATGAAGTACAGGCACACACTGTTATCTCAGCGTACAGATGGCTTTCCAGCTGATGAACCATGTGTAATGGGTCCTAGATAATGTCTCAGTCCTGTGTGTCTGGATGGGTTTTTGGACGAATTTGACACCTCTGAATATGTGTGTGCATGCGTAACACTTTTGTGTGGGAAAAACCTCTAACATTAGGGAGACTCATCGCCCATTTGGGAACAAAAAGCTGGTCCTCTGGGATTGGTTCACGTCAGTTTAAGATAGGGTCGGACTATATCCATAGAATGTAGTTTGTGATGCTCGGGCAAAAGCTAAATAATGGAAAAATCTTTTTTTTTGTTAAACAATTAACATAAAGCTTAAACATAAATGAACATATGAAGAAAATATTTAAAAGATGCTGGTTAGGCATTTGTGCAAAGGAGTTATTTTCAGCTATGAGAATGTTCTGGATAATTCTGGGGGAAATTATCACATGTGAGTATGGTGTCATTCTGAAATGACTAAAAACTGAACGTGAATTACTGTGTGTATAAGAGAGGCAGAAGGGTGTTCCAAGCAAACCAACCTGTAGATGGCGTTGCTGCTCTGTACTGGAAAGTGTATGAGGGGACACTTCTGTACGGCTGAAGATTATTTTTATCTTAAATTTTTTCGGCAAGTGTGTGTGTGTGTGTGTGTGTGTGTGTGTGTGTGTGTGTGTGTGTGTGTGTGTGTGTGTGTGTGTGTGTGTGTGTGTGTGTGTGTGTGTGTGTGTGTGTGTGTGTGTGTGTGTGTGTGTGTGTGTGTGGTTTGTCTATGCACGTGCAGAGAGAAGCCTAAAGTGTCAGACATGTAAGCATGTTCATCATTAACTGTGTGTGTGTGTGTGTGTGTGTGTGTGTGTGTGTGTGTGTGTGTGTGTGTGTGTGTGTGTGTGTGTGTGTGTGTGTGTGTGTGTGTGTGTGTGTGTGTGTGTGTGTGTGTGTGTGTGTGTGTGTGTGTGCGTGTGTGTGTGTGCGTGTGTGTGTGTGTGATATGGGGGGCAACGAGAGAGTAGAGAGAGATTAGTTTCCTCCTGCTAAAGATAGCCGCAGCTACGAGGGAACCCGTGAACATAGAGGTTATGAAGGTCTTCAAGGCCACTTGAGCAGAGAGGTAGATCAAAGGAAACTGCTAGATTCATCTGAGTGGAAAAAGGATACATCCATGTAGAACAGCTAGGATGAGTAGCTGGGGAATATATTACAGACTGTATACATAAGGCTCCACCAAGACACTGTATTCAGAGAAGCAACATGAATATATTTATGTATAAAGCTGATCAATTGGGTGAGATGTGTGATATGAAAAGGTGGATCCACACAAAAAGTGAACAATATAAATGCATCTCTTGTGGCACTGGCCATGCAGATAGAGTAGTTTGGGTTTTTATTTGGCCTGGTCGTATGAACCATTGCTCTCCCCAACACAGGAGAAATTTGGTTAAGGGAGCTCACAACCTCTAAGAAAAGTGTTTTTCCAGAAACAATGTCTTGGTTTCTTGGTTAGTCAGGATCATTCCCAGGCCTCATTGTTTTTATTGGAACAACCTTCTAGAAAGAAAAGTAAAGAAAAGAAATATCTAATATGTTTGGAGAGATACCATAAAAGAAAATGAGAAAATAGCTTTGCTTTTGTTTAGTTTTATTTTGGGTGAACAGACCATTTAGGAGTAGACTTTTTACAGGTGATGTGGGGCCTTACAGGGAGAAGCAGTATTTAATTATTCCACTTTTTCAGCTATGTGAGGATGAGGCCTATATGCAATGATGTGATATGGTACTTCTTCAAAACAACCGTTTATTGGCTTTAGGGCAATGCCATTTCAAGGTTATATACAAAATAGGGGTTCAGAGACATCTGGAAATGTAAATAATATTAGATATATACTGTATATGCAGTATAATATATATATAATAACTTTCTTTATGGGGTGTAAAAAAAATATAATGAAATCTTATTCAAAGTTCCTATGTGTCTGCGTTTGTTTTGTTTGTTCCAGTCTGTTCTGTTCTGAGCAGGAGCTGATCGGAGTGTGTCGCTGTGCATACACAGAGCAGTGTGTTTGTGCTGTATACCAGTGATTAATCTGACAGTTGGCGTGGTAAGAGGCTACAATCCCCGCAAAGGGCATGTGTGTACTGTGTGAGTCAAACAGCAGCTCTGTTACAGACGATCTGTCTGTCAGCAAACTCCCTGCCCCCTATTGCAGGTTAAAGAGACAGGAAATACAAGATGGACTCAGAGGAAGCCTGTGTAGTGAGATCCAATGGCACTGTACCATACATTGCTAAAAATAAAAATACGAGTTAAACAGAGGAAACAATCCTCTATCAGTTTTGGGTTATGAGAAGCAACAATCTACAATAACCGAGGATATTTCTTCGAATCTAAGTTTCTCTTTCTTTATAGCTTGTCAGATATAATAAATCATCCTTTTTTTAAACATAATTTTTCACCTCAACAGTCGAAAACAAATGCTCAAACACAGTTGGTGTGTCTGGTTGTGCCTCTTTGTTTTTCTCCACCGGCACGATAAACCCGTGAACTTTGTATAGCAATAAAGTCTCTTCAGCTCCACAACTGTTGACACTAAATGTAAAGCAGCAGGGAGTTGTGGCCCCGAGGGCAAACCGTGGCTGTTTTTGTCAGAGAGTGAAGGGAGCTGAGAGAGAGAGGTGAGGGGGGTGCAGGTTAATCAGGTGTGACTCAGACTATAAATCCCATTTTTGCCAAAGGGATTCAAGATGAGACAATGGTGGCATAAAGAGACTTTCCGCCGGTGAAGAAGTCTAAGTGTGTAGTTTCAGTGTGATACAGGGTGTTCAACTGGAAGCCTGTCTGGGATGATTGGGAGGTTTGACTTGTTTTTCAGTTTCAGGGAAGCTATAAACAGACTATACTCTGAATGCTGCTAATGGAATTTCATCCTTGTTTAATATCAAGTGATTACAACATACGTAAGGGGGGGGGGGGGGGGGGTAACAAAAACAGTCACAACACTATTCCCTTAGAAACCCTCATGTCTTTGCTATGAAACCAAGCCCTTGTCCAACTTGATCTCACCCTCCCTTGTTTTCCCCTTCACTAAATTCCTTCTTCCTGTTTCTGGGGGGTTTCTGAGAACTGACTGGTGTCCAAGCATGGAAGTATAGAGGAAGAAAGAAAACTTTTTGGGGGGAGTGGGGGTGGGGGACGGGGATTTCAGCCCTCAACATATCAGGAGCAAGAGAGAACAAGAAATGGTTTTCCCTGGATGGAAGGTGAAGAAGTGTGCAGATAGACCGTGTGAGAGTTAGTGAGAGAGAGAAAAAGGAGATCATGGTGAGTATGCGTGAGTAAAACAGCGTCATCAAGCAGGGGGGAGGACCCTGTCAGACTGTATGAGTGACGGTAGGGGCAGGTTTTAGATTAAAGGGGTGGAGGCGTAGCTTGTCCTTGCAGACAGAGAAGCACGTGGCCAGGGCCGTCTGCACGAGGGAGCAGCAACAAAGACCAGCCAGTCTGGGGAACAGCGCAGAACACCGGGCATATGCTGCTGCACACATGTACGCACGCCCTCACATGCACAAGGGTTCACATTTGTTCACCTCATGCAGGCATGCAGCTGCAAAGTAGGCTACATAGGATCTCCTATATCAGCTGCAAAGCATGAACCCACTGCAGAGCACTATGCAAATGTAAACAGCAACACACACATTATTTCAGATGCTATGTTGGTTTATTCCAACAATCCTCCAGATACCCATGTACAGAGAGGTTTGTGTGTGCGAAGAAAGGGAGGAGAAAGGAAGAAGGAGGGTGTTCAGACAGAGAGTGTATCCTGGGAAACTTTTGGTGGGACTCCTCCCCCAGTCAGAAGTAACAAGAAACACATTCAGGGGAGATGCCGAGGAGCTGTGAAGCAGCAAGTGGAGGACTGAGTGTGGTCAGAAATGGCTGAATCAGCAGATCACATTCATTTGGTCCACTTTTGTTCTTTTGTCTCCATTTCTCTTGTGTTTCTTAATGTGTCTCCAGGTTCTATTATCTTTCATCCAATGTCTTGCTTCTTTGGGACGCCAGTGAATTCCACCTTGCACGTTTCACTTAAAGGTGGGGTCAGCAATTCTGCAAAATCACTTTTTGCCAAACTCAGTGAATATCTCCTTCCAATCCACTATCTATACCGCTTGTATGTACTGAGTTTGTGCTGAAAGAAAATCCAGTCTTACTGTAATACACATAAACAGGAATGTTGCTTGCTACGGTGGGCCTCTTTGTTTACATACCAGTTTACAGAACCTTTGTTGTGTATAATGACCAGATTTTCTGATCATGAGGAGATATTAACTGCCCCCTATTCCATGGGCTGCACATGAAGTTGAATGAGGTCAGGGAAGGGTAGGGGATCAAGTTTTGAAGCAATGGTTTTAGTGAACCTTGGTGCGGAGCTTATCAAGCCCCGCACACAGCTTATGTAAATGGATAAGCTGCCATTTCCACCAGCAACCCCTTTATCAACAGCGTTTCACCACACAGACGCTAGACACAGGCAAGCTGTGCCCCTGTGTGTGTGTGTGTGTGTGTGTGTGTGTGTGTGTGTGTGTGTGTGTGTGTGTGTGTGTGTGTGTGTGTGTGTGTGTGTGTGTGTGTGTGTGTGTGTGTGTGTCGGGTGGGCCAATATCTGCCTGGTAACTATAGGCGGGCTGTTCCACATTCACATAAGTAATCCTCACACCCTCTCACGCCCCCTTAGACTGTCACACAACAAAAATGTGTGTTCATCTGTTGTCATGGCAACAGTGTTAGCCTCAGCCCCTCAGGTGGACGAGTCATGGTCAGGGAAACAAATCGTTACCCCCTCACCCACACATACAACTACCAGCTCTATTATACCTAACCCCCCACACACACACACACTGTCTTGACAATAACTACAAACACACACACGTCCAAGCAGAGCTATGACAGCGAGGGGGATGGGTGATGATACTCGACACTCTCTCCTCAGCTGCCCCCTCCCCAAACTGAAACCCATGAACCTTCACATACTAAACAGACATACATTTCACACACACATGTTCCTTCTTTTCTGCTTCTCCGTCAATGCAGGGCTGCCTGCGTTAACAACAACACACACACACCCACACACACAAAGACCTCAGTGTAAAACACTGACCACATTTTGCTCTTACCTTCCCCCTACCGTCCTGTGCTTTCTTTACTCAAATATGAAAAGCTTGTTTCAGTACAATAAGGGGACCATACTACTTCTACTGTGTCTAATACATGGAGGAACATTTGCATAAAAATGATGAAAAACATGATGGGTCTTTTCACAGTAACCATACTGTGAGCAAGACCTTTCATCTAAATCAACACTACCTGTTGCTGCTTGTCAATAATTCATCCTTCTGCTGTCACGTGATTGCATTATTCGATAACACTGACACTTTAGTCAGCAAATAATCGTCCTGGTTTTGGAAGACAGCCCAGTGTTATACTGGTTGTAAATTGCATTTAGATGAACCCACTGTCATCAAAGTGATTGTTTGTGAAAAGCCTATAGAGAAAAGCAGGAAACAACAAGAACATCATGTGATATTGAGTAAATGACTGAAGTGTGACATGTTGCTCGAGCACATAAGATAACGATGACACCTCTCCTTCTTGTGTTCACTCCTCATGCTAACACAGAGCTACTGTGGAGCCTGTTAATCATTCAGATAACCACTGGTTATCCTAAGGTTATAGTGACCAGCTGGCTTCAAAGATTAGCAATCTGACTTTACAGTTTTTTTCGATTGCTAAACCACAGTGGGCACAACTGGAACGCCAAGTGCAAAACTCTAACTACACTATGGACAGCAGCAGTTCATGTGGACCAAACTCTAGCTAATTTTTCATTGATTAAACACAATTTTCAAAATTCTACTTATCTCATGGCTTAACCACATCCTGCACAACACTGTGGATTTCCAGCACTTTTTTCAAATGCTAACACACTGCTGTCACAACTGTAAACCACACATTCAAAACTGAATGGATTTCAGCCTAGTGCATTTTAAACACTGCTGATTGCAATTTCAACTGAAACACTAAGAAAGTGTCTTGTTTTAGACTTGTTAGTGAACATACAGTATATACAGTATGTAGTATATATATTTTTGGGGGAAATGGACCAATGAAGACAGGTTGTTGGAGGGAGAAGAGTGGCAGTGAGAGTGTGAATGTGAATGTGTGGAAGACCTAGTAGACATAGAGCTGTATTTTCTGATTACTGTAAATACAGAAAGGGCTACACTGATGTACCCTGTTGTGAATCATGGTCTCTCATTGAGAGAGGCAGGGTTGAGGGTGCAAACCAATCTGCAAAGATCTAAAGTTGAATCTGTAATGTGAATTTTCCAGCAAACAAAAACGTAAGAGTTGCATCCTTACAGTAAATGACAACATTACAGGAATTGTATTTCTGTATTACAATTATAGAATATTTACACAGATAAATATCAATAAAATATAAAATAAAAATATGTATCTATTGAAGCAAATGTCTGTTTTTCATTTATTTTTGTTTACCTAAACATAACTGGTATGTTATAAAATAAACAATTTCATGTGAAATAATTTCACTCTTTCATCAAAGAAAATTTTATTATTTGTGTGAAATTTTATTATTTGTGTGAAGTAACTCAAATTATTCAAACTGTAAAGATTAAAAGTTTGTCATTTGTGTATTGGGGTTTGATGCTAGTGTTTATCTAAGTGTGTTCTGAATGACAGTATGTGTTATCTCAATGAAGCTGGTTCATAGTGTTTGCTGCACTGAGCCTATTTTGCAGGTGAAGTGAAATGTTCAGCTCCAGTGACTGTTGGTAGTGCAGACTGTAGTTAGAGTTTTGCACATTGAGCTACAGTTGTGCCCACTGTGGGTTAGCAATTGAAAAAAACTGTAATATGATCAGAGCATTGCTAATGATCAATGTTTCAAGGCCTCCTTAACTCTAATTGTTTGCGAGAAAAGAGATAAACATTATTTTGTTTGTTTCTGTTGTGTGTTGGAAATAGGTCACATTTAAAAAAAATTTAAAAATTCCCCCCGAACACAAAATATTATCATGGCAGGCAGAACAAATAAGGAGCATGAGGCAATGTCATGATGAAACCATGCTATCTGTGTGTGTGTGTGTGTGTGTGTGTGTGTGTGTGTGTGTGTGTGTGTGTGTGTGTGTGTGTGTGTGTGTGTGTGTGTGTGTGTGTGTGTGTGTGTGTGTGTGTGTGTGTGTGTGTGTGTGTGTGTGTGCGCGTGGGTTTACTTAGATAGGGGAAGTTGATCAACAGCGCCTACTTTTACTTTCAATTGGCCAATCTTCTTCCAGTTTCGACACCTATTCCAGTTTCAACTGGAGCTAGCAGAATGTACTATTCTCGAAGTTTCCACGAATCCACTCACTGATAGATGACAGCATGTTCCCTCCTATGACAGCATGTTCCCTCCTATTCACACACACACATACACACACACACACACACACACACACACACACCACGCCGCCCTACCCCACAGTGTTTATTTTCTGCTCGACGTGGCCTATAGTGCCTGGGGATGTGTATGACGTTGCACTGACAAGGTGGGGGAATCGGTTTGGACTTGTTAGAGCTTCAGGATAAACTAATCAGCACACATGGCACACCACAAGCAAGTAGAAGGAACATGTTTTCATATTTCACAAAAACATCCTAAGAAGATGAGGCGGCTGCTGGAGTTTAAAAAAAACAGACTGCTAGTAAAACTTGATAGAACAAAAGAACACACAGCTGTTGAGCATGATCACGATATTGTTACATATCATCAGTATCATGATCCTTTACTGGAACTATGTTCACCACAAGATTCTTAGAATAGTGCTTAGCATAAGAGTCTTTAAAATGGTATTTCCCTAATTTGCCTATTCATTTAATGTATATCTCCTACTAAAATGTATCTACCTTTGAAATGATCTTGATACCACATTCAAGCTTTCCCCACAATGCCAGAATATAAAAATGCATATAAGAATTTGAAATGTGTGATGACAACCATTTTCTAAGATATACGTCCTCAAGCTGTCCTGATCTGTCGGTGCTGTTCAGCCCTTATCTTTTGTCACCTCCCACAACTCATGTTTACACTCTCAACATGAACACGCGTGTTTGTGTGTTCTATACACTCATGTTTGGGAGGACAAATGTGAGTTGCAGACCTTTAGGTTGTGGCCCTTTTTCAAAAGTGATGACACTTAGGTCTGTTTTTACTTGGGGCAGATATTTAAATAACTGTTAAAAGGTAAAGACTTTCTTATTGGATAAGTGTTGGAATTATGTTTGCGTTCAGTTGAGGGCTTTGTGTAGGGTTGGGTGGGTATGACTTGGTATCACACACCTCTTTTGCTTATTGTAACTGTTGTTATGCAAGAAAACATGTTTACACTCTAAATGTCAACAAGTTTATGTGTGTGTGTGTGTGTGTGTGTGTGTGTGTGTGTGTGTGTGTGTGTGTGCGTGTGTGTGTGTGTGTGTGTGCGTGCGCGTGTGCGTGTGCGTGTGTGTGTGTGTGTGTGTGTGTGTGTGTGTGTGTGTGTGTGTGTGTGTGTGTGTGTGTACGTTTGCAGCCAAGTGCACTCTCCCATGACAAACAGGCTTGTTTATCTCTCTTGTGTAAATCTGCACTTGTTTTTTTCCTCTGACAGAACTAATCGTGGCAGGAGGGGGCCAGGCTGCTTTGCCTATACAAAATAGCGGCATCACAGATATTGCATCTTGTACTGGAGGCATTTCCAGAAGGCTAGCGTCTTAGTCATAAGTCCTTTTTTTCAATTCGGTCATGTCAGCACAACCATTCACATTTAGGTGAATTACTCAATAAAAAAAGAGTCGTGGCCTTGTACAAGGATGACGAATAGATGTGTAATAATGCCACCCTGGGCACGCGCATGCGCACACCCCGCCGTTTAGCAGAACTGCGCTCGGGGGCTCCGCGGCCAGCCAATGGCGACACGTTGTTTTACCCGTGACATCATCCACCACTCCTCTTACTAAAGAAGGAAACAAACATCCATCCAGAAGGGACGGGAGACGGATAGAGAGAGAGAAAGAGAGGTAGGAGGGCGAGGAAGGGAGAATTAAAGCCACCGAAACCTCACTGATACGGAGGACAACGCCACACAAGAAACACAGCTGGACACAGAACCAAAAAGGACGTTACCAGGACCTGAAACCCCTCGATCCCCTTTTTTCTTCTGCCAAGAGACAAACGGCCACTTTTCCTGTCGTCTCGCGAGAAGCCCCATCGATTTTTAGCAGGTGATGATCTTGGATTATTGGTTTCTTTTTTCTCTTAACAAGGATGAATTTTGAAGTGAGCTCAGCTTGTCGAGGTAAACAACGAAAAGAGGGGTGTTTAACTAGAGCTGGCGGTCGGTCACTGCGACCTTTAACGGTGGATTGAAAGGTCAGGTGCTGTGTGTGTGGGTGATTGTATTGTGTGGTAAACAAGCTTTTTTTGTATGAGTGTGTGTGGGTCTTTTGCTGGTTTAAGTTGCTTCCACCACCATCTCTTCTTTGACTGGAAATATCACTAGTCCTCAAACGTGACTCCGTCTGCTTCAGTGGGGAAAACAAGGGAGGGAGCTAGCTGCTGTCGATGGTTGCTATCTTCTGTTTTTCTATTGGCCCAGAGCTGGGGGATGGGGAACCAAAGCCAACTAATTCCTGTCTAGAAATAGAAAATGTATAAGCCGAACGGGCAAGTAGAGCGAGAGGGTTTCCCTGAAATTACTACCGAGCCTTTGGTTAAATATTAAATGAACTGCCAGCAGAGCTTTTGCCGTGTGTGTGTGTGTGTGTCTATAGTAGGATCAGCTTTGGTGGAAACGAGCTTTGGGTCGGCGTTCAGAGCTATGTGGCGACGGCAAGTCGTTTTTAAGTAGCCTACTTAAGAGTGCTTATATAATCGAGGTTCTGCACATTGGTTTGTTGTAAACACGTATTGAATGGTTAGCCTACTAGTGGAAAATGCTGCGAGAAAGGAGAGCCACACCAAACGATGGCTAAACAGGAAGCGTAGGGGTTGTAGACAAAGGAATAAAGAAGAAACAAAGGGAGCAGTGAACACACCGTCTAGACTGTGGTTTATCAGAAAACATCAGTGCTGTTGCCTTCCTCTCTGCCTCCTGTGATAATTTGCAACACCGTGTCCTTTTTTTTCACAGAGCATAATTCACTTGCTTGAAAGAAAACAACTGAGGGCTTTTTTTCTGTTCCGTCCTTCAGTGTGACTCAGTAGTTTTCAGCAGGGCCTGATATATGAGACTGATACAGGAGCAAAGTCTTCCTTCCCCCTTTTGTTTGCTCCATATAGCCTATTCACACGTATGTTCTTCAAACTATGCGTCGATTGTCTAGAACCCAAAGGGATCAAATTCAGTCAGACCAGTTTTCACATGTTAGTGGTGTGAGTGAGTGAGTGGGGTTTTGAGAAAGGAAGTTGGTAGTGAATGATTGAGGCTGCTTATCTGGAAAGCCCCTGACTTACCCTGTCGGATATACAACATTTGAGACACACAGTCAATGGCATAGTTGTAGCTTACTGTAAAGTTGAAAACGAAAGGCACTGGTATTTGTTTTGCTCAAGAGCAGTAATGTAGCTATTAATCAATCAATAATAATATTTTCCATTACCTCCATTTGGTGGTAAACATCAGCATTAGCCACATGGTCAGTTTTTCTTTCATGAGTAATATGTGTGACCTCCAGCCTGAGTGTCTGTACCTTCAACCTAGAAAAGGTCTTGGTAAAGGTTATGTTCACAGGCCTGCTGTTTGTCTGACAGCTGGGCACAAACGTGACAGCTGAGCCTCACTGTTCATTGTTCCCTTTGTGTCATAAAGTCAACAGCCACAGTTAATCTGTTCTCTGCTGGCTAAGGGCCTCGCTGTGTTCCTTGTTTTTTCTGTTGTTTTGGTTTTTAAGATGTGATGAAGGCTTAGTCTTAGATATCATTCCTTTTTTTAAGGAGCTGTATTTGTTTGAAGACCTTGTCTGGAGGACATGGGGTCTGTCTGGGTGTGTAGATCAGACCCTGCAGTCCAAATGTAGCTGTCCATGTTGTGGGTTTAAAAAAAGAAAAGACCATTATAACTATGTCACGTGTAATGAAAAAAAATCCAACTCCAGCTCAGTTGCCCTGGCTGGTATTTTTCAGCAGTCAGCAGTTGAACACGTGACACCATAAGGGAGAAAAGGTCTTTGTGGGCTTTTCCAAGGAAACCCTTTGTTGACACGGCAGTGATAGCACGCAGGGGTGGGGGTTGGTGTGGGATGTTGCTCAAGGTTTAAGAGCACTTGTTACTCTGTTGGTGAGGTCAGGACACCTTGAGTGAACTGACAGGACGTTCTAAAGAAACAACAACAGCCAGCGTCTCATGGAAGACTCGTCTGCTGCGCTGTTTGTGTCCGTGACCAGAATACAGACAAGCCTCACACTCAGGCAAGTAAGAAGCAGCTGCCATGTTACACCACATAAGGACTAACGGTTGTTTGCAATGGAGATATGGTTCTCTTGCTGTGTATACTGGCTGTGTTTTAGTTTTTGGTAGGACAGTCACAGGCGGGGGTGGGGGTCATCTGGTATCAGTTGATCTGATGATTTGTGAAACAGTCAGGGCAGGACCGGCAGACAGGATGCCTAATCTAGGCCTTACTGTTTGTCTGTTTTTGTTCATTCATCAAGGTTTACTTTTTGATGTGTTCCCTCAAAGGCAGCGCCTCTGTTTACACACATTCCAGCTGTATTGCATTGCAGCAGAGCCGGTCGATAACGTCATAGGGCTACACACGTTTCGCCAAGTTACGCACATACTTGCTTGTTTATGGGCGTATGTGTGTGGTGAAATGACACTGGAAGTTTTGAAATCTCTGTTTGGCAAGAACCACGGGGAGGGAGGTGGATGCTTTCTGAAACCAGCAATCAACACTGTTCTTCTCTATTCATTATCTTGTGTCTTTTGGTAGAAGAGCAGAATATTACTTTACCGTATGAATTCCTGTTCTTTTTGTTGGTTATTGTTAAGACTTATTGTACTCATGTGATTGTTATGATGCACAACGATGATGCGTAAGTGCGTGGCCATGAGGTTATTTTCTTTCACACATAACACAATTACTGTTTTAATTGTGAAGAATTTACTATACCTATTAGCTATGAGGCATGATGGGCCAAATAATGAAACCGTTTTTCCTAAGATGTGAAATGTTAGGAAGAAAGGAGCCATAACCAACTTTTCTCATGGCAGTGATAAGTGTGTGGGGATGAAAATGGATGGAGGAATTGGGGACACGGCCGTGAAACAAAGCTGTTGGACAGAACGGAGTCCGGCTTCTGCCACGTTGCTGAACAGAACACAGCGACTGTTGTTTGTTCCCTCGACTTCCTGCTGAGAAGCCTTCATTACTGTGTACAGGCTAAAGGCCAGATACAACAACAAAACAGGCATTTTTGATTTTTGATTTTTTTTTTTTCATGATACGACTCCTGTTATCTCAGCCCGTCACATTTCTGTAGAACCAGACTGGCAGGATGACAGCGTCTTTTTAAAGGGGAACTTGACCTCACCTGTGATGGGGAAACATTTTAGCTCTCAGTCATATTTCACATTGAAGTTTTCGTGCAGCAAAAATGCTCTGGTTGGGTCCTTGTGTGTGTCTGTCAGACTAATAAGCATTCTCATTGTGTCTCTTTCATTCTGTTAGCAATGGCCCAAGAGACGAACCAGAGCGCCATGCCCGTTCTTTGTGCCACAGGCTGTGGTTTCTATGGCAACCCAAGAACCGATGGCATGTGCTCTGTATGCTATAAGGATCACCTGACACGGCAGCAGAGCAGCGACCGTATGAGCCCCCACAGCCCTATGGGTAAGTCACTCACGTCACTAAAATAAAATAAATTCTGTGCGTTTCTCAGAGAAATGGGGAAAAACTTGCGCACTCCAAATTGGGTTTCAGTCGCCTCGAGTTCAGGGTGTCAACACATAACTGCTCTTCAAACTATACATTTACAGATAGAGAAAAGTGTAGACGTTGAAATCAAACCAGTTCCAGGCTGGTCGGTGTGTTTTTTTTTTTCCCCAGCTCTCCTTCCCTTGCCCCCCTCTTTCTGTTTTTCACTCTTGTGTAATGAAAGACAGCTGTTTTCTTCATTATAGTGTTCAAGGGTAGGGGTTGTTCACTCCTTTAGACATTTCTTAGGTCAAACATTGAAGTTTCTCTCCTGGGGGACATTGGTGACCTGTTAGAACCTTTTTTTCCAACAAGACAAACACGTTACAAAAGATAATACAGCTTTGAGAGGGAGGGAATTGGCCCGATATTTCTACATTCCCAAGTCACCTTAAGAGATTTTAAATGATTAATGAGGTATTATTTCAACATCAATGCAGTGCAGCGTTTGCGAAGAAAATTTGTATGCACATTCCTCTGAATGCGCCGATGATTGTGCATGTTTTGTACTTTGTGTTGAGTTGAAATGTTATTGTTTTCTGTTTTGAGTTTTGTCTAATGGCATTCACTGTGTTTTCTTCCAGGCTCAGCTGGTAGTTCTTCCTCAGGGGCCTCAGCCATCCAGAGACTAGAAGCCAGTCTAGCCAAGGTTGATGCCTCCCCTGCCTCTTCACCAGTCATGTCTAGGTCAGTACTAGCTGTGTTTAACTGTTGGAGATATTCAGTAGGCTTTCTGTTAGTCTCACTGGTTCCCTTTCTCCTGCTAAAGCCTTTCCTCCTTTTTTATTTTATTTCAACCACCAGGACTATTCAAGGATCTCTTCCTGTTACTCAACAAATGACAGAGATGAGCATCTCGAGAGAGGACAAGCCAGAACCCTTAGAACCTGGTAAGAGACGCATAAACACACAAACAAGGGGACAATAGATGTGCACGCAAAGAACAGACACGGGTGGGTGACTGCTCACACACATGGATTTCTTAAAGCAAAGATCACCTTTTAGTATCCACTGTGGCCACTGTTTATTTTTTATGCTTCGCTGCATACCTCAAACCCAACTGTTGGTTTTACTTACAGCCTCCAAGAAAGAGAGGGAGAGAGCCTAAAAATAAATCTGTTTAAAAATACCTCTACGCCAGAGGCCATTCTCAGATTTGCTGTTGCCTGCCAGACACTTTCTCAGAGTGGGAGCAGTATTTTCCACGAAGAATGAGAGGGGGGTAATTAAGAGATAAGGAACACTCTAATCTCTATCGTGAGGGGACAAAAGTGCACAATTTAAGGTGCCAGTGGGTTTATATCTTCTAGATCTAGGAGGAAAAAAACATATACAAAAACAATATGCTGCGCTTGATAATTAAAAGCGACAATAGTAATAATAGCGAAACCTTGCATTATTAAACGTTTTTTCTCCCTGTTTTCTTTCTCTGTGTAGTTGTAAGTCAGCCTGCTGCTTCTAGCCCTGCTCCTGGAACTTCTTCCAGCAGTGAAGAAGGCAATGGTGACACCCCCAAACCCAAAAAGAATAGATGCTTCCTGTGCCGCAAAAGGGTGGGCCTTACAGGTGAGCTGAAGGGGGCATCTGATCATTTTTAATTCAGGTTATGATTATTGTTTGATTGGTCGTTAATGGAGAGATAAAGGGTATTCTTTTTCTTACCATTTCTACTGTTCTTGCGCTAACCCCTGACCTTTGTGCTTATAGGGTTTGACTGTCGCTGTGGCAACCTGTTCTGTGGCATCCACCGGTACTCGGACAAGCACAACTGCCCATATGATTACAAGGCAGAGGCCGCTGCCAAGATCCGCAAAGAGAACCCTGTTGTGGTGGCAGACAAGATCCAGAGAATATAGATTTGACACAAACGACAAGCAGCGGCAACGATGACAACAGCTTTTGACAAAGACTGGAGTATGAGTGTGAACCTTTAAGAGACAATTGAAAAGGACTTGATTTACAAAATAACAACCTCAAGAAAATTGACGGAGGGGAAAAAAAGAAGAAAAAAGAAAGAAAGGATCCTATCTGACGGAGATGCATGAATGATCACCTTTCTTCTTTTTTTGATTTAATTCATTAGTTTGTTTTATTCTATTTTTCTGTGGTGTGACTTTTGCCGCTGTTCAGTCCTATTGTTTTTCTAAGAATATGTATTGTCTTATTAAGAGCGGCCCAGGCTTACTGTCCAGGATATGCTGTGCTCCTCTCACCCAAACCAGGCGCCATTTTGTGCCAAACCATAGCCAACCCATTTTACTCTTGAACCTTGTCATGTGTCAGACACTGGCAGGTCTTTTAAAACATTCAGAATACACAGTAACAGTCCACACAAGTTGTGTCCCTCAACCTTTTTAAACTATTTGCTCTGTGCTCCGTTGGTACTGGAGTCAGTCAGCGTTTGGAGAACCGTACAACTGTCCCCTACCACGCACAAGGGGGCTTTGTTACTTTGTCTCTGTCTTTCCTAGCTTTACCTACCTCACAGCTGCTGTGTTAAGCTTTGTCGTCTTCCCGTTTTACTTTGTTTTCATCAGCTTTGACCCCCAGCAGAACAATGGATCATCTTGATAGTCGGCCTCAGTGACCCTCTGATCAGCATGTCGGTGTTGACTTCGATCGGTTTGATTGTGATGAGGCTGTTCCATTATGACTGGAGGTATCACGCTAGACAGGGACAAACACAATGACTCCACGTTTAACTGAATCCTAAAAACATTTTCAATGGACATAATGGGTAAAGGAGTCCCCCTGCGCTCATATTGTGTGGAGCAGGGCCGTGTGTGCCGATGTGTGGCCCGAAAGGAAGGATGGAATCCTTCCCTGGCAAGGCCTGGAGGTTGACTTTAAGGAACAATATTGTAGGGGCATGAATGAATGAATGGGATAAATGCATGAGTTACTCTTCATCTGCATTAGTGTTTCAGAAATATTGGGCATAACAAAACTTAGGGTTTCAGACATTTTATTTGCTGAGAGACAATTATCTGTTATTTTATTAGCTTTTTTTTCTCTTCCATTGATATTGTGCTGATGTTAGCGCATGTATTCAGTGCATTTGTGGACTAGGGTATGTGAACCATGAATTTGTTTTTTTTAAATGCGCTAACAGAACGTTCATGTGAGCACAGTGAGTATGTGTTTGTGGGTGGATGTGTTGTTCCTTGTCTGTGGAGCTACCCGGTTTATCAGCACATGTTTACAGAACTACAGGAGCATGCCAGAGCTAGATTTATGAAAAATAATAGATACCAAGATTAGATGTAACTTTTCATCTGTCTAACAGCTAATGGTCTGTGTGTCGCATTAGAGCACCATAGATAAGTGTGTGTGAGTGTGTGTGTGTGTGTGCACATTTCTGTGCAAAAGTGTGTTTTCATGGCTGCCTGACACATTGAAACCATGTATGTTTGTGACTTGTTTTAACCCCCCCTCTCCATATTTTCTTTATCCCCCTGTAAGGATGTGTTTTTCATTTAAAACAACTGTATGTATCCGTTTGAGTTTTCCTTTCTGATTCTTAGTTATATGCAAATTTGTACAAAAAATGAAAAAACAACAAACTGTGTTGATATTTATGTATTACATATAATCTTGCTATCCAGCATTACGACAGAATAGTATCATGTAAATAAAACTGTACAGAGAGACATTAACAATCTTTTTTGTGTGTTTACTTGTGCGACTCCCCATTTTCTAATTCTGAAGTGTTCAAGTAAAGTTGGAGTGTGATGGCTATTTTAAATATTTGTTTTTAAGTGGCATTATTCATTTTCAGGCCTTTTTTTTGTGTAAAAACACCTGTCGGGCCAAAAGGGCAACTTTAAGTTAATGGGTACATTATGCGACTATAGCGTATAGTAAGTATGACTATAACAAGCTTTTGGGGTCAATCGAGGTGTGTGATGAATCAGCACAAGATGGTTATGAGTGAACACTGGACCTTATTTCAGTCAGGACAAAAATAGTGCAGAAGCCACATGTCTGGAGCGCCAGCAGCATTACCCTGTAATACTTTGCCCTGGCTAACCCGGCGTCTTTAGCAATCCTTATGTTAATACACAGTACTGGCAGAACAGACTGTAAAGCTTTTTTCAAGGCACTCTTCTCCAAACCTCGCCGGGGTCAAACGGGAAGAATTAATCCCTGTTGCCTGGATGAAAGTGATCCTGGTCAGCTCTATCAGGGTAAACGGTGCATGATCAGGATGCACATTATCGTGTTTCCGAGACAATGTGTTTTCTCACACTCCTGTTGGGAGCTCCTAGGCAGAGGGGGCTCACAGATGGTGTCACTGCGACAGCTGCTCAGACAGCTGAGGTGTGCTTGTGGTGGTCCTGTGACAGATAGTTCCAGAGATCACATTGTCTGAGGAAAAGTACAGTGGGCGATTTACACAAAGGCATATTATTGACAAAACATCACAACCTTTTGGGTGTTCAAACACCAGACTTTTGTTGCCGTCTCTAAATCCAGCCATGCAGTGACGATGTATCATAAGGCAAAGCAATCAGTGACCACTCTATCCTCCTCTCTGTTGATTTCAAGTCTGCATGCCCTTTGAGGGAGGAGAAAAGGTTTGCATCATAACTATTGCGGTGACAGATGAGATCAACACAGCCCAAATATGACGTGAACCACTGCAGGCATTCTCAATCACACTTACTGTGTATGTGTGTTTATGCACATGCGGAAAAGAGTTGGAAACACACACTCTCCAGTGTCCTTAATCCCCCAAACACACAAATTAACCTATAATCTGTTTCATTGATGTTTGCAGTAGAGTGATATATATATATCACTCTATTTCTCTGTCGCATTGGGCGTGAAATAGGAAAATAATCTGGCTCAGAAGATGAAAGACATCAGAGATTCAGAGAGATGTAGTTGCCAGATGTATAGAAAGGATGGGAAGTTTACTTTTTAAATGTTTCTGTTTGAGTGTCCTACATTTTAAGTAATTTGAGCCAAAAATTAATCCTTTTTTACAGAATGCACACATAGCCTACTATATGTTCATTAAATCACTTTCACATCCATGTGTAATAATACTCACATACACATAAAGTATTTTGTATTTATCACAGAGTTGGTGGTTTTATCAATGGTTCCTCCTGTACACAAGAGTCATTTAACAAACTCCTAATGTCTCTCTTTGCTGCCACCTGGATGTGAATGCCATACTATCCATTTACATAATGCAGCCAATGCATGTCCAAGTGTAACATGCAACACTAAATACATACCATTACATACATAGGCCTACTTATACAGGATATATACAAACATAAATGGAGAGGGTTGCCTCAAGCAGTTTTGGAGCAACCATTAGGTGAAATAACTCTTATATACCCTATACTGTTTATTCTACATATTATACTGTATAATACTTGATTGTACTGTACGGTTTATATCTGCACTTTACATATTGTTGCACTTCTGGTAAGATGCTAAACTGAATTGAGCTCACTCAGTACTTTTACTAAAAATATAGTGTAATAATATCTCATTTGAAACTGCAGGGTGATAAGAAAATAAATGGGTGTAAAAAACATAATTTGTTCCATTTCCTTTATAAAGAGGTATTTGTTAAAAATTTGGGAAGCTGTGTGTCATCGTGTAGGTAGGACATTGCACACCGGAGGACATTTTTTAACAAACATGGACCACTTTAATGGTCTAGATCACTGTCATACCTGGATTAAAGAGGATACAACTTGGAGCATCAAAGAGACTGCAGACAATCAATCAACCAGTCACAATAAAGTTTTAATGACAGAGCGAATTGAATCATTGAATGTAGGCCTATTGAAGAATCATTAAATGTTAACACTGCATGATGACATCTTAATAAATAGACTATAGGCATTATGGAATTCAAATAATGAATGATATATTCATCCAAAACATTGATGGTGATAATGATAATGATAATAGCCTACCACTAATAATAGCCTATCTTGTAGCCTATTTTGCGAGAAACTAAAAGTCGCTTTAGACTTTGTTTGTTCTTGAGATTTGATAGGTATAAATAGTCGGCTATAGCCAATTAAAAAGCTGAAAGTATGATGAAATATCTACGTCTGCAGAGGGCGCTGTTGTTGAAATGCTCTTTGTCCCTGGTGTAACCTTCGACACCGGAAAGGGAAAACAGCGGCGGATTGTTGTGCGCTCGTGTTAGCGCTGATTGAAACGTATGGGAGACGCACTTTTCTTGAATGAACCTCGGGCATTTTGAACACAATCTCATGCTTAAAATCTGAACTAAGCGTCTGTATTTTCTGCGTCTCTGTAAAGAGGCAGAGGAGACGTGAATTCTGGATGTTTTGAGACAGCGGGCTGCTTCACATCAAGTTATAGTGCGCTAAAAGCTACAGGACAAAGCTAGCACCATGGCGGACGTTACTGCTCGTAGTCTGCAGTACGAATACAAAGCGGTGAGTAATGAGTATTCGTACATAAACATTTACAAAACGTGTGCACTTGTGTAGTTGTGTATCTCTGGAACAGTTTAATACACTTTATGAAGCTAACTATCTTGTGTTTTTAATTCATGTTGCTCAGTCTCTCAGCTAACTAGCAGTTAGCCTAGCTGGGGCTGCGCAGACTGAAATACTGAGTTTGACCGGCGACCACCTTGTGTTTTTCTCTTGGATTTGTAGAACTCAAACTTGGTGTTGCAAGCTGATCGCTCTCTGATCGACCGCACTCGGAGGGATGAACCCACCGGAGAGGTGCTGTCCCTGGTTGGGAAGCTGGAGGGCACCAAGATGGGAGACAAGCACCAAAGGACCAAACCCCAGAAACTTGAGGAGAGACGAGACAAGTCAGTGCTGGCAATATCACATTTTATGACACATTTTATATCTGTTCTATATTTTTTTTAGTATTTTCAACATTTGCATTATTTTAGTTCATATCTGTCAAGTCTCAGCCAGACCATTTTGCAAATCACCACAGTGAATATTTAGCCCTATTGAGTTTCTTCTTTTACATTATCAAAGCATGTTGGTGCATTTCAAAGTTAGGGGTATTATGCTTAGTACTTTTGGGTTGCTCAAAAGCTAAAATCGGGTTCGTAAACATAAATACAATTTTGAAATTTGGTTATTATAAACATCCAAATTAATCCAATCAATACTTTCCATTTAATTACTGTGATTGATTATCTGTCAGAATCGTTCTGCCCGGAATATAGAAAAAGTTAAAAAAAAAAATCTGTGCTACATTGGAACATATTAAGCACTCACCTGGCCAAAGACATTTTTTTTCTGGTGTCCATCGAGTGCTCTTAATCCATTTCACGAACTCCCTTATTTTGTCTAAACAGGAGGCGAAAAAGAGATGAGGACAGGCACGATACCAACAAAATGAAGGGCTTCACCCTGCTCTCTGAAGGCATTGATGAAATGGTGGGCATCGTGTACAAGCCTAAAACCAAAGAAACCAGAGAGACCTACGAAGTGTTGCTTAGCTTCATCCATGCTGCTTTGGGGGATCAGGTCAGAAAACTCTAAAATACCTTTCGGGGGGGGGGGCCCTCTAACCAATACACCATGAGCGCCCCCCCCCCCCCCCCCCTTCAGCTTGTGTTTTCCACCGGTGAATTGCACCTGAGACTTTTGGTTTAACCTGGGTGTCCTGTCTTTTTGCAGCCACGCGATATTCTCTGTGGAGCGGCTGACGAGGTAATGGCTGTGTTGAAGAATGATAAGATGAGGGATAAGGAAAGGCGACGTGAGGTAGAGCAGCTTCTCGGACCTGCTGATGACACACGCTACCATGTGTTGGTTAATTTGGGCAAGAAGATCACTGACTATGGCGGGGACAAGGACTTACAGAATATGGGTAAGTACACTGAAAATAAGTCGTATTTGTTTATTGGTACATAAATGAATGAGTACAGTATTAAATATAATTTGGATTAGCAGTTTAACTGCCTCAGGTTACTTGTCAGTTCTCTATGAAAATGTCCTTGTGATTGATGATTGTATCTTACCCTTACAGATGACAACATCGATGAAACTTACGGTGTGAATGTCCAGTTTGAGTCTGATGAAGAGGTGAGGGCTTTTTGCTTAATACTTAAGAATTTATCGTTATTTGTAGCTCCAAGTAGATTGTGTCACTTATTTTCTCTTTCTATATTTAGGAGGGGGATGAAGATCAGTTTGGAGAGGTACGAGACGAACACTCAGATGAAGACAGCGAAGGAGAGGAAGCCGGTGTGGGCAGCGCTCTGTCAGCCAACGTAAGTGCAACATCTGGATCAATGTTTGCGCTAAAATAAGCCAGTTATTGTGTCTTTTTGAGTTATTGCCCACAACACTCAACAGAAAAGTTAACAAATGACTCTTGATTTTAGCTCGGTGCAACGGGTGACGTGATGAGCGTAAAGAAAAAAGATCTCCATCCTCGAGACATCGACGCCTTCTGGCTTCAGCGTCAGCTCAGCCGTTTCTACGACGACGCCATTGTCTCCCAAAAGAAAGCTGACGAAGTCCTAGAAATCCTCAAGGTAGGTTTTTCATCTCGTCTGTTTTGAGCTTTTTGCTAAGAACATAAACAAGTATTTTTGACAGTTGCTCATCTATTGTCACTCTGTATTCCACAGACCGCCAGCGACGATAGAGAATGTGAGAATCAGCTGGTGTTGCTGCTCGGCTTTAACACCTTTGATTTCATCAAAATCCTCCGCCAACACCGTCGCATGAGTAAGTCAGTGGTGTACAAGGATGTAGTTTCAAATCGTTGGATCTTATGCTTTTTGATTTTTTAAGTTGTTGATCACTTTCTTTTATCTGCTATACAGTTCAGTATTGTACCATGCTGGCAAGCGCTCAGAGTGAGGCAGAAAAGGAGCGGATCACAGGAAAGATGGAGTCTGATCAGGATCTGTCAAAGATTCTTTACCAGCTCCAAGAGACGGAGAAGGAGGATATTATTCGGGTAAGGCCTATTGGTTATAACATGATGCAGGAAAATATATACTGTAGTCTTTTAGTTAATTGCCTGACGTACTTTTTTCATTGTTTTTTGTGTTCTTAGGAGGAGCGATCTCGCAGGGAGCGACTGAGAAAGTCTCGTGTTGATGACATGGAAGCGATGGACACTGATCATGGAGAGGTAAATAATGTAATAATAATTGATAGGTTTTGTATAGCGCTTTATTGCCTAGGCGCTCAAAGACGCTTTACAGGGTTCCTGGTTCAATTCGTTCACACACAGTCATACCGGTGGTGGTAAACTACGAGAGTAGCCACAGCTGCCCTGGGGCAGACTGACGGAAGTGTGGCTGCCATTCAGCGCCAACGGCCCCTCTGACCACCACCTCAAACATACAGCAATCATACACATTCACACAAGGCAAGGTGGGTGAAGTGTCTTGCCCAAGGACACAACAACCATGACACAGGTGGCCGGGCGGGAATCGAACCGCCAACCCTTGGATCGTTGGCCAACCCGCTTAACCACCTGAGTCACAGTCGCCCCTAATGTTCATGTATCAGCTGTACCTCATGCAAATTAAATACCATGGGTACTTTAACTGTGTAAAATGGCATTAGAGAGGCTGCCATGGGTACTGTATGTATACATTAGAGTTGACATTTTGTTAAGATTATCCACTTTTCTTATCTTACAGTCAATGACCCCTCGACAGTTGCTGGACCTTGAGGACCTGACCTTTACACAGGGGAGTCATTTCATGGCCAACAAGCGTTGCCAGCTGCCAGACGGCTCATTTCGCAAACAGCGCAAAGGTTATGAAGAAGTCCATGTGCCTGCCCTCAAACCCAAGCCCTTTGCTGATGATGAGGTTTGTTGGTTACATATGCCATAATGGAAAATGTTTCAAAGCAACTATGCAGAATCTTAATTAAACAGTTTCAGTGAAAACAGCTTGTTCATGTATTATTATTATTATTATTGTGTCATCAGGTGCTAGTTACCATTGACAAGTTGCCCAAGTACGCACAGGCTGGATTTGAAGGATTCAAAACCCTGAACCGCATCCAAAGCAAGTTGTTCAAGACGGCTATGGACACAGATGAGAACCTGCTAGTGTGTGCACCTACGGTAAGCAAACGATGTTACAGCTCAAATGCATTGTAACAGTTTAATTTCTCATGTGTATTCTCTCCTATAACGTTGTTCTTCTTGGTGCACACAGGGAGCTGGTAAGACCAATGTTGCTTTGATGGCAATGCTGAGAGAAATTGGAAAGCACATAAACCTGGACGGAACCATCAACGTGGATGACTTCAAAATCATCTACATTGCACCCATGCGCTCACTGGTACAGGAAATGGTGGGAAGTTTCAGTAAGGTGAGGAATCATAGTGTAGCATTTATTTAGATTTTAATTCATCATCTATCACATTCAGTGGCTGTGTAATTCTAGTCATAAACTTACTTGATGCTCTCCTTTTTCCCAGCGTTTGGCAAGTTACGGCATCGTAGTGTCCGAGCTGACTGGAGACCACCAGCTGTGCAAAGAGGAAATCAATGCCACTCAGATCATCGTCTGCACCCCTGAGAAATGGGACATCATCACCCGTAAAGGTGGAGAGCGTACCTACACCCAGCTAGTGCGCCTCATTATCATTGTAAGTGCTATGTCTGTGTTGAAGACAAGTTTAATTTTGTGTGCAGAATATTCGACATAAAACTGTCATGGTGACAACGTGCATGTGTTGTGCAGGATGAAATCCACTTGCTGCATGATGACCGTGGACCCGTGCTGGAATCTCTGGTGGCCAGGACCATCCGCAATGTGGAGCTGACCCAGGAGGACGTGCGTCTGCTGGGCCTCAGTGCCACACTGCCCAACTACGAGGATGTGGCTACCTGTCTGCGTGTCGATCCCGCCAAGGGGCTCTTCTACTTCGACAACAGGTATGCCGCTTGGGGAATGACAAAAAAGTTAACGTACAAGTAATGATGTTTGCATTTGGAGTTTTTGGAGAATGACACTCACCATGGCGGCTAAATGTGTTTTTATTGCTTATTCATCCCTAACTGCGTTCTTGTTGACTGTAGTTTCCGCCCCGTGCCCCTGGAGCAGACTTATGTTGGCATCACAGAGAAGAAGGCCATCAAGCGTTTCCAGATCATGAATGAAATCGTCTATGAAAAGATAATGGAGCATGCTGGAAAGAACCAGGTAAGTCCTGGCTGACTTGTTCTTCCAAACCTACCAAGTAAGGAATATGCTCTGATCCACACTGAGCAGCTTTTGGAGACTCCTGACATTCACTTGTCTCCCTCAGGTGCTGGTGTTTGTCCACTCCAGGAAGGAGACGGGAAAGACTGCCAGGGCCATAAGAGACATGTGCTTGGAGAAGGACACCCTCGGTCTTTTCCTCAGAGAGGGTTCAGCCTCCACTGAAGTGTTGAGAACTGAGGCAGAGCAGTGCAAGGTGAGCCAAACGTCACTGAAGCAACAGCATAATCAAAGTTTCTTTAGCGCTTAAAGAAAATCCTGTGAGAGTGACACCTGAACTTTTTTTGTTATCTAGAACCTGGAGCTGAAGGATTTGCTGCCTTATGGCTTTGCTATCCACCATGCCGGTATGAGCAGGGTGGACCGTACACTGACTGAGGATCTGTTCGCTGACAGACACATCCAGGTTCTGGTGTCCACAGCCACTCTGGCTTGGGGTGTCAACTTGCCGGCGCACACCGTCATCATCAA
Organism: Ammodytes marinus; assembly: GCF_949987685.1. Taxonomy (NCBI): domain Eukaryota; kingdom Metazoa; phylum Chordata; class Actinopteri; order Uranoscopiformes; family Ammodytidae; genus Ammodytes; species Ammodytes marinus. The sequence continues at coordinate 12,357,087 of NC_137231.1, forward strand.
AGGCACACAGGTGTACAGCCCAGAGAAGGGCAGATGGACTGAGCTCGGAGCCCTGGACATATTACAGGTTAGTCTGGCTGGATGCTTAACTGCAGGAACGAGTACTTCATACATTTTACTACCAGCAATAACTCCATTTGATTATGTCTTTTATTTCAGATGCTTGGTCGAGCCGGCCGTCCACAGTACGACACCAAGGGAGAGGGAATCCTGATCACGTCCCACGGAGAGCTGCAGTACTATCTGTCCCTGCTCAACCAGCAGCTGCCCATAGAGAGTCAGATGGTGGGCAAACTGCCTGACATGCTCAATGCTGAGATAGTACTGGGCAACGTGCAGACCGTAAAGGTTAGTGGCGTGTTAAGACACAACCTCAAATAAAAGGAGCAGATCAAATATTTCTGGACATTTTCTCTAATTTTATTAAAAATGTTTTGGTCAGGACGCTGTGAACTGGCTCGGCTACACCTACCTGTATGTGCGTATGCTCCGCAACCCCACACTGTACGGTGTGTCCCATGACGACCGGAGTTCAGACCCCCTGCTGGAGAGGCGCAGGACGGACCTGGTGCACACAGCATCCAACGTCCTGGACAAGAACAACCTCATTAAATACGACAAGAGAACCGGAAGCTTCCAGGTATGTATCTGTTATCATCTCGTAATGGTCTCTTTAGTGATGCGTCAGACTGCAAGGCTTTTTTAACGAATGACTCTTTTGCCTCTTTACCTGAAGGTGACAGACCTGGGACGCATTGCCAGTCACTTCTACATCACCCATGACTCCATCCAGACCTACAACCAGCTGCTGAAGCCCACTCTCAGTGAGATCGAGCTCTTCAGAGTCTTTTCACTCTCTTCAGAGTTCAGGAATATCACCGTGAGAGAGGTACGGTCATCTCCAGACAGATAACCTTTTTCTAACATTTTTAACCCCCTAGCAAAACTTAATTTAACATGACAGGATGAAATACTGAGACATGGTTGTGTCTTTTTTAGGAGGAAAAGCTGGAGCTGCAGAAGCTGCTGGAAAGAGTTCCTATTCCTGTGAAGGAGAGCATCGAGGAGCCCAGTGCTAAGGTAGAACTCATAACCAGTGTTCAGTTTCTAAGAAATAAACGTTAGATTGTCACATCCAAAGTCTAGGCATTCCTTGTTATATTTATGCAATACCACCACAGTCAGCGTTAACAAACAAAAACTTCAGGATGATGGTCATGGCTTGTTGGTTGTTTTTCTAACTTAAATGTTTTGTTTGTCTGTTAACCAGCATTATTCAACAAATCCCAATTAAAACATCGTCCTGTATTTTTTGTTTTACCGTTTCAGATTAATGTGCTGCTCCAGGCGTACATCTCTCAGCTCAAACTGGAAGGCTTTGCTCTCATGGCTGACATGGTGTATGTTACACAGGTACGCAAGATCCAACTTTTAGGCTTTTCTTTTTCTTTCAGAATTTTTGCACATTTATACTAAATAGGATCTCCGAGTTCAATACACCTTCATATTCCAACCGCTGAAGTAGGCCTTTAAAGTGGACCTATTATACTTTTCAACTTTTATGACCTATAAACGTTGTTATAATGATTTATAGTCATGTTTAACCATACTAGCGTATCAAATAATTACGTACATGCATTTAGACGTATTCCCTGCTGACCGTCTGGGGTGGCTTTGCAGAGCGCTAAACACTAGGGCAGCTGGTCAAGAAATCACGTGTTCCAATCGGTTAAAATTTCCTGCCATTGTGTCGTCACGATTCCGGATTTTTCCATGTATGGTAACGTGCTGCTCAGGCAAGCTCCGGCCATGCCCCCACCTTCCTGCTCTCAGAAATCAAAGCAGTGTGTGGAGAGTTACTGCTGTGCGCGCTAGGGTGAGAGGAAGAGAAAATCTACATGTTTTTTTGTGGTGTGATTCGTGTCAGGTTGCTCTATAGCAGTCTTTAACAAGAAATTAAGACCAGAAAAGTAGTATAATAGGAGATCTTTAATGTTTGAGAGAACAAATGCCTACTAAAGTCAGTTTTTGTTGTTGAAACAAAGTTGTCATGAGATTATTTATGCATGTATTTTTATTTTTCCTTTCAGAGTGCCGGAAGGTTAATGCGAGCCATATTTGAGATTGTACTCAACAGGGGCTGGGCTCAACTGACAGACAAGACCATGAATCTTTGCAAGATGATCGACAAGAGAATGTAAGTCCAACTCTTTCCTCTTCGTAAAAAAGGCAATGCTGTGTTTTTGTTTGCTGTGGCAGGCCGCTGATATTCTGCATCCCTGTTCTCCACAGGTGGCAGTCGATGTCTCCTCTGCGACAGTTCAAGAAGCTACCGGAGGAAGTCATCAAGAAGATAGAGAAGAAAAACTTCCCCTTTGAGCGTCTCTACGACCTCAACCACAATGAGATCGGTGAGTTTACCTAACATCATGCCCACTGAGTTCCCCTTCCCCCCCAGCCTGAAATGTATTCTATAAGTCACATGTTACATCTTTCAGGTGAGCTCATCCGAATGCCAAAAATGGGGAAGACCATCCACAAATACGTCCACCAGTTCCCCAAGCTGGACCTGGCTGTCCATCTGCAGCCCATCACGCGTTCCACACTGAAAGTGGAGCTCACAGTCACGCCTGACTTCCAGTGGGACGACAAGGTCAGTAGTTAAGAGACAGTGAAGTTAAGCAGACAATTAAGAAGTGTATCGTGGCTCTGTTTCTTAGCCTCCTGTTAATGTTTTACTGTTCCCACTTAGATCCATGGATCATCTGAGGCTTTCTGGATCCTGGTCGAAGACGTGGACAGTGAGGTCATCCTCCACCACGAGTACTTCCTGCTTAAAGCCAAGTACGCCCAGGACGAACACCTGGTGACCTTCTTTGTCCCGGTGTTCGAGCCTCTGCCTCCACAGTACTTTATCCGCGTGGTGTCAGACCGATGGCTCTGTGAGTAACTGGACTGAAACGTGCTAGAACATTTACAAGATGTAAATGTAAGTGTTTTAACTAACCGCTTCCTTTCTTTCTATTTCTATTCAAGCCTGTGAGACTCAGCTCCCAGTATCCTTCCGTCACCTGATCCTACCAGAGAAGTACCCTCCCCCCACCGAGCTGCTGGACCTGCAGCCACTGCCCGTCACTGCTCTCAGGAACTCTGCCTTTGAGGCTCTCTACCAGAACAAGTTCCCCTTCTTCAACCCCATCCAGACACAAGGTACACATGATTAATACATTACTATTGTTAATGAATCAAACAAGCATGCTCAGTGTCCATGTTGTGTTGCTTCCTCGACTCAGTGGTGTTGTCTCTGTCTCTGCAGTGTTCAACGCTGTGTACAACAGTGATGACAACGTGTTCGTGGGAGCTCCCACCGGCAGTGGAAAGACCATCTGTGCTGAGTTTGCTATTCTGAGGATGCTGCTGCACAACGCAGAAGGTCGCTGTGTCTACATCACCCCAATGGAAGCACTGGCTGAACAGGTATGGTGTCATTTGGAAGACTGAAGAAGGCTGATATCTACATTATTATTCCTTACTTTTTCCATGTTACATAATTAGAATATACCTTTATCTCTGTCTGTTAGGTGTTCATCGACTGGCACCAGAAGTTCCAGGACATACTGAACAAAAAGGTGGTGCTGCTGACAGGAGAAACCAGCACAGATCTGAAGCTCTTGGGAAAAGGTGACATCATTGTCAGCACCCCTGACAAATGGGACATCCTGTCTCGTCGCTGGAAACAGAGGAAGAACGTCCAGAACGTCAGCCTTTTCATTGTGGACGAAACACACCTCATTGGTGGAGAAAACGGAGTAAGAATACAATACTGCTATGTGCTGCGTTTAAGCGGTTTCATGTCACACACACACACACACACACACACACTAGTTGTACCCTGCAAAAGTTACTTTTAGACTTTGCATTTTGTTCATTTCCCTTGTTTCTGTTCATTAGCCCGTGTTAGAGGTCATCTGCTCCAGGATGAGGTACATCTCCTCTCAGATTGAGCGTCCCATCCGCATCGTGGCCCTTAGCTCGTCCTTGTCCAACGCCAAAGACGTGGCCCACTGGCTGGGCTGCAACACCACAGCCACGTTCAACTTCCACCCCAACGTCAGACCCGTGCCTCTGGAGCTTCACATCCAGGTCTGTAAAAAGCCTGCTAGTCAGTACAAATGCCTTTTTTTAGAAAAGTTTTGGGGACACAGATACCTGTCATGCTTCCTGATTTGCTGTTAACTTTTCTGTTCTGTTCAGGGCTTCAATGTGAGTCACACTCATACACGCCTGCTGTCCATGGCCAAGCCAGTGTATCATGCCATCATGAAGCACTCTCCATCCAAGCCGGCCGTGGTGTTCGTTCCATCCCGCAGGCAGACTCGCCTCACAGCCATCGACATCCTCACCTTCTGCGCTGCAGACGTGGTTCCCCAGAGGTCAGTCCCCAAAGCCAGATGATGCCTGAAGATGAGATAAAGACTGTGATAGTGCTGATATTGGAGAATAAACGTTTGTGTCTCTCTGTAGGTTCCTGCATTGCACTGAGAAAGACCTCGCTCCATTCCTGGACAAAATCAATGACCCGACTCTGAAAGAGACTCTGGCCAACGGCGTGGGCTACCTGCACGAGGGCCTGTCTGCAACCGAACGCAAAATAGTGGAGCAGCTCTTCAACACAGGTATGAGTCACCCCTGCTCTGCACTTTCAGCTTGGTCTGTTGAAGTGTAGGAATACATCATCATTTGTGGTGTATTTTGGTTTCACAGGCGCCGTTCAGGTGGTGGTGTCCTCTCGCTCACTATGCTGGGGCATCAACATCTCTGCACACCTTGTCATTGTCATGGACACGCAGTACTACAACGGCAAAATCCACGCGTAAGGCTCCAACTTTTTTGATGCTCTCATTAAGCTGTGTACTATTATTTATGGTATGAATTGTGTTTGACATATGCTTCCTTTATTTCCCCCCCCTCTCTCTCTCTCTCTCTCTCTCTCTCTCAGATATGTGGACTATCCCATATACGACGTCCTCCAGATGGTGGGCAAGGCAAACAGACCCATGCTAGATGACGAGGGCCGCTGCGTCATCATGTGTCAGGGCTCCAAGAAGGTAGGAAGACCTCTGGTGTTTCTGTAAACAGTGACTTGGTACAAAAGCAGCAATTGAGCAACAAAAGAACAACTCCACCGCTTTCTTCTTTTTCTCTTGATAGGACTTCTTCAAGAAGTTCCTGTACGAGCCTCTGCCGGTGGAGTCTCACTTGGACCACTGCCTCCACGACCACTTCAATGCCGAGATCGTAACCAAGACCGTGGAGAACAAACAGGACGCCGTGGACTACCTGACGTGGACGTTCCTCTACCGCCGTATGACCCAGAACCCCAACTACTACAACCTGCAAGGTGAGGGCCACACCGTCAGTTTGACAAGTCAAAGAACAATTTGTAAAAGTGGTTTTACTCCTACGGGATCAGATGGGTTTCTTTAGGAGCAACGTTTCAAGTTTTTCCTTTTCTTTTTATCAGGCATGTCCCATCGTCACCTGTCAGATCACCTGTCTGAGTTGGTGGAACATACGTTACATGACCTGGAGCAGTCCAAGTGCATCAGCATAGAGGACGAGATGGACGTAGCGCCGCTCAATCTGGGCATGATCGCTGCCTATTACTACATCAACTACACCACCATCGGTTTGTGCCAATACAACTGTCCCTTAACACTTGCTGAAAAACTGTTTGAATTACCCAATAATTCAATCATGGATGGGTTTTCACACATTTAACTGACTTGTTGTTTTTATTCGGCAGAGTTGTTCAGCATGTCCCTCAATGCCAAGACAAAGATCCGTGGGCTAATTGAGATCATCTCCAATGCTGCCGAGTACAATAACATTCCCATCAGACATCATGAGGATACACTTCTCCGTCAGGTAAACAAACGATGCTGACCCACATCACATAGAAACAGCATTAACACTTCTCCACGCGGTCAGTACCTTAAAACTGATTGTGTTGGTTCAACCTATCTTATCTTTTATCATATTTCAGTTGGCACAGAAGGTTCCCCACAAACTGAACAACCCTAAGTTCAACGATCCCCACGTGAAGACCAATCTTCTGCTGCAAGCCCACCTCTCCAGGATGCAGTTGAGTGCCGAGCTGCAGTCGGACACAGAGGACATCCTGAGCAAGGTACAGATCAAGGGGGATTTGGCACCAAGCGGGAACAAGCTATTAACATTTCTGGATTGGATTCCTGTGTCTGCGTGTGTATATTTAACCCATGTGTTGTGTTTGCAGGCTGTTCGTCTGATCCAGGCCTGTGTGGACGTGCTGTCCAGTAACGGTTGGCTGAGCCCTGCACTGGCAGCTATGGAACTGGCCCAGATGGTCACCCAGGCCATGTGGTCCAAGGACTCATACCTCAAACAGCTGCCCTTCTTCACCTCAGAGCACATCAAGCGCTGCACAGATAAGGTATGTCAGCTTTCTCATTCTACTAAATTCACATCATAAAATCTAACTTCTTCTGCTTTACTAGTTGTACATGGGTCATCTTACCCCCCCCCCTTCTCTCTTACTACAGGGTGTGGAGAGTATCTTTGACATCATGGAGATGGAGGATGAGGACAGAACTGCGTTGCTGCAGCTGTCAGACTCCCAGATGACCGACGTGGCGCGTTTCTGTAACCGCTACCCCAACATAGAGCTGTCGTATGAAGTGGCAGAAAAGGACAACCTCAAGAGGTGTGGATAGATTTTGTCAGCAATGTTGTTTGCAGTAACAGCTGAAATAAAGTTGTAATTTTGCAAACAAGAAATACTGAAGTTGCTACAACTGCTCGACAAGAGTAATGATATATATTTAATCGTTTCCATCATGTGTCTTCACAGTGGCAGTCCAGTTCTGGTCCAAGTTCAGTTGGAGAGAGAGGAGGAGGTGACCGGGCCTGTCATCGCACCACTCTTCCCACAGGTATTACTTCCTACATGTGTTATTGCAATTTCCAAGAGACTCCTGTGATATTTTCTTTAATTGCCGTTGAATAACTCTTTTTGTAAATGTTTGTCATTGTCACAGAAACGTGAGGAGGGCTGGTGGGTGGTGATCGGAGACCCCAAGTCTAACAGCCTCATCTCCATCAAGAGGCTGACTCTTCAGCAGAAAGCCAAGGTCAGTGACAGTTGCCAGCTCCATGTTTTCAATGACCAAAAAAAATAAATGCTGTTTTCCAACAGATGCTTTTTTTTTTAATCACTTATTTTCTTCCCTGTGTAGGTCAAGCTTGACTTTGTTGCCCCAGCGATGGGCGTTCATAACTACACCCTGTACTTCATGAGTGACGCGTACATGGGTTGTGACCAGGAGTACAAGTTCAGCGCTGATGTGAAGGAGGCCGACAGCGAGGGAGACAGTGACTCAGACTAATCAGTAACTTAAGTTTTGAAGTCTTTTGCAACTTGTTTTATATTGAGAGGGATCAGTGGATGTTTGTTTTTTGTTTGTTTTTTTATTACTGTAGATATTCAACCTGATTCATGTCATTGTCATCTCTTTTCCTTTTAATCACAAATGATGTACACCAGTCCAGAATTAGGGTGCAGGATCTGTTTACAGTTAATGTACGGTAACAAGAAATGTATTTGATAAATGCGTTATCAATTGCAAGTGAAGTGCCCTCAGTATATTATATAATGTCTGAGTGCATTAACTGTATAAAACTTTGTGCATACTGTGTTCTCAGGTCTGACAAAATGTAATAATCCCTTCAAAACATAAAATACACATTTCTGAAGATGGTAAAGCTCTTAATACAGATTTGGTCTTTATATACTAAAGGAAACTGTCCAGTTTTTGGACTTGACATTTTGTTGTGAAATCTAATTCTTGGACTGGTTTAAACCTTTTTAGAATGTGCTGTCTGTCTGGAGTGTTTTTTGCAATAAAGAGAATCCACAAAATTGTTTACACTTAGCTTTATTTATACAAACACACAATTTAAAATCTTTCATTGAGCTGTTTAAGAAACATGTATCAGAAGCAGACATGTTAGATGTCAGGCGACACATTAATAAACCATGATATCAAACTGAATCCTGCCGAGCGTTGAGATAAATTGAAAGCTGCTGCATTAATAATATTGTGCGATGACCTAAGGACCACACCACATCCCAGTGTAACCTGCAGTAACTGTTCAGGTAGGGGGGGCCCCGCTCTGCTGATCAGCGTTCATTCTTCCTCCTGGAACCTCCATATGGCGATATCTCCGTCATCGCTGCAGGAGACCAGGAGTCCCGCCTCCTTTGGGTTCCAGGCCACACAGTTGACGTCCTGGTTGTGAGCTCTGGCCATGGAGGCTGCCAGAGAGAACACTGGCTGGTCAGGATCGGCCGTCTCGTCCTCCTTAAACACTCGCACTGTGTCATCACCGCAGGCCGTTGCCAGGGCACCCGTCAGCCGACACCTGGCCAAAGACAGACGTTTAAGTTCAATCATCTTTGACAACAAAAAAAAATACATTAAAAAGCAAGACATGTTTTGACCTAAGTGTAAATTTAGACCCAAGGAAGGTTGTGAGCATCTTTACTCTCAAATGCCACATTTTCATTGACTTAAAACCAGATTCCTTATATGATAAAGCAGAATTGATATTTGGCATCCCATGATTTGGCAGAGATGTTACACAACAAAGTTAAGAAAACCTTAAATAATCAAGGAAACGAACCGGATTGACAGTGCATTGTACTACCCACACACTATATTAAAATGAGACGTGGTCTTACCAGGCGACATCATACACTGTTCTTCCATGGTACCCAGACAGAGTGCAAACACACTTCCATGGCAAGTCTCCTGTTCAACAAGAAAAGCAAAAAGGGTTTGAGATAAAAGAGCCAACCAGTATCGGCCTTTTACATGTTTCAAGAAGATTGTGCTTTATATTAAGGTCGATGGTTGATCCCTTCATCTGACAACAAAGCTTCTCTTCCTGTCAGTCTTAAAGAGTTAACTATGAGCTTTGCCTGCTAAAGTGCTTTTTGTTGGGAATTTTCAAATCAATAATGAAAGTGACATTTAGTGACATCGAGCATAGTAATTGACTGAATTAAACATTGTATTAATGAAATGTATTCTGATTAAAGAGCTGATTTGTGATAGGACAAATGCCATCTACAACTCACCCTGTGAACTTTCACTGGGATACTCCTTCCATATCTTCACGGTGCGGTCGTCGCTACAGGAGGCCAGCCTCTGTCCATCTCTATCAAAGGTCAAACCCCAGACCGTGGACGTGTGTCCCTTCAAAGTGGCCCGGCACTCCCAGTCGTCATCCTCTTCCTTGTAAAGACAAATGTTGTTGTCGTAGCTACATGAGGCCAGGAGCTGTACGGACAAGTGGGAGAGTGAGTCGGTAGTAAGATGATGTTCCAGCAAAGTGAGAAATCAATAATTAAGGTGCATAGAGCCGATTGTGACTTACCTCCTGGGTGGGGTGCCAAACAACATGCTTGACATCCTGCGTATGAGAGTTTACGACGGTGACGCACTCATACTCGTCTTCTTCGTCCACTGTGAAGAACAAAGGGAAAGAGATCATTTCCACAGGCGTACAGTGAGGCATGAATGAGCATGATTTCCTGCTACAAAACTGGATTAATAAGATTCCTGAGTGGGGCTTCACAAACCTTCCCAGATCCAGACACTCTTGTCTCGGCTACACGTTGCCAGCAGAGTTCCTGAAGGTGCCCACGCCACACATTTGACCTCATTCTCATGTCCTTCCAACACAGTCAAACTCTAGAAGAACAAAGCAAAACCAGGGTCAAATCTACAACAAAAGGGGTGAAGTTCATTTAATGTTAAGATTTAAAATGCCCAGCTCACCTCAAAACCATCGTTCTTCTTTTTCCAGATGCACGTGGTAGCATCAAAGCTGGCGGAGGCCAGATAATTCCCACAGGGGGACCACGCCACTTTCCTCACGGTGCGCTGGTGTCCATCCTCAAGCACACTCTTACATATCCAAGAGTCGCCTAAAGGACGAGAGGGTCAGGAAGGTTATCAGTCATGAGAAAAAGAAAAAAATATATCAATGCGGCTTTATGGCAAATTGATTTACAGGATTTGTGCATCACTCTAATGTAGTAAAGTTTCCAAGTGTTTAATTATCATCCAAAATAGACATTACTGTCAGGTGGTTTTATCCTACTTGGTTTCTCTGGTTGTAAAAAAAATCGTTCCATCTAACTTTGTGATCAGTCACAAGGTCTGCTGATGTGATACCATATCTCTGTATTGTACATAGTGGTATAAACTAACTGTAAGAAGGTTACTTCCTGAGCACACTGCACGGTGTGTGTGGTGTAAAAAAAAAAAAAAAAGACAGTACATCCTGTCAAACTCAGCTACCCTGGTTTTTAAAGACTGGACTATTGTTGTTATGTTATTAAACATGTAGCTTAGTAAAAAAAGAGACATGAGATATATCAGCATTAACTCAATGTGTGGTAGGTTTCACTGATTCAGTGTATTGTGTGTCAGCCCACCTTCTTGCCCCCATATCCGGATAGCCTTGTCTCCCCCGCACGAGGCCAGCAACGTCCCAGACGGGTTCCAGCTGACGAACCAGCACCGAGAGTCCGGATGCGCGCTGAGTCTCTGCACCAGGGACAGAGCCTCCTTCATGTCTCCGCTGTCTCCTGTCACACCTGTGTCTCTTCTGTCCCTGTACCGCTGACGGTTAACGGGACAAATCAGATAACAAACGCCACGAGGACCTGTAACAACCCGCACAAACAGACAGCGCTACTGCCCCAAACTACTGCAATGTGTCAGGCAGAAGAGGAGGCGAAGAAAATGATTGTTTTTTTTTCGCCAAAGAACAAAGTACAAGAGTTCACCAAAACAACCATGTCGGAAATGCCGCCATCTTTGCTCATTCGGTGCTTTCGCAATGCATTGTGGGTTTTTTAAATAATTCTTTTTTATTTTGTAAATGTATATCTATAATTACATTATACGTATACATAACATATACGTTGTATGGACAATTATCAGTTCAAATTTAGATAAAAATTAAAAAATCTTAATTGTTGATTTTGCCCTTATCAAAACAGCCATCTCCTCCAAAGAAGTTCATTTTATAAAGTAATTTCTAGTCTGAGAATTGGCCATACAGTTTCTCAAGCAAGATGAACTCCAACCTAACAAAATTAAGTTAAGAAACTGGTTTAACATTACATAGATAATCTAAAAATTTGATTTTTGTTTCTGACCCACATTCCAGTCGGTTGAGGGCGGTAATGCGTCTCCAATCTGGTCTTCCAGCCGTGAATCGACACTAAAGAAGAAGAAGGGAATATTTTACAGGAAGCCAGCGTAAGCTGCCTTTTGTTTTGTTTTGTCTTTGTTTTTCTGTAACAAATTGGTGGACACTTTGTCAGCGTAGGCGACAGGATTGTTTAATAGGTTTTAGTTTGTATAATTTGTTTCTATTAGGTTATTTTTTTTAATTCACACTTGGCGACATTTGGCGTTTGTCGTGAGCTAGCTACGAACGCTAACAACATAGCTAACAGGCCTGAAGGCCATCTATCCATTGTCTGCCCGTCAGTCAGACGCCCACCCTGTAAATATCGAATAGCCAATGTTATGTTGAAAAGCTGTTTGGAAACATCAGTTACCAGTCTGAACAAAGCGTCAGGGCCGCTGTCATCCGTGTATCGCGCAGGGAACGTTAGCTTTACCGGCTAACAGTCCTCTCTTTACCGTACTATCGCGAACGGACAGTTTACTGCGGACACATATTCTGCCATAAACGGGAAACCAACACTAGAACAGACCTTAAGGAGCTTGGGTGACTATGTATGCCCCGGCGGGTCCCACTGTCCCTGGAGTTCGGAGGAGGAGGACGGGCACGTCCCTGCCCAAGCAGCCGGAGCGCAGCCTGGTGTCGGCTCTGCCCGGAGCTCTGTCCATCACCGCGCTGTGCACGGCTCTAGCAGAACCGGCCTGGCTCCGGGTTCACGGTGGCACCTGTCCAAGACAAGAACTGGGGGTTGCGGATGTCCTGGGGTACATTGACCCCAAGCTGCTGGACGGTAAGGAAGTACACAGGGCAACGATGAAAAGCTGCAACAGAGCGGTATCTGGGAGCTCTACTGTAATTCTTTGTGATTTCTCTGTCCTCCAGATTACTGTGTGAACCCGCAGACCATCTTGCTCCTTAGGGTGATCGCTGCCTTCTGTTTCCTTGGCATTCTGTGCAGTCTGACTGCTTTCCTCTTGGATGTGTTTGGCCCCAAGCACCCTGCACTAAAGATCACACGCAGATATGCATTTGCACATATTCTTACAGGTATTATTCTTGTCATACTGGAGTCCTTTTCACATCCTTCCAGTTGTTTAGTTTTTTTACAGTTTGCCATTTTTTTGTACTTAATTGTTTTTCTTGTCTCTCATCAGTGTTGCAGTGTGCCACAGTCATAGGCTTCTGCTACTGGGCGTCAGAGCTCATCCTGTCCCTACAGCAGCAGCACAAAAAGTACCACGGCTCTCTTATATACGTCACTTTCGCCATCAGCTTCTACCTGGTTGCGGGGGCGGGTGGAGCTTCCATCCTTGCCACCGCTGCCAACCTCCTGCGCCACTACCCCACCGAGGAGGAGGAGCAAGCTTTGGAGTTGCTCTCAGAGATGGAGGACAGTAGTGAAACTTTCCCCGCTGACTATGACATTGCAAACCAGTTTCAGCCCCCGCCTGCCTACACGCCCTAAGGCGGCCGGACTGGCCTTGTTAACACGCGCTTCTCTCTCAGCAGCACGGCTATTGGCTTGATGAGCAAATCCCACTCTCTATCAAATGGATATCTTCGCAAATACTCTCCATAATGAACACAGCGTGCACAGTCTGGTGCACCGACTCCTTTACTGGCGGTGCTCGGGTGCATGAAAGCTTTCTTTAGTGGTGGCAGAAATTTTAGGGGATGATTCTTACTTTCACTACTGAAGTCGTTAGTGATTTGCATGTAAATGGCTTTTAGGATTTGGTTCTTACATGTGAAGCAAACTAAACTGCAAGGAGTGCTCAACATGGCTCATCACAAGTAATTGATGGAACAGCCGCAGCCTGATCAGTGCCAATTCTTTAGGCTGGGCAGTCGGCATATGGTCGGCATTGCTCTCGGTTGAACGTGGATGGCGCTTGTTAGGCATCATTCATGATGTCATTTTTGATAAGCTTGCCATGTGTATGATTATAGTTTTACTGATACATCAAAAATGCCGGCGTACACAGAGAACAAGATTGTTTTAGACATTTCTTTTATATAAAATATCAAATGAACCTTATTATTTATTATTTAGCTGTCTGTGCTGTGTTTTACTTTATTTCCCTTGCTTTTTAAACATCTGTCACTGGTTTAGTCTCATTTAATCACACTTGGACTTGAAATAACACAAGAAAATGGTTAAACAAAAAGTGAGGCCAGTCTTTGCTGCGTTTTTTTTAAAGGGGCTTATGACGGGTGTCGAGGGTTGAGAGCCGGAAGCCAAGAAGACATTGAGAAACCCTGTCTGTATGTTTCACAATCGGTGACAAATAGTAATAGGGACTTTTACCGGATAACTTGATCGTGTCATCCCTCTTGTATTTGATTTTAAAAAGAAAACCTTGTTTGTATTTGGTGATTACCATAAGTGACAGTTTTAGTATGTTTTCTATGCATGAGTTCTTCAGTGTGCACATTTTAGACCCAACAGGCCCAATCTTGTGAGAACCTTTCACATAAGGCGGCAAGTTGAGGCTTAAAAATTGTGATTGACGTGGTGACTCTGGTTGGTTGTGTATTGTTCTGTTGACTCCATGTCTGCATTTTTGTCGCTTTAGTTTCATCACCAGTATGTAAATATTGATTGTTTATACATAATAAAAAAAATAATGCCATTTTCTGCCTCACGTTTGTCAACTGTAACTACACACTGTATCTTGGGTTAGTTGCTTATTGTGGTGGCCGTCAACCTTTTCTTTTGATTTACAATGAGTTTGACTTTTTCAGTCTGACCAGGGTATTTCTGGGTTTACTGTCTAGACGCACCATGGTATTACAGTGAGTAAGAGCCTTACAACCTAATAGACTTTAAAGGGCATACCATATGCGTAGTACTGTACAAGGGCATAGCATCCAATGATCCTACTGGAGATAGTTATCTGGATGCAGTGTTGTGTTATAATTATCACTTTTATTCCCAACATATAAAACTGATTTGAAAGAGGTTTTTTGCATTGTTTCTGCATGTTTCTACATGTACATGCCATGCCAAGAATTAAAGTCTAGATGGCTCAAGAGACATTTTATGGGTTAAAGCACAACATGATTAGTTACTTTCCAAAGCTGAGGTGTTGCTCTGTGGCCTAATGACTTAAGTTAATAAGATGAATAAACAAGGTATTAATAGGGAAGGTTGTTCAGGAGGGGAATAGCCCACACAAGGCAAAGAAGCGATGCCCCTTCTCAGGAAATGAAGCTTACGTGGTAACGTCACTCGGCCACACACTGATGGTGTATAAATACGGACGGCAGGATGCACATTACAACCCGTCAAAGTTCTTAACGGTCTCTGCAGGGAGCTTTTAAGTTGTATTATCCTCATTAAAACGGTGAGATCGAAGCAAAGTCATGCTGGCAACCAGGACTTTGCGGTCAAAACAAACACTGGCTATTCTGTCTCGCCAGCCTGCCTGCTTTGTTCACCAGGGTGACTATGGCAACTGGGGAAATACCAATATTGCAGTGGTAAGTGCAACACATCAATTTGGGAACAGTGGGGGGTAGACACATTTAGTTTGTGGGCATTGTTGTCATTTGTGAATCCCAATGTGTTCCAGGTTTTCTCTGGATGTGGCTGGTGGGACGGGACGGATGTCCATGAGGGAGTATAGTGAGTATTGATCCAGCTGAGCTCAGGACAGGGATTTTTCACACCAGTGCATCAACACATGACAAATACACTGCATAGTGTATCAGGTTTTTTTTTTTTTTTTTTTTTTGTCTCTTTTTTGTATGGCTTGGTAAATAATGGACTTTGGTATAAATGTAAATTTGGTGCACTTATGTAAATAGGTGTTTAGAGATGATACATTGATACAAGATCATTAATAAGCAATTGAAATGAAGAATAAATTAATAAGATTTGGCTTACTTCTGCTCCTTTTTGGACACAGACGCTTGTGACACTTTATAATTAATTTTGGTCTGTGTTTTTTGTTTTTGCAAGCTGTGTCACACTTGCTTTTTATTTAATGTTTTTTTATATATTTGTTCAAAATGAAGAAGAAAGGAATGAATGAACACATCACCATAACATAGATAGTAATTCCCATGTCTGTCTGCAGCACCATGTACCACCTGAGTCGTAACGGCGTTCGCTTCCAGCTGTTCGCTCCAAATCAACAGCAGATGCATGTGATGGACCACATGAAGAAGCAGCCTGCCACCGGCGAGAACCGGTAGGGTTGTTAGGGAAAAGAGAGTATCAGAGAATGGTCCAGACACTTATCTAAACTCTGTGTGTTTATACACCTGACTTGACTAATCCCATAAAGTAGTATTTATGATTATTTCTGGCCGTTGTGTAGGAACATGATGATGGAATCAGCCCGCTTCAGCCATGGTCAAGGAATGATGCAAATGCAGGACCTGTCCAAGCTGGACGTTAACAGCTTTGATGCTGTCATCTTCCCTGGAGGCCACGGCGTCACCAAGAATCTGTGAGGAATAAATGAAATGTGGAGAAACACCTTGAGGCTGTGTAGTGTAAAGATGGTGGCTTCATATTATTCCATAACTCCCTACTCTTTAGATCCTCTTATGTGAAGGATGGCAAAGACTGCAAGCTGCATAATGATGTGGAAAGGGTGCTGAAAGATTTCCACAAATCACGCAAGCCTATTGGGTAAGTATCATGTTCTCACTATTCAATAAACAGTACTGAAGGAGCAATGCTGTTGAAGTCATAACTCTGCCCATGTATAATTAATAGAAGGCTAATAGAGCAACAGTGTGAATGTGGTTTTTGGCTTAACAATCACTTCTAATGCACATTTTGAATCCGAAAATGAGACATAATTGAAGACTGTCACTGATGTTACCACACTTTGAATGAGATTAGATAAAATTACATGAGATTAGATAAATACTCCAGCTTTAAACAATCCCTGTAATTGAATTGGGACATTGGATCAGTCGTAGAAAGGATATACTGTGGAGGAAATAAGTATTTGATCCCTCACTGATTTTGTAAATTTGCCCACTTACTATGAAATGAACGGTCTATAATTTTTAAGATAGGTTTATTTTAACAGTGAAAGACAGAATATCAAAAAGAACATCCAGAAAATCATGTAAAAAATATATATAAAGGATTTTGCATTTTATTGAGTGAAATAAGTATTTGATCCCCTATCAAAACATTGCTTAGTACTTGGTGGAGAAACCCTTGTTGGCAAGTACAGAGGTCAGACGTGTGTTGTAGTTGATGACCAGGTTTGCACACATCTCAGGAGGATATTTGGACCACTCCTCTTTGCAGATCCTCTCCTAATCTTTAAAGTTTTGAGGCTTTCGCTTGAGCTTCAGTTCCCTCCACAGATCTATTGGATTAAGGTCCGGAAACTGGCTAGGCCACTCCATGGCCTTAATGTGCTTCTTCCTGAGCCACTCCTTTGTTGCCTTTGCTGCATTTTAGGGTCATTGACGTGCTGGAAGACCCATCCACGACCCATTTTTACAGACCTGGCTGAGAGAAAGAATTTGTCACCCAGTATTTCATGGTACATGGCCCCATCCATAGTTCCCTCGATGCAGTGAAGTCCACCTGTCCCCTTAGAAGAGAAACAGCCCCAAAGCATAATGCTTCAACCTCTTGACTGTGGGGATGGTGTTCTTGGGGTCATAGTCAGAATTCCTCTTCCTCCAAACATGGCGAGTCACTATGATACCAAAGAACATGATTTTGTTTTAATCTGACCACATCACCTTCTCCCAAGCATTCTCTGAGTCGTTCAGGTGTTCATTGGCAAACTTCAGACGGTTCTGTATGTCCCTTCTTGAGCAGGGGGACCTTACAGGCACTACAGGATTTCAATCCATTACGGCATAGTCTGTTACCAATGGTTTTCTTGGTGACTGTGGTTCCATCTGCCTTGGGATCATAAACAAGCTACTCCTGTGTAGATCTGGGCTGATCCCTCACCATTCTCATGATCATTGATTCCCCACAAGGTGAGATCTTGCATTGAGCCTGAGACAGAGGGAGATTGATGGTCATTTTGTGTTTTTTTAATTTTCGAATAATCGTATCAACAGATGTTTCCTTCTCACCCAGCTTCTCGCCAATGGTCTTGTAGTCTATTCCGGCCTTGTGCAGGTCTACAATCTTGTCCCTGATGTCCTTAGACAGCTCTTTGGTCTTGCCCATGATGGAGATGTTGGAGTTTGATTTATTGACTCTGTGGACAGGTGTATTTTATACAGGTAACAAATTGAGACAGGTGTGTTTTATACAAGAAACTAGTTGAGATTAGGAATACTTTTTTAAAGCACGAGGACTAATCTGTGGGAGCCAGAATTCTTTATGGTTGGTAGGGGATCAAATACTTATTTCACTCAATGAAATGCAAAATAATTTATATATTTTTCTTAATGTGATTTTCTGGATTTTCTTTCTGATATTCTGTCTATCACAGTTAAAATAAACCTAGCTTTAAAATTATAGACCGCTCATTTCTTTGTAAGTGGGGAAATTTACGAAATTGGTGAGGGATCAACTACTTATTTCCTCCACTATAGCGATTTACAGATTAAATTTAGCAAAACAAAAAAGTGGAAGACCATGTTATGACGTTTGATAAAATGCTGTTTATCCCATTACCAATTCTAAAGTCATCCTTATTATCATTAAGAGTAGTATTAATTAACAGTGGCATCACTAGATCTGCTAATAATCTGAAGTTTATTTGCACAGTCACTATAATGTTTCCTAGAAAATGTATTTTACTTTTACCACATTTACTACCACTAAACATAATTATGATAATAGTTATGCTATGCTTATTCCAGTGAACACACATTTGTTATTACATTCACAAAATATCCCAAATAAAATGTTCACAGAAACCTTTTTTTAATAAGTCAAATCTCAAAATGTAATAGAAACCTGCATAGTGTGCACTAAATGAAAAGTGATTATTATTATTTTTCAAATCACTTTGTCTTGTGCGCTTTTGCATCATTTAAGAAACCCCGCAGTGAAAGTCACTGCAGACACAGTAGGAGGAGCAGATGTAGTAAAAACTATCCTTAGAGTTACGCTTACATTAGGCAACATGATTCAGATCACAGGTCACTCACCCTAAGGGGTTTAAAGATGACATGTGATCTGACTCGGAGAGAGTGACTAATGCTATATGTGGATTGACAGAACGATGTAGGGCAACTGTCCTGTCAGGTGAAGGTCTCAGGTGGACTGATGGACAGGTGCAGAATGACAGGTCTGAGATGATAGGATACACAGGATTACAGGTATTAGAGACAGTTGAGGATGTAGAAGGGGATGAAGCTGGTGTCACCATGACAATACAGGGTTCAAAGCAATGTTTCGACCATGGCCCAGTCTTAATTTAAATATTATTCCATTAATGCATGTCTATAAGAATTTTGCGCAATTGGAGATCATTATGCCTACTGCATACAATCAAATAATAAATAACAACAGAGGGAGAGAGATGTTTGTCTAGTCTGGGCTGTACAGACCCACACAGGTACTGTATACATAATACAGTATACGTATGTAGTATATAGTTGAATGGTGAAGACACCAGCGTGGGCACACCATACTATAGGTTTGTAAAGGCTTTCAATGACACATTGACAAATCAGGGGTATTCTAAGATTGCTGGTTGACATTCAGAAGATTATTTGATGGAGTGGAAAAGAGAGCAAGGTTAATGAACTTACTGTTGGCATCTACTTTAGGTATATGATGTCTACTTTGCAGTGCAACACTGCTAATGTCAAATAGGAGGTATTATTATTAAGAATCCTACTAACTTGAACTACACTCAAAATGAGGTTAAATCTGAAGTATCCAACTAAAACTTAAAAAATACCATGTAAATTTGTGTGTTACCTGGTTCTAAAGTATAAGAGTGTGTGGTGATAATACGCAGCTGCCAGTCTCATTACAGTAGGTTTATAAGAACAGTGCTATAGCTGGGAGATAATTTACTTTTTCAGGCTTGCTTCTCTCCTGTCTGATGCTGGTAAGGCAATAATTCTCACACCATGATCAGTGTCTTAATCTTGACTTAATAAAAAACTCAACTGACTGCCTGCTCGTGTTTCAGACTGGCCAGCATGGCTCCTATGCTGGCCTGCCGTGTGCTGCCCGGCATCGATGTGACCATGGGCTACGAGAAGGACGAAAACACCCGCTGGGGGACCTGGCCTCACACAAACATGGTGCAGGTTGTGAAGAGCATGGGAGCTCGCCACAATGTCCGGGAGCCATATATATCCTTTCAAATGTTTCTATTTACCACGTGTGTAAGTTAACACAATCAACACAAATTTGTGTTAATTTTGTCATTTTCTTTTTATAATCTGAAATAACACCTGTTTTGGCCTTAACCCGTCTTTATACGAAGCCTATGTGGATGAGAAGAACAAAGTGGTCAGCACCCCTTCCTTCATGTGGGAAACAGAGTATCACTATCACTATATATTTGATGGAATTGGAAATATGGTCAAACATGTCATGCGTATGTCAACCAAGTGATGTGAAATGTTGAGCCTGTAAAAGATATAGAGGAAGTTGGTGTGGATGTATTGTGTATTGTGATGAATCCTCAACTGAAACAATATAAATGTTTTAGTTAAAGAGCAAATGGCTTGTCGTGCGTGATTGGTGGTATTGCTTAGGCCGGCAAACATGTGACATGTACAGCAGGGGAGCCAGCCAAGTTATCTGTATGAGTTCAGAAAGCATCTGCAGAGAGCAGATCTGCACAAGTGAGGGGTTTATGGGTCAATATCTATTCAGCTTGACCCATGTTCTGAATTGGAAACATCAAACATGGCAGGTGCAGGCAGCTAACACTGACATCAAATAAATAAAGATATTAGGTCAGCAGTTCAATGGCAATTGTTGATGATCCTGTCAGTTTTACATAATCCACACCTGGTATGTACTGTTGACAGATGTTACACCCTTTTTCTTTCTTTCATTATCACTGACTTAAACCTAGTGATAACCCCCTAAATCTCTGAAATAAACAGTAATATTATGGACAATGATCAAAAATGTTCTGCAATGTTTTTCACACCTGTGACTCACCTATTCCCAACTGTGTGTGAAGTACTGTAGATGTAGCTGTATGGATGGCACACTAGGTCAACTACTTGGGACCAGACTGAAATATCTCAACAATCAGATGGATTCCCTTATGTAGAGCAATCATATTCGATGCCCTGACTTTTCCTCTAGTGCTAAAATTTATATTTTTGGCTATTAGTGAAATCTCTTCATGACTGATTAGTGGTGCTAATAATAAGCCAATGTTAGCATGATAAGATAATAAACTAAAATGGTGAACATGCGCTCCAGCTTTCTCATTGTGAGCCCAAAGCACCTTGGCCTTGCTCTGAAAATTAAGGACATAATACAATACACATTTACTCGGTCTGTTACATTGAGAATAAAACAATTTATTAATTAAAAAACATATAAAAATGACAAAAACAACCAGGTGGCAAAATATAAAAATTTCCAGTTTGTACAAAACTATCATCAGAAATGCATACTCACTCCATATGATGATTTTCATCTGGGTTATTTAAGTAAATATAATACAAATTTGGAATATTCCCAAAGCTTTTGTCATTTTACATTAAAAACTAAAACAACAAGAAGATGTAGGGTAATGGGCACACATTTCGTAACAGACTTGCAATTCATATACAAAGCCACAAGTCTATAAAATATTCACAGTGTTGCCTTCACATCAAGGTTGTGAATTGTAAACATTGTTGCATATCATAACTCAACTAAATAAATATACAGCAATACTCATGTGAGTAACACCTGTGTAAAAAAGGAACAATTTTTGAACGCTTTTTAAACCTCTAATCAGATTGATTATAGCTCGGCAGCTGGAACCCTCCATGGTCAATTAACTAGTGTGTGCTCCTGACATGAACAAAAATAAGGCAAAAATCTTATCAAGTTTGACTGTATCCGTCACCCAATCACATAGGCAAGGTATAACCGATTCAGGGGGAGTAAAGTAGCATTTTCTTATCTGATGAAGTAGAAGTATATAATACAAATGCAGACTTCATTCACATTAGCGTACATATAAACATTTGTACATTTTGAACAAATACTTGGAGGCTATTATTTAGTGATTTGAGTCATAAAGTCTGAACATGAGAACGTTATTGTGTCAGATAAAATGTAGGAAACAGGAAATTCATGTAACTAGAGGAAAATCACAGTGGCAAACAAACATATACTTCTTATACAATACAGTCAATTATTGTTTGGAGTAACACAGTCAGATATCATGAACTGCTGCGTCAAAGTCGCCTTATCATGTGATCTTTAAGTACTATTATTTAAGTACTTTTTTCATATTGAGAGGGACATTTTGGTGAAAATGCTTCCAGCACCGCTTGATTGGCAACACGGGCAACATTATAGGTACAAACATTTTCACAGACAGATGTTAACTTGGACACAAACCTACATAATTGTCATTAGCGTCCCTTTTTCATTAAAAGGGAGGTCTTTGATGTGATGGACATAAACTTCAAATACAACCTTAATTATTATAATTCTGATGCTTTTATAAAGCACGTTTTTCTCTGCTCTTAACAGTAAACCTGTCTTAGTCAAGGGAGAACATTTCCTTTCTCAAAGTCGCCCTGTGTGCTTGATTGTCAAGGTTTATAAAAAAAATAAAGACATCCCAAAACACAACTGCACAAGCTTCTTAGAAAAATAAATAATCCCTTCTCAGCTTCATAATGCAAAGCACAATTGAACAAGTACAAAAAAATTTGTCAACTACACAGTTGCAGTCTGTCATATTTGATAGCATACACAGCATAGTACTGTCTCTTTAAATTGCTAAACATTGATCTGCTGGAACGGGATGACATTTTTTTTAAAACAAAGAGTTATTTCATGAAACATTGCTCCAGTGAGGTGTGACAGTGTGCACCACCACAGTGTTGTCGTCTGTTCAATAAAACTGCAATTTGGTATCCGTCTTAGATTTACCTGTGAAAGAAAAAGACAGAAAGCGGCACAGCATTAGAGAACAGTGTTTTAAATACAAAGTTTAAATATTTTAACAATAAATTGAGCAGCATAGGTTTTGGCATGCACAAATTCACAGCACATGGATGATACAGTAGCAGGCAAGAAAAGGGTGCAGGCAGGCGAGCAGTGAAAGGTGGAAAAAAGAGGGAAAGAGGTGATAGGGCAGGCACAATAACGGACCAATTTAAGCTGCTAGAGCAGTGCTGAGTTGGAGTCAGGGTCTGAATCGTGGCAGGGCTCATGGGAACAGGTGGATTCCTGAGCCAGCCTGTACTCTTGGTACTCCTGGCGGAGAGCATTGAAACGCGCCTCACTTAGGGAGTGGCTGTTCTGGCAGCGAGGTGGTTTGGAAACTGGCGGGCTGACTGAGGGAGACGGGCCTGGGGAAGGCATCAGGGAGAGGATATGCATGGATGGATAGGCAAGTCATGGGACAAGCTGGCACATAATCACAACACAAGGGCACAGGGTGAACACATGCAGCACAATCACGTCAAGCATTACATTCACAATGACACATGCAACATAGAAAAAACATCCAACGTTAAATGAGAATGTGAAAAGGAATGTTTACCTTTCTGTCGCCGGTCCTGGAGGCCACCAGTTTGATCATGTCTGACCTCCCCCGTGCCTCTCCGTATAGCACTTTGTGACTGATCAAACTCCATAACCTCCAGGACCTCAGAGTCCACACACGAGTCCCACTCATAACTCTCATCTACTGATGTGTTCCTTCTAATGAGATAAGCAAGACAAGTGGTCAGAATACAATTATCACAAAGAAGAAAAATCAACACAATTTAAGTTGGAGTCTGCGATTCTGGACAACACTGTCAAAATCAGTAAATATCTTCTCACAATCCACTACCTGTCCTAACTGTGTGTCCGCTGGGGGTAAAAAAGCAGGTGTTAATACACAGCCTAGGCTATATAAACAAATTCCCATTTACAGAGCCTAGGCTGTGTATTAACACTGGATTTCTTTTCCAGCGCACAAAGTAAGAAAGCGGATCGTGAGGAGATATTCAAAGATTTTGACAAAAAAGTTGTTTTGACAACAAGCATTCTCCAGAATCGCTGACTCCACCTTTAATGTAATTTTGGCAACATAAATAAATCTCTCAAATCCCAAGAAGACGCTCCAGTGTGTTTGCTGTTATTTCCCAGGTGTGGTGATGTTTCACCTTTTCGTTCTCCTCTTTGGCAGCTCCATGTCCGCTCTGTGCCGCTCGCTTTCCTCTGTGGTTTCGGGGGAGCTGAGCAGCGTCGGAGTGATGGACAGGGACTGTCTGAACAGACCGGCGCTACCTCTACCACTGCTCTGACTGGCATAGCTTGTCCTTCCCCCCTCCCTGATGTCTCTGCCCTCCCTCATCTCAGTCTCCGCTCCTCCCCTCCCCATCACCCTGTCTGGCTGTCTGTAACTCTCTCCCTCCCTGGGTGGGAAGGGGGCGTAGTTAGGTGACGGCGTGCTGTTGCCCCTGGGTAGGTAGGACCTCGGGGGGCCCCTCCTGGGGTCCACAGGTCTCATGAATTCCCCTCTGGATCCTGGCCAGTGTTGGTAGTGGGGGGCAGGTATGGGGGAGGGCATCGGGACATATTTGTGCTGGGCAAACCTCAGGTTATCTTGATAAGAGGGAGACCACCTGGCAGACTCTGGTAGAAAAACAGTGGCTTGCCGTCGTGGATCGGAGGGTTCCAGCATTGGGGAGATAGAGGTTTGCCTGGGTGGGTACATGGAAGGAATGAGGTAGGAAGGACTAGCTGAAGATCTTTGTGCGTATTGAGGCCTCTCAAAGCTCCCGATGCTGGGGCGTCTGAGTGGCACATACTCTCTCCAGGAGGTGCCTGGCCTGGAAAGGGAAGACTGACTGCGACCTAAGCTGTAGGAGTTTACCCTGGGATCTGGGCTTGGGAACTCGTCCCAGTAACATTTCTCAGAAATATATGTCCTTGGGCTTTCGAAGTGCTCCCATCTCTGTGAGCCTAAACTGATGGATTTCTTTAGGAAAGGACGAGGAGGTCCAATACCTGAGAGTGTCCTACACGGGCCCATGCTTAAAGATTTCCTTAGAAATGGCACAGGGGCTTGACATATTCGTGATGCAATGTTATTTTTCCTGCTGCCCTGAGAAGCTTGGCTTTGGGATTCCTCCAATAAAGGTGGACTGCTGTCTACAAAACTCTGTGAGTGTTTTGACACAATATCTGCAATGTCTTTAGCTGCACTGATCAAGTTATGAGCTGACCTGGGGCCTAGTCTAGATTCAGGTCTTTCTGTGCTTTTGTTCCCATCTCTAATTTGTGTTTTCTCATCATAGAGCTGCTTGCTACTCTTTTCTGGACCAGGGGAGAATGGTCTTGTCTCATCTGGAAATCTTACTCTAAGTGTAGAATCCTTTCCTTCCAGGGAGCGTTTATGGCCTTGTTTATTACTGCCATAAAAACTGGACAGGGCAGCACCCCCAGAGTGAGTTTGTTCAAGGCAAACCTTTTGGTTCGAGTCTGTTTGATGCTTTTCCTGAACATGAACCTCCCAGATAGGAACTACATCAGGCTTAACCCCCGGGGATCTTTCTGGCTTTAGTTCCGAACTTTGTCCAGCAGTGTCTGTCACTTCAGCGTCTTCCACAGGCTCATCCACGCTCATTTCAATGAAACCAGGAAGGCTCAGGTATTCTAGAATTGCACTTGTTTGCATTGGGGACATTTTGGTGGATGAAGCTGCAGGCTTGGCCATGTAGGACGCGGACATTCCGGGGACAGAAAATTGGGACTGGTCACTCTCAACCTCTTCTACAAGAGTCAATGTTGAAATAGGGCTTGGGCTATCAGAGAAGAGGCATTTGTCACTCCTCCTAGAGCGTGTTCGGACACGCTCTCTCTCCATCTCAGAGTAAAACCCTGAACTCTGTCGGCCATCTTGGACCTGAGTCTCTTTTTCTTTGGCCTTTGCCCCTACTTGACGATGTTCATAGGGTAAGGTAGAATAACTTGACGGACTGGGATCCCTTGTGGCTGTATAGTCTACACCTGCAGTTTTCTCAGGCTGATTATATGGTGCAGAGTCTGAACTTTCAGGACTCTCACTGTCAACTGAAGGACCTCTGGCAGCTGAGTCCCAGCGCTGAGTGCCAGAATGAGCATATGAATGTCTGGTTCTCGAAGCAGCACCTCTGTCCTGTGCCTTTTCCCTGAAGCCCTGCTCAGTCATGGACCTCCTGTATTTATCAGGCTCTCTGACTATAGGACTCAATGATCTGGCTCTGTCTGGTGTCTCTAGACACAGGACGGGGGGACTTTCTGAGGTGACCTCAGGGGAGAGCATGGGGAGGGAAGTGTTCTGGGTGACCGGAGAGCAAGATGAATTAACAGCAAGAGAGTCCTGCGTGGTTTCTCTACATGTGCGAGGATGCCGGGACCTGGAAGACGTGGTCTCCTGAGGGCTTCGTGTAGGAATGAGACTGGTCCTTGATGTAACAGGGCTAACGTCCCACTGTATGCGAGATGTAGGAAGTCGGTCCATGGGACTGCTGGTGTCCCCAAAGTAGCAAGCCTTGCGGTAGTCCGATACCCGACTAGTCTGACCCGAGGGCCTGTGTTTCTCTCTGATGGTAACATCTTGTGGCTTCCATACAGGCTCTTCTTCTGACTTGGGTGTGTCCCTTTGAGGGCTTTCTGTTTTATTAGACCGCCGCTCATCTCTTCCACGACTTCTCTGATCGGCTGTGTAGTTCTGCAGCTCCCTCTCCATTTCTTCCCTCTCCTTTGCCAGTTGGACACACTTGTTAATGCTATTGTTCTCCTGCTCACTGTCAAGTTGTGAGACCAGGGTGCTGTTATTAGTCAACTGACTCTCCATAGGCTGGTAGCCAATATGGCCTGTATGGTGTGGTCTGTCTCTATCCAGAAGTCTAGTTTTCCTGCCCAAACTTGGGAACAGATCTTCCGGGTGGTCCTGCTTTTGATATCTTCTGAGAGAATCACTGGGTTTTTTCTCACTGTTGTCCGAATAAAAGCTGGCTCTTTCCAATAGAGCTTCTGAGCCTTGTTCGTCATCAGAGTAAAAGCAGCCGTGACGGGAGAAATTTCTGGCCATGGCCCGTACTCTTCCAGGAGAGGAGGGAGGTCGGCTCAGCTCCGGGACATCCACAGTAAGAGGAGATTCCTTCCTCTCGTCCTTTTCGGAGCTCAAATTGCTTGACTTTGGAGAGTCCCTGATTGATGTCCTATTGCTCCCCGAGCCACCTGGACCCCCATTACTTTGCAGGATGTCCCCCCTCAACATTTTCTTATTGGTAGAACTGGAACATTCTAGCAGTGGTTGAATAATAAAACGTCCATCTGGGCCTCTGGAGATAGACTCCAGAGCAGTTGGTGAGGGTGCCTGAGACCCCAGGTGACTCTCAAAGAGTGTATAATGTGGTGGTGGAGAGGAGTTGGAAAGGAGTTGTCTCCGCTGGTCCTGGTATTCCCCTCGGCTGCCTTTATCAAAGGTGGACCGATCGGACTGTGAGGACGAGGGGTTAGGGAAGAAGGGTGGACACAGCTTCAGCTTCAGGACACTGTCTGGGCTGCGAGAAGGTGAGCGGGCACTGAGAAAGACAGACAAGAAAATAACTTAAAGCAACCTCACAGTATTGCAGTCTCTTGCAAATTCATACAACATCACAAATGTCAGAGATTGTAATGACTTGGTTGTAAAATAAAGTAACTAATATATAATCTACTGAAGTTATTAAATTAGATGGATGGTAGCAGAATATAAAGAAATTGGCTTTTAGTGTTTCACCACAGTCTAACAATGGCAACAATAATGATTCATTAATTATGAACATTCAACCTTTACAAAAATGAAGCAGTAAAATAAACACCAGCTAATTAAATGGGATTTTAAAATGTAAATAGAAATTAAATAACAGAAATGTATACAAATGTACAGTAGCATATGGTAAGGACACTTACTCTGGAGATGAGTTCTTTTGGAAGGCCGATGGGACATCTAAGAAAATGTGAGGACAGGATCAAAATATCAAACAACTGCCCAGCTGAATTTGTCCTAACATAACAAAAAAAATCACAAAAACTAACAATTGCACCTTCCGCAAAATAGTTTAAATAGTTATGTTTACCTTGTCTTCTCTTTCGTTTGCGTTGTCTCCTATGACTCATAAAGCATGCTGTCACCAACGAGAGGAGGATGGCCGCAAACAGAAAGCACACACCTCCTAACACACCAGCGAACAGGGGCTCAGGGATGACCTCCAAGAAACTTGGGCGCAGGGGGTAAATCTCCATACCTGTAATCAGGCCAGAGTCAATAATGGTGGTTGATATTCCATTGTGAAAAACTAATGTTAATTTTGTAATATCAAGTCACATACACATGTCAGAGATTTGACTAAATACGTAATGTTAAGCCACTTACCAATGGTGGATACATTGACGGACTCACTCGGTTCACTGAGCACTTTATTGATGCGGGACATCAGCCTCAGATCATAACTGGAGTCCTGACAGAAAGACACATCAAATAACTTTGACTAAATACAAACTAGTGTGCTTGTGAGTAAACTTTTTTGATCAAAATCATTATGAATAATTACATCCAATCAGCATTATTGCAATTTAAAGGTGGAGTTAGCGATTATGTAGAATGCTTGTTGTCAAAATCACATTTTGTCAAAATAAGTGATATCTCCTCATGATCCGCTACCTGTTAAAACCAGCTTCTTATTCAGGGCACACAGGTAGCGGATCATGAGGAGATATTCACTGACTTTGACCGAAGTTATTTCGACAACAAGCTCCAGAATCGCTGACACCACCTTTTTTAACATACTGTACATGCAAACAGGTTGCAACCAAACTAATGGACCTCGGAAAATAAAGGTGCTATATATAAATTAACTTATCATTACCCTTAGCAGTCCTTTTACAAGTTCTTCACTCTGATTGGCATTGATGTTGTTGCTGAGGATGACCCAGTGGCCCTCATTCCTGCGGGCCTGAAGGACATAGCCCGTCAGTGGAGAGGACTGATCCTGAGGAGGGGACCACTGGAGGAGAACACCTCGCTCAGTCAGGTTGGCTGTCAGGAATATGGGGGGATCCAGCATTGGGAGAGTGGTGACAACTGAAGGTTTCTCTGTTGGGACAGCTGAGAAGAAGATGCAATGTAAGCTTAAACTGATGCATGATTAAAGCAGAGCAGAATAACACAGGGGGGGAGGTTAGGGAAACTCAAAACAAAATGCTAGTTTACTTTCACAAACCTTGTGTTCGCACAGAAACTATTTCACTGAAGGGTCCAGAGCCGAGTTTATTCTGAGGTAGGACACTGAACTGATAGCCAGTGCCAGCAAGTAGCCCGGTCACCAGCAGGTATGTTTTGGATGTTGGCACAGGCAAAGACGCCCATTCATGTTTCCCCCTGGATGTCTGCTTGACCCTGGAAAAAATTCATAACAGTCAAAATTAAGAAAGAGCATTAAACAGACAGGGCTGTTGTTGATAGCCATGAACTGTATATTCGACTATGTATTGTATGTCACTTACCATACGGTGAACTTCTGGGTGTATCCACCATCAAAGCCAGGCAGCCAGGAAACGTTGGCTTGGTTCATCTCTGTAATAACATACACTGAGGACACAACATGAGGACTGGTACCTGAAAAACAGAAAAACATGTCTGTAAGTCTGAAATTCCACAATACACATGAGTACATTTAGGCTATGTTTCAGATCAACATAGTAGTTTGCAGAATTTAGGTGCACCCACTCACCCAGCACCATGACCACAGTGCCTGCACTGACAGTCGCTACACGATTAGAGGCCAAACACTCCCAGCCCCCATGGTGGTCTTTACTGAGTGGCTGCAGCAGGAGGGAGCCATTAGCCAACACAATGTACTGGGAGCGAGGGGAAGGGCCGATCTGTGAGGATGGATGGCAACAAGTTAAAATAATGGTTTAATATGACGTGTTTTGTGCAGTGCCTTAATCTATCAGTGTGGAAAATCTCTGTACCTTGCTCCATGTTATGTTTGGAGCGGGGTCTCCAATGGCCTCACATGGGATGATCAACTCTCTGCCAACCTCCTGGAGATATTCAGGTTGAGGAGGCATTCGGAATAATGGTGGATCCTGGAGGAAGGAGGTAGCATTTATACTTATGCCTATGTATAACTGTGTACACTCATAGGAAAGAACACCAGCCTTACCTGCAGAATGACCTGGGTGGGTTCAGACTGGCCCATGGTGCCAAAGCTGTTATAGGCCGTACATGTGTACATGCCCACAGCATTGTCATTGGCTGTTGCTATAAAAACTGAGCCTTCAGAGTTCACAATCCAACCTGGAAGCTGAACAGATCAAGGGAGAAAAATACGATGAACAGAGTTTTAAAAGGAATGTGTGGAGTTTGTAACAATTTCCTCTGTGTGACACATTTCATATCTTCACTGCAAAGCTTACGTTTTCAAGATTCAAGTCATTCCCATCTTTGGTCCAGTTGACATACAGAACAGGCGGATCAGCCTGGACAGGGCAGACAATGACCCCCTCCATGCCCGCAGGTAAGTATGTTTCCCGGGACATTCGGCCCACACGTGCAGGGTCTGAGATGAAGGAAGAGGAATTTAAAAAATAAAATGTTTCTAAAGAAGTTCTAGCCCTGGGCCTAAAGAAGAAAAATTAACAGATTATGGAACTACGTAAGGATTAAACCCTTACGTTTCACTTTGAGGTGTGCAGAGGCTGAAGGCGGGGTCAGTAGCCCATTAGTTGGGATACACGTGTAGTTGCCAGCATCTTCGGGAATGAGATTAGGGATAAGAAGTGTTCCATCCACTAAAACCTTCACTCTTGATTTTAAGGACCTGAAGACAGACGATACAAAAGATGGCCATTTAAAATAAGACCAAATTGACATCACACATTTTCCTCTCATTTGAATAAATATTTAAATTTTGAGAAGGGTATTTATCAAATATGGAAAATGTTGCGTAATTTTAACAGTTATCTCCTTTGTTTAATGTTTTTCTCATGACCACATGATATAATATTTTTTTAAATAAATTATCTAATTATAATTTAATTAGATTGTATTAGCCACATGCTTTCGAGAAATGCCTTCATATTCCATTTTGTTTCTAAAAGCTAAAGGCTAAACACAACAAAAACTAATTATCTTTAAGGACCTGCACTCACTCAATATGATAAACGTTTCGTCCTTGTTTCACCCACTCATAAGTGAGGTTAGAAGGGTAGGCGTCAGCCTGACACTGCAGGAGTGCATCCTGGGACATATTGAGAGTGGTGTCCTCTGGGGAGATGAGGATGATTGGAGGACCTTTTGATAAAATGGAGGAAAAGAGAACAAACACTTTGTGTTATACAGTAACACAGTTAGTCAAGTACTGGATTACAGTGATCAGTGTTGGTAGGTCTTAAATCAATGCATCAGCAGGGGATGGACTCTAGGTGGCAGTATACTCTTTAACCATGAGTATAAAATTGTTCACTGGGTTTGCAGCAGCCAAGCAAGATCAAAAAGCCTTTTAGGAAAACAGGGGTCAGAAGACAATTAAATCATTCTGAAACTGTTTGTCTCAGGAAAATGCATATAAATGAATGTGCAAAGCATGAGATAAGCAGAGATTCTGTCTCTTACTGATGATTGACAGTTCAACACTGACCTTTGACCTGCAGCTGTGTAGAGTGGGTCACGTTCCCCTCTGAGTTGGACACGTGACATTTGTAGACTCCTGAAATATTTCTTGTGACGGAGGCGAGAGACAAGGTACCATTGAGCACCTAAGAGGGGGGCGAAGGTAAAGAGGAAGAGGATCAAAGAGAAAGAGAAAAGTCAGAGGAAGATCTTGAGGCTGCGGTGGAGAGGACAACAAAGCAGTTTGCTTCAAAAGGAACATCAAAGCCACAACTCCTACAGAAAATGCTAATTATGAAAGTATTTAATTAAAATACTGCAAATGCCATCTGTTAATCCATCTCACTTTTATTTTTTCATGTTTCTCTATTCGGCTCTCATCTTTATGCCAGACAACAGTTGGTCGAGGGTTGCCATGGGCTCCACAGCTGAGAGTCAGTGAGTCTCCGAGCAGAACCTCCACAAAAGTTGGTGGTGTCTTGATGAACACAGGTGGAGCTACAACAAAGCACAGATGAAATATTTATTTTAATTTACATATTCAGATGGAAAATAGTAGACCATCAGAGCAATTAGTGGACTTTTACCACAGAATTCAGTAGTTCGTAATACATCCTCAAGTTTGACAATTTGGGGGTGATTTTGTGTTTGTGTCACCTGGAGATCAACCCAATACAACAAAGGTCCTTGACAATTGGTTTGATGCTCGAATGCTTGGTTTCTCAAGTTGATCCCGAGACCTTGTGAGCAGTTTTATTTCCTCTGTGTAGGGAAGGACAGCTGGTGGGTTTACTTCATTTAAACTGTTCAAAGATATATATATATATATATATATATATATACATACACACACACACACACACACACACACACACACACACACACACACACACACACACACTATATATAGTTTTATGTTGTCGTAGTTTAGTTCTTGCCTGTGTCATTGAGGGGAAAATATGGACCTGACACTGTCACGTTTGTTTTTTTCCCGACCATATGGGACCATCCATGCTAAAAATATATGCACTCACTGAATTGGAAAGGAGTTTGGGAAAAATATGTCATCACTGTCTACTTACAAGGGTCTGTGTCAAGCTTGGTTTAAGGATTAGTGAACCCATTCTTAGGGTAACATGCATTCATATGATATTCAGTGCATGCACTAATGTAATGCTTTTACATACAAGGTACCTGATGCAGCCCTTGTAGGTCATTCATTCACTTTTTTGCAATCATATGGAATGCTCTCTTTACACTCTCAATGGATCTCATTCCTCCTGTGGCATAACAAGTGTGACAGGGTATATGGCTTAAAAAGATTTAGCATTTAACCTTAAACTTTAGTCTAGACAAGCAACTTTACTGCTCTTGTTGTCACATACTATGCTAATTTTCAGGTTCAAAATTGTAACTTCTACTTGAAACTGCTTTCATGGTGGAGTTTAAAACACCCTTTATATTTCTCACAGTGCCATAGCACTCTTTTCTGCCTCTGTCTAAAACGCTCTGTTTTAGAGCCTGTCTCTTTAAACCTTGCCTTACAAAAAGCCCAGTCTGCTCAGATTGGCCCTCAATCCAACTGCCAGTTTTATTCAGGGGTATATGGGAAGGGGCTTAACAAACAAGTTCAGTTTGTAATGATTGGGGCGTGGCTTCTACCCTTGTAGTCATAAGGGGAGAGAAATCTGATTGAGGTTTTTGAACACTGGTCTTCAGAAAGGTGGAGAAAAAGAGGGGGTTGTCTTGTCTCATACTTTAGGAGTCTGTAGTCACATCGGGCACCATTATCAATGTTGAAAACCCCTGAAAAAGTGCATTATGCATTACTAGGTGACCTTTGAATCTAACTCATATGTTGACATCAGCTCACAGCAGGCTAGGCTGTGCCAAAATAGAGATACACTGCTGCAAATACTCAGGGAAAAATCCGCTTGCCAATGCCCGGCCAGCTCTCATACTGTGGCTGTTCTAAACAAGGACAGTGCCAGAGATAAGCAACGAGAGGCGCAGCTCTGTCCCGAGTGCCCAAAACCCCGCAGTGCTGCACCTGTGATGGAGAGGAAGGTCCATGTGCCGTTTTGAAAGTCGTCTTTTCGGCTGTCCAGTAGCAGGATGCGACATTCGAACCAGCCCTCGTCCTCCAGGGTCAGCCGCTCCACCAGCAGAGAGGCACCCCGGGTCAGAGACACACGGCCTGTGGGAGTAGGGGTGAGGGCGAGAGAGCAAAGAAGAAGGGGTGTGAGAAAGAGAGAGAGAGTCAGCACACACACACACACACACGCGCGCGCACACACACACACACACACACACACACACACACACACACACACACACACACACACACACACACACACACACACACACACACACACACACACACACACACACACACACACACACACACACACACACACACACACACACACACACACACACACACACACACACACACACACAAACACGGCCAGACAGGCAGAGTCAGCACATGCAGCAAGAGGGCTTACCATGCAGAGGACACAGGCATCCAGTGTCACAAAGCCAGTCAAAGTCATAGACTTTATCCTGGCAGACAAATCCACAAACAGTGTGAACGTCAACTGTTGCTCCAATATTTTTAGCAAATAAACCAACACATTATGACGATTATGAGAATACGGGAGGCTGCCTGCACAGGATATGAAGCTCAGAGGATGATTTTGATTATATGGAAGATTGCAGATGAGATAAGCATGGTGTCCTGTCATTTAGGGTTTGGTTGGTGGTGGAGTGGAGAGCTAGGAGGAGCATGCAACGAATACTTAAAGTCTGCTTCATTAAATCACTAAAAGAGAAGAAAGTGTCTTCTACTTCTCCCTTTTTGTAATTGTAAGCTTATAGGGATTTCCACAACATACTTTTTGTTTTACTTCATCATTAATGGATACCGGTGAGAGGATAAGGAGCATGGTATGCGCACGACGACCATGTGTGTGACTCAAAGATGGATCAATGCCCAAGCATACACACATCTCCCTATACCACACAGACACAGACACACACACACACACACACACACACACACACACACACACACACACACACACACACACACACACACACACACACACACACACACACACACATCTCTCTTCTCCTCTGTACTTCTTACAACCCCTTGTCAGGCTTTGAAACTTGATCTGTTGGTTGCCTGGTGACTGCAGCCTGGTTTTCAGGGTACTGAAGTTACCCTTCCCCACCCACCCCCTTCCTTTTATTCTGTCTCTCAATGAACTCTTTTTCCCCCTTCAATCTCAGGGCTTTAAACGACAGGAGGATGCATGCAGGGAGGGAAACACACACGTTGCTCATACCAGGCCCGGGCCAAAGCAGTTTGAAAGTAAACAAGGGGAAAGTGGGGAAGTTTCTGATATCCCATCATACACGTTGCAGCTATCAAGTTGGTATAGGTATTAACGTCTTTCACCTTTCAATCCTCTCTGCAAGTGAACTTAGAAAATAAAAGTGAATCTCCTTTTGATCTAGATTCTCACCCAGTAAACAAACTGTATATAAAAGCAGAGAATTCTTGAATGTGCTGCAACCCTGAAGTAACAATATAACGAGAACCCTCACTATTCTCACCATTTTTTCAGGGCATAAAAGCCAGGAAATTCATTTTATTCTGTGTCTTAAGACAGGGTGAAACACAAACTGAGCGTAAAGACTGACAACAATGGCTAACAATTAACCCTGCATTCCTGAGTGGGGCTGTCGCTGTGCTTAATAGTTAGGTTTAATGTTTGACTGACCTCCTAAAAGGCAGACCAGCGTTTTAATGGGCGGTGCTCACTTAGAGGCACCATAAAAAGGAATGCCTTTCATTTCAGTCAGCATCTGTCAAACAACTGGGCAGGGCTGGGAGAGAGGAAATGTGCAGGCAGATGATAACAGGTGTGGGGATAACTTTAGGCATTTTCCTTTTATCTCTCCATTCGAGATCCTCCCCGAGCTGCCCATTTCCTGTGCAGTGCAACCCTTTTCCAATTGTACATGGAATACCTGCACACCCTTTAGGATAAGAGGAAAATCACTTTCACGTGCATAATCACACAAACCCTCTTTAACATACACCCGATCCTGTGGCTGAATATAATGGAATACCTAAAGATTCCAGTGGCTACTGGCACCTCTAGCCATATTTTGTAACGTGACTGACTAAATACGCCTCCTTAAGAAATCCCTCCAACTGACCATGTGCACTGATCTTGTGGGTTCAGAAACACGTGGTCGTGTATACATGTTGATTTTCAAAATGTGGCCAGTGCCCTGCCCCCCGGGTCTCTACAGAGGAATTGTGGTTTGCTGTCGAACACTTAACTCTTTCCCGTAGCCTCCCTCTTGTCCATCACTACAAAGAGATGGCAGCCCCCCACTCCTCATTCTCTCACGTTACCATAGTGATGAGACCAAGAAAAGCCCGGGCTGGGATGTAGGTTTAGATTTGAACGCAGTTGCTGTAGAAACGTGGCGGGGCCAAACATGGGTTAGGAGAGGGCTGGGTCAGATACTGTCAGATATTTGAAAAATTACAAGTGTGGGAAAAACAAGTTTTGATTTCAAAAAGCATTCCAGTGTCACATCCAGTGCCACCAGAAGCAGAAGGGGGTGACAGAAATGAACAAGACAGAAAGGAAAGGACTGTTTTTCTTTCAGACTGCAAAGAGACAAAAGGGTGACGCTGTGTGACAAATGTTGCTTATTTAAATTTGAATGTTGCATCTTTGGACTTGAACCAAAATCTCAAATGGCACTTGGCAGCTGCTTTGTCCCGAGGATGTAGAAAAAAGGTAGCTTTTCTCTGTAATGGCCCAATGCACAAATACAATGCAAATATTCTTGGAAAAACAAGAATTGAAAAGAAGCCAAAAAAAATAAAAAAAATCTGTAAAAACCCCACCCTGTCAAAGCAAAGAGGAATTGAGCGAGGGGTTATGGAGGGGTTACTTCAATTGTGTGCATCAATAATGCACGGACAACCAATGAGAGCTTGACCTTTCTGACCTCGGTGCTCCGTAACTCCCTAGTAGACACATTCATCACTCCCCCTGGTTTTACATTATCACAATGTCCACGAGCCCTCCTCGAGAGACAAACATCATTAGACTCTATGGCTAAAACAATGGCTGCAGCCCCTTTCTCGTTTCCACACTCCTCCTCTTCCTCCTACTCACTTATTCCTCCAGAAGCTATCACATGACAACTCCAGTCCACCTTAAAAAGGAAAGAAAAAAAGCCCCTGTTCTAACAGGTCAGGCCAGTGCAGCCAAGGGTATAAAATGGAAATGCTAATCCACCGGTCTTGTGTGAACCTCTAAAGAGCACCCTCTTCATATTAGCGGGAGTCAGGTTCTCGCCCAGTGGGTGGCAGGTTAGGAATAACTCCGCTTTCAGAGCTGTGCGGCTGGCCAGGAGCTGGCCTTGTCACACGCTTTGCTGATCTCCAATTGGTTTCTATTTCTTTGTTTTAAAAAGGGAAGATTGATGAGGCTTTTTCTGTAAATGAAACCACTGCAATGCAATCAAACGGAGCGCAGTTTGAACAGCATACATTCCACTCATAACATTCTTGTTCATTTTGTGTTATATTTAAGATTTACATCACTGTATCTTCATGTAGTGCTGCTGTATTGTATTCATTACTTAGTTTTGCAGCCAGGCATTAATGCTTAAGGATAAGGCTTTTCTTGTACCAAATGAATTAAATCAACATGTTATTTTTTTGCATTGGGGAGTACCCAATGGTTTTTACTGACATTGTAATAAAATGGGACTAGTGAATAACATGAGATACAATAGCAGGGGGAACTATGGAGGAAGACAGATTATTCTGTTTGGAGAAGCATCAGCGCTGCTTTTCTTTGTCCATCCGTATGTGCATAAGAGAGTCCGGCAGAGGTGCATTGTGGGATGTGTTTTGATTTGAATACAATCATAAGTCTGGGCCGGCCCCCTGCCTCTGACAGCTCACCCCTCCCGCTCCCCCAAATTTCTCTCTTCAATCCTCCTGTCTCCCTAATCAGTTTAACCCTCTTATGAATAGCTCTTTGTCGTGAGATAGATTACAGTTAACTCTGTCCCTCTCGCTCTGTCCGGCTCTTTTAGCCATTGCACCAGCCAGCACACACGGCTCACGTGCCAAGTTTAACTACAGTGGCCCCTCATCTTACAATGGGCATTTGCAAGGTATTAATCTGGACAATCAAAGAAAATATGGAGTTTGGTCCTTTGAGATTACGAGAGGAATTTGAGCCGGAACAAAACTTGAGCTTTGTTTGCTGATCAGGAAAAGATAACACTGCTGTTAAACATTTCTAGCTGGCCAAAATGTGCTTTAGTTAGTTGGAGTGACCATCAGGGTAAAGCCTTGTGCCTCAGAGAATCAATCAGTTATTTACCATTAGGGAAAATCATGCTTGTTATACTTTTTCAAAATACTGTGTGCAAAATTATTCAAACATTAAATCTGATTTATCAAGTGATTATAAAGCATTTGATAAACGCATTGACAGAAGAGACTCTTGGACGACTCTGATTACATGTTTTTCACATGAATCTGGCCATTGACACACCTAAGGCGAAAGGTAACAGAGCCTTTGTTATTACCTGCTGCTCTAAGCGGGGGAACATGGAAATCCCAAGTCGCAGACGTCTACTCTTCTTTCACTGTGCAAATATTGCTATTGTTTAGCAGACATCACCCTGGTTTCATTGCGGCGGAAAAACTGGTTAGTGATGGATAAAGGTGATCAGTTTGGCCACACATATTTGCCAAAGAAAGGTAACAGAGTGTAGGGTTGGTATGTGTGTGTGCCTGACTTGAGCATGTGTGTGACAAACACAGGCTTTAACTTCTCCAGTGTTCAGAGGTCACACTGAGAGCGTGATGGAGGCCTGCTGAGATCTGGTGGGTTTTCCCATTGTCGATCTAACCTCTGGTCAGAGTCCCCTGCTCACAGTCTCTCCTGATTTACCTCAACACAGAGGAGACATTTGATCTGGCTCTGCAACAGTAAACCATCCTGACACCCCAAGACTTTAATATATTGTCTGGAATAATGCTATAACAGTGTGTCAGTCGGAGTTTATCTGGTTTCCTCTTTGTTGTGAGTTGACTAAAGTTCAGCCCTGCAGGGCATGCTGGGTGTAAAACAGGGAGGAAGAGGGATGAAGGGTACTAATACCCTCCTGATTCACTTGAAATAGACAAGAGAAGTTCTCTGAGACCGGTGTCTGAGGGGGTCGACGGAAAAACAGTGCTCTGTAGCTTTGACACTCCTCAAATACAGTGTAATCTCCAATACACCTGATACCGTATCAAAAGATGTGGTTTAATGGACGACTGAAATAGTCATCCAAGATATTGCTCGCTTTGATTCTTTCATCTCAGTTTCTAAAAATGGCCAATAGCATCAGTGAGCTTGAGACAAAGCAGCAGACAGCTTTTCATGTTTTATTTTAGCCCACGAAATGTGCACTTGCAATGCAAAGGAAGGATTGGAACATATTTTAACATATTAAGATCTGACACCTTACCTTTCTAAGCGTTACTGGGAGCAGCCGTTATGATTTATATTTACCCTAGCTCAACAGTTAAGGTCTCATTCCTTTTCTCTTGTTCCTGGCCTCAGACAAGTCAAGACAAAGATCAGGAAATGGTTGCCTATGGTTGACTGTCTTGTGGTGAAATCTGAAATCCCCCAACATTTTAATTTGAGGGCAGAATACATTAGACGCTCAGTGCTGACACGCTTCACATGCTGCCATCTGCCTCCAGTGGGAGGGGAGATATGAGGATCTAAGGCAGACAGGGGTAAAGCCCGCAACAGACAAGTAGACAGGGTATGGATACGGACATAAATATTGGGACATCCCAAACTGTCTTCTACTCGGAGCTCCATCTCTGCAATGTTGTTTACTTCGTAATGGCCGCTTGTGTATCAGATGACTGCCCCTAAACAATGACACTGTTAACGGCGTACAAGAGGGTTAACATGCCAAACACACGCAGCTCAACTGCCTGGTGGAGGCCGTCTGTTCTGTGGTTCAGCCCCTGTAGAACTTAAATTTGGTTCTTGAGTTGTCACGATGCTGCAAACACACGTGTTCAGAGGCTTTCATTCTCTGTAGGACTGTCCGATAAAATAACTTCTAATAACACAAATGTAGAGGGCTTCCAAACAAGGTTCCCTGAACATTTCAGTGACCTAGTTGGGACAGTATGGGATTTCGGGTGTCCTAGTAGTCCCGTTGGCTTTGGGAAAGCGAAGGGAGGTTGTGATACCCCTCTTTGTCTTTTGTCCTCTGGTAGACAATGACAGGATTATAGGGCTACAGCAAGGGAACTCCCATTATTCCCAATGCTTCATCCATCCTCCTTCCAGCACAACAATCTCCCCTATACTGGGTCACCCCTCAGCATACTAATAAAACACTGTCATCAGACCACCAAGCCCCAACCTACACTCCTAATCCCCCCCTCATGCACACCGTTACTGGTACCCCCCCTTCTTCTCACTCAGCTACCCCACCCCCTTTTAACTGCCCCCTATTAAAACCCAACCATTCTCTCCCTTCCCCTTCTCCTTGCACTACTAATGCAGCCTCAGAACACACAGACTGAAAACCAGCAGTAATTACAGGGAAGGTGGTTTAGATGGATTACCTATAAAAAGCAGTGTAACCTTCCCATGCATACCTTTGAACACACACGACAAATGCATGTAACTTGTGGTAAAAGACAAATGTTGCGGCATGGACATCTCCCCTCCCTTCACTTTACTGAACCATAATTGGAGTAATCTGTCAATTGGTGTTCAGTCTATTGAATCCTTTCAGAAACAAACTGTTATGATAGTAGCTCCAGAATCTATTGAGAAATGTTGCAAAGCCCACACAAGAGTCTATGTGCAGTCAAATGTATAAAGCAATGGAAAAAAGGATTCAATCAAAGTAGGGTCAATTAGCGCGTGTTGTTGCAGATACAAGAATTTTCGTTTTCTGAAAGGGATGTGTAATTAATCACATCTGAATAGCTCTTACCCTTGTAGTTTGGGTGAACACGAGGAGCGTACACTCCAAATTTGATGAGGACCGGAACATTGAAACCGAGGCGCACCCACTCAACCACATGCAGAGGGAAGAGGTTTGGGGTGGTGGCTTCTTTGGATGTGGGAGTGAGATTGCAGCCAAGCTCTGCAGAGCCCCCCTCTCTAGCACGAACCAATGATGCCACGCCTTGAGACACACCTGTAAAGACAACAACATATCACCAGGATAAAGCTAGGGTTCGGCTGTGGACACTTGCTGATAGCACAGAAGGCAATAAAAATGTACATTAATCATGCTCTGAGAAATATTGGCCTTTTAAAGAGAGTTATGGCTGCCAGAGAGGCCGAATTAACCTCTGTGGAATTTTCTTTTGGTCATTCATTCCAGTGAAAATTGTGAGTTCAACAGTTCATAAAACATAAGCAGTAATATCTCAGGAGAGACGAGAGAGCAGGACCAGAAAAGGTCAAGAGACACAGAAGTGTTGTTGGGAAATAGGTTGGAAAAAGTAACAACTGAATGATCCATTAGAGCTAATATTTAACTGCATCCGCTAGTGACTATGACATCCCTAGAGTGTTGGCTGATACAACATCAGAGGGCATGTAAAACAATCGTGTGCCATTTGGTGATAAGATCGTATAGCTGCAAAGCTTGCAAACACACAGCAATCCAATTAGTGACACCTGGAGCAGTCTCCCCACTCTATCTCCTCTCTTCCATGTGCTTGTGTGTGTGTGTGTGTGTGTGTGTGTGTGTGTGTGGGTGGGTGGGTGTGTGCGCGCGCACGCAACTGGGTGCTAGTGTTTGCCTTGCTACTCATCTGGCCTGGTGATTACTTTAATCTCAGAAGGGGTGGGGGAGTCGGCCGGGTGATCATCTGATGCTGGACAGCAGGACCTTCTGCGCACTCTCCAGCCGACTGCCACTACCCCCCGGGGTTCACACATGGTGTGCGGACCAGCACAATCAAACCCCCCCCCCCTTACAAAAAAAATGCAAACACACAGAGAAGCGTGCCTTGGGTTGGGGGTAGCATAAATCCCAGATTGATCTAAATCCACACCAAGAGATATTTTTTTTAAGTTGGATTTTGGCCTCATTCTCTTTGGTCAACTCATGTCTGTACTGTAACCCCTCCTCTTTACTTTCTCCAATATAAGGCAATGGGCGCTGTGCCAGATTCATCATGGTGTCAATCCAACTGTATGTAGACAGCTGAACTACAACATAAGCCAACTGCTTTAGCATAACGAGGGTCATACAGATGGTCATGTTGACGTTGGTAAACGATCCACTTTTAGTGAAGCTATGCAAACAAATGGCTAAGATAACTTGAGGTAAACAGCTGGTTATCTTACAAACTAAAAGAGCCCAATTAGAAAGTCTAATGCCAAAATTATTGTTTGATGGAATATAATCAATTATATGATT
The DNA here is from genome assembly GCF_949987685.1 of Ammodytes marinus. Taxonomy (NCBI): domain Eukaryota; kingdom Metazoa; phylum Chordata; class Actinopteri; order Uranoscopiformes; family Ammodytidae; genus Ammodytes; species Ammodytes marinus. The sequence goes on from NC_137231.1 coordinate 12,398,663, forward strand.
GAACAAAGCATTTTATATACTTTGAATGATTTCACTCAATGTCACTTTCTGCAGTTAGGAGCCAAATAGCCCACTCTGTGGGTCAACTGTGAATAGCTTTCAATTACTTTTAAATACAACGAGTCAAACTCAAACGTGAACAAATTCAGCAAATTATTTGGATCATCGTCACCCATCACTAAAACCACAATCCAACCCTAGTTAAAAGTGACAGTGCCATTATAAATACTTGTATAATACAACATAACATAAGCTGCTGAAAGTGATTCAAAATAAATAAGAAAAAGAATTAAATCACAAAGGGACAAATTGAAATGCAATGACATTATCATCATGATCATGTAAATGTGATCCTACAAAGCAGATTTTCATCCTGGCTGTAGTGCTGTACACAACGCAAGTCCTATGTATTTTTGTTGGGTCACTTTTTTATGTCAGTGTAACATAATTGTTGTGTCTGTGTGTCACAAATCAATACCTGACAAAATGCTCAGCTCAAAAGTGAGCTATTATTTTGATAGTATATTTTGTGAATTTAATTAACATTTAGATTTTTGAAAAAGCATTTTACCACAGCATAGAAAGCTTTCACAAAGTAAACTTGGTACTGACAAATGCCTGAATCCATTTGAGAAAAACTCTTTAAACTTCTACAAGCAGAAATTAATTATGGAAATGCATTGTAAATGTATGCAATGGATCCATATTTGCATTAGCATACTTACTTAGCAGACAGATGGCTACAGCAGTGGTGACAGCCTGGAGCCTCCGTCTCTCCAGTCCCATGGCCGTCCGTCACACTCCTTCACACATCTCCCAACCTGAAAGAGAAGACCACGCATCCAGTTTACTCCTCCAACAGAATAATACACTGCACCATCCACAGACTGCTCCCTCACATCCTGTTTTAGACCAATGTAATCCCTCATATTAACATCAACTCTTAATCCATCAACTACACTACATTCCAGATGCTTCTTGGTTAATAAATTACTGTGTTCTTTGAAAACACTCAATCCTCTTGAATTGACATGTCTGTGCTTTGGTTGGATTAAGGCACATAAACTATTCCAACAAGTGCTTATATGGTGGTAAGGGCGTAAGGCATGAGATTGCTTTCAGTGTGCATCCTGCGGAGGTCTTCCTGTATAGAACAAAGTGTGTTCGTATGTGTCCACAGAGGAGACTTGTACAAGTCAATAAGTGTATGTTCGGATTACTGTAACCAGATGCTTGTGATTGGTCCAGCTCATCCAGAAGGTCTCGCCTCATGCTTAATAGGCCAACAGCAATTGACAGGTGACACGAGCAAAATTGAAAGGAGTTTTACACAGACTACAGATGTTATCCAATTACCAGCGCTTAAAAAAGTAACTTAACTGATATACATAGACATATCATGACCACGATCTTCAAATAATAATAATTCAAGTCCATTTTGAATGCAGTACAGTCACCTAAATGTTAAATTCATATACAGCACGACGTATGCAAGCAGCACTAGCAGGACAGTCAACTGATTCTTACCTGCTAATGAGCCCCACAGACAAGACTCCACTTGCACAAATTGTTGGTTTACTTCACAGTACAAACCATGAGAACAGCTGCAGCAACTTTGTGAGGACCCCCATCCCAAATTGGATTGGAAGCACAAGTTTAAATTGTTGCCCTTCAAACATAATAGACCTTACACCCTTAATACTAGCTTATTACTCTAAGTTAATTTAAGTAACAGAAGAAGGGGGCTATTCTCAGTTATTAGGTATGTGTTGTGTATTAACTGTTAATATAAACGCAGACGCACCACAAAAATGTAGGATAACTGAATCACATGACGGATGCCTTTAGTCTCTTAGCTGTCACCTTTTGAGCAAACAAATAGCCCAGAAGAGCAGCACAAACATACATTTCACCGACAGAAGGTTAAGACTGCTGCGGCTGTGGCTGCTCATGAAGCACTGTAATAACTTTACAAAGAAGGGAAGCTGGCAGGGCATGAATAATGGCTGTGGTTAGTAGTTTTTGCATGACGGAATAATTTCAGTGCAATGTGTGTAATGAGGAAAGGATTACTCCTACTGTGCAAACACGTTTTGCTCAGTAGGGGAGTCAGAATAAACAGGACTTTAAAATGTTTAATGTCTAATAATTTGTGTTTCACATCAGGCAGTCAAAAAAAAATATGGGAGTGCACATCACTGCATCATCTTGGCTATCGTCCTCACAATCATTTTAACGACATGACAGCAAAAAGTTATGAGAAGATCCTACTGGTATCTGAAATTCTAGCTGATATCTAGACCAAGTTACTTTTGACAACCTCAAGACATAAAAAAAAACTTGTCTTTGCTCCTGTCTGGCTGTGCTTTGCTTCCACACTACATTACATTACAAGCTTGTGGGAAGAGACAGACAGAAACACTGAGCCGACATATTACAGAGGACGCCTAGAGGGGGACTTGTCTGCAGGTGCAGGAGTGGACGGTAGACAGCCAGGCAGCAGAACGGAGCGAGGGGCCATTTAATTGACATGTACACTGAGTGGGGGTAAAAAAAAAGGCTAGTTGTGTAAGACATACAAGGACTCGGTAACAAGCAGGTGAAACAGTTAGCAGCAGTGCCTTTTTCAATGTGTCTGACTGAAATGATCTGACAAAAACACTTGCAGACCATAAAGCAATTACACTTACAAACAAAAAGGAAATAGATTACGGCTCCCATTCAACAGCGAAAAGTCCACTAATCTCCTAAGGTAAATGTATCTAAGTGAAGGGGGACTTTATTAACATCTATTTCCAAGTCGCACACAGCCATATTTAAAGACCAAGACAGGACAGAATATATCCCCCTTGATATTTGATATAGTAAAAATTAGGTTGCTGTGGTGGGATTTTCAAAGGCAAAACGTGACACATCATTGGTTCAGAAAAGGTATATGCTTGCCTCAGCACAAGACATGCAGCTTATGTGTGTATGTGACACAAATTGCTTTAGATCTAGTCATGACTTAGCCTTCTGGTCAGTCCATTTGTAACACCCAGACAAATCCTTCCCTTCTGCTCCGGGTGTTAATAGTGTAATTGAATTAGAGATCAAATGGGTGAGACGAATCAAGGACATTCATGTCAACTGGCCGCACAGTCATCAATCAGTGGTAAATCTAGTCACTGAATGCTCCTCTGGATGATTCTGCAAGCTAAGAGTTTCAAAAAGGCGATGTAGGTAGTAACATTGCTGGTTTATTTATTTGCTGTAGAGAAAACAGGTGCTGTCATCATTATTGTATAGACCAAATGCAACCAAAAAGAAATGGGGACCTTTACCTGTAAAATCCTTTGTAACAGGTCACCAATAGACCTCTGTTAGCTCTTCACTGCAGCAGTGCAGTAATTTAACAAATGCAGACAACTACCGATTTCTTCAGATAATCTGAGTCAAGCCACCATTCACCCAATGTGGAAATCTGTAATGGCATCCAGATAATGACAATTTTCTTTAAAAAAAAGAAAATAAAAAAAAGGTGTTTCCAGAATCAGCATCTGTGTTCTTATGCAAGTAATAAGCTCATTCCGAGCTGTCAGTTGCAACAGCAGGTAAGCCTGAACTCTCCATATGCGTCTCCCACTAGAATTCACTGATTAGGTGGCATAAACTGAATAATGCAAAAGTTAAGGTACAGTATGTAATTGGCTTCAATGTGAAGGAGCCTTTTCAGCTATTTTGTGCACTTAATAGGTCATGTGACGTCAGTCTTCTTTCTTCAGTCTAAGCCTTACTACAAAGAAAAATGCAAAATCTGAACTTTTGTCCCAATGTGTGTTAGTGTGTTTGTGTATGTTATCCCTCAGTACCTAAGCGGAGACATCATTTGTGTTAACAGCAGATATAGGCCTGATAAGAATTAGCATTACTCTTTTAGTAATCCTTTAGTTAATCCTGACCTAGAACGTAGCCTCAGGGCAAACCAGCCTTTAGCAGGAACTACAAGTGTTACTCAAGCAGGAACTTTCACAGGAGAACAAAACCATCGCACACAGAGGCAGAAATATCACAAACCCCAAACAAAACAGAGCTGCACAAATAGTTCATGTGAACCAAAGTTACTGGGTTGCAAACAACCATCAATCCAAACTTGACTGGTTGGACCAGCCTACATTACAAAGCAATCAATACATGGATGTTGTCTGTGGCACAGCAACCCATTTTAGTTTCTGTATTGACATTTACTTAACTAAAGGAAATGAGCTGGGCAGTGGGCACATGCTGAGCACGGGAGTGAAGGCCTAGTCCCGTGAGGGGGAAAGCCTACTGTATATGGATTAACATAGCTATGGCTGGTAACCCCACACAACACATGGTGCCACAGGGTATAACATTATTGACTAATGAGAGCAGTGAACCTTAAACAGGGCTTGCTTGACCATACAATGCAAGTTGGCAGCAATTGAAGAACTCTGCAGTATAGAAAGATCTATCAACTATTATGCTCCACACTTTTCTCCAAGCATAATTTCATACAGCTCAGGTGTCAGTGGAGTGGAACATGAGTGTAGTGAAATCAAAGTAGCTAACATCCCTCTTGTTAGTCCTGGGTCTTTGTCCTTCCCTGCCACACAAAGAGAGAGGAACTGAGGGTCAAAAGCCAAGAGGTAACCAACTGAAAAAGCTCAAGTCCACCGTTGAGGCATGGCGCTGGATGTATTTTAAAACTTGTAGATCAATGAGATGGTGTCTCACATCCAAAACAAACACTAAATATTGAACCTAATAATGTTCACTGATGTGGTTATTTTTTTAGTTGGGGACCAGCCATTACTGGCAACATGATCGGCTCTCAGCCAGGTCACTAAACTAATGACACATAAAACTTGCAACGTTAACCATTTATGGTGCACTGCATGGCTCTTTCATTAGCCACGCCCACTACTTTCTCTAATCTTCCTTAGCCTTGGTTTAATACTTTTCTTCACATGTATGTACTTTCTTTTGGCATATTTTGTATATTCTTTGGTAGACCATTACCTTCAAGACAGCGTCCCTGATATGCCTTCACAAAGAGTCAATCTAAACCACTAATCAAAAAGCAATTTGGAGTAACCACTTTTTACTCATAAATAATTTGTTTCTCAATAAATCAATTTCCTCCAGCATGACAATCTGCCCACAGGGCGCGCTGGGCCACAGTGTTTTGAATAGTACAATAGTACTCGTGAGGTGTCATGGCCTGCTAAATGTTGAAATATGAGGGACAATACGGTGTAAAATTACACCTGAGCTGGTTTCCGACATGAACTGAACATCACCCTGTAAAATGCAAAAGCAATCAGAGACAGTGGCTTTAAATGCAGTGTTTTCCATAATGACCAGACTGGAAGCAGATTTTCCTCTGGTGTACTTTTGGAGGAAATAACATATTCAACAGTTTTCTTTAAGTAAAAACTAAGTAAAATCTTTCCATCCAAAACGATAATGAAGGAAAAAAGCTTATATCTTAAAGTAATCAATGTGCTATACAGTCTTAAGGGCCAACCCAAGGGATTACAGGCACCAGGAGGGATGTTTGCACATCATTTCTCAGCTATCAGTACTCACAAGCACAACTAAAACAAAGGAGAGGAAGCACTAGAGCACCATGTATTATATCAAATTTTCTAAGAAAAGAGCTATAATAAGGTTATGTCCTGCATACTGCACCATGAGCGCAGCTGGCAAGTAAATTGTCTGTTCCACACACACCATACACCAAGAAGCAAGCCCTATATTTTTGGAACTCTACAGTGAATTGTGATGCTCAGTCGTCCATGTTTTCATACAGAGCTTCTGTAAAGCAAAACAGGTGCATCTTTTGTCTGATTCCAGCTGAGAGGAGGGAACCCGGAATGAAATAATAGTAAAAATAAATAATAAAATAAAAACACTATTTTATACTACTATTGTTCCCAACACTTAAATCCAGGGAACAGGTTTCACTTATAGGTCATTACAACATGCTTAACCTAATAGGGGCATTAGAAGGAAAAAATAAATAAAAAAAAAAACACATTCGGAGATTACAAGTGGTGCATGTGTTGTACACTAGACATAAACAAAGGCGCGATACCGCAGTGTGTCAGTATAACTACGGGACACTGCGCAGGGAAATCTAATCATGCCATGGAAAAAAATAAAAAGGTGATATAGTGGGCTATAGAGGATGATTGTCTCTTACCTTTCTTGAGGCACTTTTTCACTGGAAGCTGAAAGTCTTATCTTTCAATCCATTGATGCTCTTCTTTCAGACTCTTTTGCAGACCAAATGAAACCGATCCTTCCCTTCTATTCGGCAAAGGGTGAGATTAAAGGGAAAATGCGACTTTTAAAAAGGGGGGAAAGTGTTGGATAAAACGCAGGTGGTCACATATTTGTTCTCAATGGATCAAATTAAATTAAAACGAGTCGTCGGCTACCATGTTTATCAGACTTCCTAAAAAATAAAAACTGTTTCGGTTTTAGTAAAATCCATCAACGAAGCCCACCTTCATGAGTCCGATTTCAGCCCTTTTAATGTCCATTTAAAGTTTCCACGCCTTGGCTTTTAAGACCTCAGTCGTCTTTGTCCAAACTTGATTAAAGTATCCTTAGTCATAGGCCTACATATAATACACCTGTTATTGTCTTCATAAATATATAGAAATAGCTCTCGGCCGACGCAGTGCACATATATTATCCAACATACGCAAGTTTGCTCAGAAAGAGAGCACACTGCACGCTTGATTTGAGCCCCGCTGTTGATACTCTCTACGTGTCTCCCCTCCCACTATTATCATCATCATCCCCTCCTCCTACTACAGGCGTAGTTTGAAACACTGTCCAGTCACACACAACACAACCACAACACTTCCTGTGACACATTTCAAAATAAAGCCCCTGTGCCATGTAAGACATGCTGTCTTCTTCAGTTGGTCCTCGGAAATATGGTAGGCCCACGTCCCATTTGTGCAGTCGTAACAGACATGGTCTGAAGGCTCTCATTTTGATTTTGAAAACTTCCTCATCAGTTGTAAATGTAAACTGGCTAAGTAAACGTTTTCAATAGTAGTATACTCTCCATAATCAACTGGTATGCTTAAGTTTTGCTTAAGGATGCATAGGCTATAGTAGCCTGGTCCAACCAGACCATCATACTTCATTTCATTTGTACAGAAGACTTGACTACTGAAGGGAAAATGAAATTTGAGATGGCTACTAAAATGCAATAAAAAATGATATCTTCAATGAACATTTACATCAATTGATGACACTGCTTTGAATGCCTTCAGCCATTTCTGGTGCCCTGAAAAATGTAAACGTCATAATTTGGCATCTCGGGAATCACTAACATTTCTCAATTTCGCACTCGTAATTGCTAGGCTACTTCGTTCATGTGCTTGTAACTCTTAAATATGGTATATTTATTATATTTATGAAGAGCACGTGAAGACAGCAAAAAATAGGCCTGCAGGGGAAATGTTTGGACAAAACAATAGCTTTAAAATGGTCACATTAGGCACTGGGAAACCACAAATGGAGTTTTCTCAAACATGCTCCATACAATTTATATCTACACAGCTACAAAGGCTTTTTCAAAATCAATTGTGACATGTAGTGCTGCCAAAAACAAGGAATCTGGATAATATTTAAAACAAAACTAAGGCTGTGTAAATAACATATTTTGTGTATTATTACTGTTGTGAGTCGAGCTGTGGTCAGAGTAGCCAGATAATCCATCGCTTAACCACGAATGCTTTTAAGTTGAAGGTAGAGCAATCGACTTCGGTTATTTCCCCTCCCGTCTCTGTGTGGCTTGACATTGCTGGTACTTTAGCGCCTCAGACAAAAGCGCCTTTCCGTGGGAAAAGATTTGAGCATCGTAACAAAAGGCAGAGCACGTCTGAAGCCGTTTGGTATCCTTCAGCAAATGTCCTATACAAACATGTTCTAACATAATGTTTTTCCAGCATAACAAATGGAAAACGGTTATGTTGAAAATAATAAGTCAGTCATCTACATAAGGTTAATGAGTTATGAAATTACAACAAACACACACACACTAACATTAACACACACACACAAACATACCACCACCACCATTAACACTGGTTTCTCACAAAAATATGACAATTCCCAATATAGTGTACTTTATTGCTAACTTTGATAACAATATCATACAAACCAACCAACCGAGTGGAGAAATTAGGACGCCTTTGCCTTTCTAAGAACTAAGGCTATTTTCTACTACAATACTTGACAAATATCTAACGAGAAACACCAACCTGAAAGCTAATGTAAAAGCGACGCATGTCACCTGACACTAATTAACCCGCCAACGCCATGCGATTCAAATCCGAGCTAATGCTAGTTAGCTTTCCTAACGGCTGAAGACGATGCTAGCAGGAGCGTTTTATTCTCTTCATATGATATACATTTTACCACTGTCTGTCGGAAACCAGCTAATATGTTATTTTGTTAACTTAGATGTTATTGTACCTAATATTCAGTTTTGCTAATGTTATGATAAGTTAGAAGAATTCCTTATAGGCCATTTGACTGGTTTCAAAGTTCTTACTATCATACATGTTTGTTGTTGTTGCAAAATAAACTTACTGTAAAAAAAACATGCATTATCTTACCTTAAACCCACTTCTTTTGGTGTCCTGGTGGTACTGTGGTCAGTTAGTTTATTGGGGGACATAATACAGTAGCACTGTCTTGTTGTTTACCTATTACAGCCAATCCAGAGCCAACCAGTCTGCGTCACCACAAGGAGGCGATACTGTCTCTCTAAATACAGATTTAAATGGCAGGCCTTTGTGTATTCTTGCCATCCAGTGCAATGGACCCTATGGACCTAATGAAGGTTGGTGCAATACATGGAACAAACACAGAAGATAAAATATAGAGCTAGCTAGTTCAAACATAAGCACAGTAGACGTTTACTGGTTCATGATGATCTTGCCTTGAGGCCTTGTGATATAAAGCTGGTCTGGAGATAAATAGGGCCTATGACCTCAACTGTGAACATGTAGGCCTACTAAATCTACACACTCATTATGTGTCTGCTAAACAGTAGTGTGGCCTTTGTTAATGTTTATGTCATATATAACTACACTACATGCCTCTTAAGTAATATTTCATACAATTAAAGTCAAGGGTTATTTAAAAGCATCCAGTAGGCCTACCATGGTGTAAAACATTAGATGTGTCAATAGTAAATAGCTGCTGAGGCCATAAAAGCATAGATATCAGGGTCAGTAGGCTACAGCCAATCTGTCTCTTCTGTAAGGTAGTTTTTTGTACGGAAGTGTGAAAAAAAATCTGAGCTGATAAAAGGTTGTTGATGTGATCCGACTAATAACAGGTGGTTGCTAGCAATGTGAGTGGGAACATTTTTGTAACAAGAGAAACAACTTAAACTGCTGGTTGCCAAGCATCTAAAATTATTATATTAAGTGTAACCTTTACTGGCACCATGTTTTACATATGACATTATCTTGCAAAGGAAATGGAGGGGGGGGGGGCTTGACTTTTACCGGCAGACTTTCAAATTATATTGAAATTGATAGCACAGATTAGAGGACATTTTTTAGAGGCGGGTTAACAGAATGTCAGGTCCTAATTGCGTGTCTTGGACAATGTTTACTCTCGCAGGCCAGGTGCACCATATGGAGATCAAAGGATTTGAATTAATCACATGCAATCCTGAGAGATACACGGATCTAACAGTAGGGAACAATTAACTGGAGAGTGAGGCAAACTGTCTTAGTAGGTAAATTGATCACATTGTGCACAGACCAATAATAGCCTTTTATCACGTATCTGATTGGTCCGACAAGATACACAATGACGTATGATGCAGGTTTATCACTTGGCCAAGTATGTAATCTTCCTCTTGTTTGCACAGTCAAATAATTTATTGTAAGTCAGTTTTAATGAGCTTACTCTACCAGTGAAAAGGTGGGTGGACTAGTTGGTAAATATAAAGAAGTAAAGGACAAGTAAAGGAGTATATTTGTTCTAAATCATATTTAAAAAATAACATTCAACAAATATCACATTAAAGATTTATTCATTTACCAGGCTAAGAAAACAAATTTACAAATCAAAACGCTGTGTGACACTGGTTTGGCTTCATAACAGCAGGCTGGCATCATCTACCCGGTACATTTACAGAAATCTCTTCTTCATCTTCTCTCAGGATATCAGTGCCTGTAAACATCAGCCCAAGCAGATTCTTATGAGTATATGTGCGTGCAGGAAGCTTGTAGTAAACGTCAGTCGTCAAAGTCTGGGATATCGTCATAGGAGTAGCCACGGTAGCCCTTTGACGCACAGTAAGCTATCCGTAGGTGGTAAAATCCAGGCAGGAAGACGAGGATCCCGATGATAAGGACGGGTACGGTTCGGTCAGAGTGCTGGAATAGAAAAAAAAATGGCTCAGCGCGAGGTGCATATTAATAGGAGGCAAAGGTACTGTTCATACTGGGGGAAAATACTGCAAAAACTCACGGTGACTCCAAAGTATCCAGCCAGGAGGAGGGCACCAATGATGATTAACAGAGAGCCGATTAAGAAGAGGACTGTGGCAAGTGCTATGGCTTTGTACGGGACTTTTGGGGGGCTCCTTTTGAACTGCAGAAGAGGAGAAATATATTCAATTAAAAAGGCTTTACTCCGACACAGCAGGCTTTCTGTGGCAATGCCTCGTTATCCCACTCCTGCACTCAACTGGACAGGCAGAATTGGTTGTGCACATAATGTAGTTGAACGTCTTGGAAAAATTGCGCATGATGATGCTTTCAAAAGAGAGTGGACTATATGATCCATGAAACTGTCATGATACTAGGGCTGCAACTAACGATTATTTTGATAATCGATTAATCTGTCGATTATTTTCTCGATTAATCGATTATTTATCGATTAGTGTTTTGGTCCGTAAAATGTCAGAAAATGTTGATCAATTTTCCAAAGCCCATGTTGACGTCCTCAAATGTATTGGTATGTCCAAAACACACAGATATTTCAGTTTACTGTCATATTAGGATTAAAGAAACCAGAAAATATTCACATTTGAGAAGCTGAAATCAGAGAATTTGGACATTTTTTATAAAAAAATTACTCAAAACGATTAATCGATTATCAAAATAGTTGGCGATTATTTTAATAATCGATTAATAATCGATTCGTCGATTAATCGTTGCAGCTCTACATGATACATGATGTTAAAGGTTAGGTCATGCATTGTATTCCTAGTGACTAAATACCATAGTGAACATCTAGTCATGTGGAGTGTTTTTAAGCAGGTGAAAATAACTCTGATGATGTCAATAGGGTTAACTCAGTGTGGGCTTTGGAACCACAGGTCTATTAAAAAAGCATCAAAAAACAAAACAAAAATAAACCTGTTACAAACTAGTAGACAGGTCTGTGAATGAAGTGGGAATTTAATAAGATGAATTTGTGAACGATGTACGTCAAATTGCATCGTGGGAAACGTAGTGTTGTCAAAGCTCGGCCCATGTTAGGTAGGGTACTAAAAGTAAAGAAATGTCAGCCTCAATTTGAAGTATTCTTTCTTAAATCAGTGTCTCTCCATTGTAGAAGTGCAATAACAAATCACTGGAGTACCCTTCCTGTAACTTCATTACCTTTTAGAGGTGTGTGTGTGTGTGTGTGTGTGTGTGTGTGTGTGTGTGTGTGTGTGTGTGTGTGTGTGTGTGTGTGTGTGTGTGTGTGTGTACTATGAAGTCCCATCTATAACCATCATAAGGAAATTATTGTTGATCAAAAATAATTAAATTAAATTAAATTAAATCTATAAATCATATCATAATTGCCGAGAATCTCTGATCTCCTCCTCCCTCAAAATTAAGCCCATCTCTTCATCCAACCCTGGTCATTTTGATAGTTTACCCTCTTACCTGTAGATCAATGTAGCCGTCATCATCACTGGCCACCCTGGAGTACCTAACTTTGCTGTTTGGGGTCCCGTTGGACAGGACGCTACGTGCGGGCATCTTGCTAAGCTTTACCACAATTTGTTTACAGCGTTTCAATGAGGCGCAGGCAGCTCAGCTATAGAAGCACTTCGGACATCCTCTGGACCACTCACTGCCAGCGCTGTTGAAAAGTAAATATGTTACACTGATATACTGCCTAAAACTAGTTTTGAGAAGAGATTACAGCAAGGTGTTGTCTGCTTCTTTTTTAGTTTCTAACGGATCTTCTACTTCCGTGTTTTCGCCTCAGTCTGTAATGCGCCTGCGCAAAGCGAAGCGTCATTGCCAGAGTCAAACCATGGATCCATTATAAGAAATGCGTAATTTTTTTGAAGTCATACGTGCGATGGTGCGATGCAAGGTAAACATCGCTTTAGAGGGAAGTACATAAAATCAAAGTTGTCACTTGTCATATCAACTTTATCCTGATGCATTGTTTTACGAATGTTGGCTTGCACCGCTCCATGTCTTCCACGAGGTGGCGCCGTCGAGTCTTATTAAATTGACCAGGTCACAGAGAGAGCACATCGGTGTCAGGATTCATATCTTTGTGTGGATGTTCATTTCCTGAGGTGTCCTCTCAGGTCAACTCAATAATGGCACTGTGTTCCCAGAAGATAAAGTTTCTGTAAAGGATGCAGATATTTGATTTAGTGAAACGAGCTGAGACACGAAGACACAGTATTCCACTGAAGGCTGTACTTTAGCCAGCTATGCAATATTGTGGCCTACAATATTTTATTTCACATCTTATTTTTTTATTTTATTTTTATTTATTTTGTACAAAATGCTTGATAAATCACCTTTTGTCAAAATCAGTGAATATCTCAAATCTAGTGTTAATACACAGCATAGGCTCTGTAAATGGGCATGTTGCTGGCTATGATGGGCCCCCTTTAGCCTATATTTTTGACATAGGCTACCATTTTACAGGGTAACACCAAAAAAAAAATTCAGGGTACACACAGTAGGCCTATACCAGCTAACAGATTGTGAGAAGATATTGACTGATTTTGACGAAAACTGATTTTGACAACAAGCGTCCTTCAGAATCACTGACTATCTTTAATTTATAATCATTAAGAGTCACAATTCAAATCAGATTGTTTGACCAGATATAATCGTATTCAAATTCAATCTTTTATATTTTATCTTTCAAATCCACCTTGCTTATACCAGTTTGTCTCTGCCAGCTATTGTCATCTCTCTGGTCATGCACAGCAATATTCTGACCAATCTATGGCCCCCTGGGAAATAGACAAACATCAAAACAAAATAACACATTCTATCTGAAATGAATAATTAAAGCTGTGTGGGTAGGTATAATTTCTTTTTTTCCCCATAAATTGTGTTTTTCACATTCTCCTGCTCGTTTGTGGAAACATTGGACTGTCTCATACAATAAAGAACCCTCCTGTAGGCAGAATTCAGATCACTGCCTGAACCTGAAGCCACATACACAACAGCAGATCATTGTGATTCCGGAGCTGTGAGCGGTAAATGTCCACAGGTTGTCAATAAGTCAGAAATACACCACTCCTTTCAAGAGCAGTAATAATTAGGTACATGTGTATTCTTATTAGGAATGCACACTACACAGAATCAACTTGTTAGTACGTTCTTGTAAGTACATGTTGGCAGAGAATGACTCCCAAGTGATCATTAGCGAGCTTGCTGACCTTGACTGTGAGTCGCACTGTTGTTTAAAACCTGCATCTCTCAGGAGGGTTATAAGCCCTGGAATCATTCATTTGTGTTTCACTTTGCTGTTATTTCCAAGCCTCTGCGAGATGTAATCGCTGTATATCGCTCTGTCCGACTGGATTTCATCTTTGTTTTATGGGGATTAAACCAAGGATTTCTCTTTCACAGGCCTTTTTAAAATGCATTAGTACACATGTGGAGTGCAGTTAGCTCCCACATAAAATATGTCCCCGTTTCCCCTCTTTTCCATTATATAAGCATCCTGAAAGAACTGATTGTGCAGACATTTTGCAAATGCCTGCCTCCCTTCACCCATGCTCCTGTTACTGACAATAACAAAGGTAAACTTTGCCCCTGGCTTTATTAATGAAGCCACTGTCCTAACTCATATCTCCCTGTGCTATGTGACCGCACGTTGGTTGCACCCATTAGCTGAGACCAACTCTGCGTCACAGGTGTGCATATTCCATTGTATGCAAAACCGCTACCCTAAATTTACCTGACCCCTCTCCTCATGTAGGAGGCTACCTCAAATCAAGGTCACTGCACAAGCCGCTTACCCTTCCTCACTCTGAATTTAGAAACATGGCATTCAATTTACCTGCGCTTGAGCCTTAAAACAATGTAGCGGATTAGTCTGCAATTATGTCACATTGATAAATTCTGAATGAATGCGTTCACAGTTGGACCAATGGATCGAGTAATCTATCCTCATGTAACCCCGCTGCCCTCTTTAGAGGGTTTCTGGCGAGATGTTATGTCCGGTTTGTCTTGTCTGTCCTCCGTTGCTGAAAAATATTTTGCTGTAAAATAATGGTAGTACTTCATCAAACAGATAACCACACTGCTGATGGGACATCTGGAGTTGTGATTAATTAATCATATGATAGGGTCAGAGTGGAGGGGGGCAGAGTGTGTGTTGTCATGTGAGATAATCTCTGCCACTGGGTGCCTTGCAAAGAAGAGCAGCAGAACAGCTGGGCACACTGAGCCCCTTACTCTGTGTGTGTGTGTGTTTATGTGCCTGTGTCTGTATGTGCGTGTGTGTAGTCAGCAGCCCCCATACTTATAACCCCTGGGTACGAACAGTAAGAGAGCAACATTAAGGCCATAATTAGAGTGCTGTGTTCGGAGTAGAGTTCTGTCCGCGGAGATAATTAGGTCTGTCTTCATTAGAGCAATTGCAGTAAGCACCATGACTGGAGCCAAATAAAAACGCCAAACCATCATACCACTTGAACATCATGCGACCTGCCTGTGGCTCAACCCTTTTAACTTTTTAACCCACCGGGTTTCTGAAATGATCAAAATGTGTCATGTGTATGGTGCACAGGTGCTGCTGAGCAACAAGATAGGACTAATATGATTCCTTTATTTTAAGGCTCACATGGAGGAAATATATGTGATGAGGTACAACATGGAGTTCCATTTCACACACACACACACACACACACACACACACACACACACACACACACACACACACACACACACACACACACACACAAACACACACACACACACACACACAAAGAAAAAAACTATCTAGTGGCATGGTGTGACTGCTGTGGTTTGAAAGCGGTGTGCACAACAGTGTGGCAAGAATGTGACAGTAATTGACAGAATAAAATAGAAAGTAGAAGTAGTAAATATAATATCAGAAATGAGTTTGAATGTGGAATGTGGGTATGGATAAAGTACGGCAATGTCCTGTGCAAAGCGGAGGGCATTGAGGGTCAGTTGGTCGGTTCACCCCTGGGCCAGACCCAGAGTGGATGGATTGCCATGAGATTGTGCATGGTCATCAGAGGATCAATCCCTTTGACTTTAGTAATCCTCTCACTTTTCCTTTGGTGCCTCCAGCGGGACAAACCTTTCACTTATCCAGTAAAATATCTCAAAATCTTCAGTATGCTATTGATTGGAACAACATTTGGTATGGACATTCCCCGTCGATGGATGAATCCTTATGAATTCTTTCCTCAAGCGCCGCCAGGATGTCGACATTTGTGGTTTTGGGTGAAATATCTCAACAGCTATTGGTTTGATTGCAACAAAACTTGCCAAATCTATTCATGTCCCTCAGGATAAATTGTAACAACTATTTGTGGTACCACATTTTCATCTAGCGCCATCGTCTGGTCAGAGTTTAAATGTGTCCAGTATATGGTAACTTAATTCTTCTCTGTACTGTAAGGCATACATGATGGTTGACAATTATATGTCTTTTAACTCCTTCTATCGCCACTCATCAGTCAAGTGTTTTTTTTCTCTTAAATGTGTACTTGAGGCTCAGGTTCGCTGAGTTTGTGTGTGGGTGGAGAGCCGACTGCCGGAGGAATACTCAACATGAGAGATTCATCAAGGACGACAAAGACTAACACCTTTATTTCACAGTGCCAACTCACTTCATTCCTTCGGCTTATATATAAAAATAGCTTCAAGAATATGATCACAACATCATGCTTGAGGTAGCTGTTTCCATTTTGAATTTGCCTGTGAAGTTGAAACTGATTCATAGTAATTTTTCTTCTTAAGCTATATGTGCCATTTCCCTGTTACACAAACAAATCAATGCCCTGCAGCATAACGCTCGCTGTTTGAATTGACCTGCTCTGTCGATTAAAATCTTTTATCAAAAGTCAGAACCAGAAGTAGCAAAAGGAAATCTCTTGATGTGCAATTATGGTAAATATCACTGTAAATGCCAAAGTTAGTGTGTGGATGCTTTGCTCAGGTCCGTCGCCCCCAGGACATACAATGTTTCCTCCAGTGCAGAGATATTGATTGCAGTATCTTCCAAACTCTGCAGATCACCACACTACATGCATGGGCGGCTCAGACCGGTAATTGCTTTTCCACCAGATAAGCATGACAGACCCTCACAGGATGCAAATACACAGTATACAAGCACAGAAGAAACATACTGTGGTGGGAAAATCAAGCAGAGTGATACGTGTGTAGTAGCAAAAGGTTTATTTTCAATCAATATAGCAAGAAAACTCCGCTTCAGTGGTCACTAGTTCCAACACGTGAGCATAGCAAAGAGTGACCACGTTTTCTTAAAGTCATGACATATTTAAGGACATTTGGGAGGCGTCTAACAGTGGTTTTGGAGGGGAGACAGGCTGAGAGGCAGACAGTTCTAATATACATTGTTATTGTAAAACATGGGAGGGGTCAGGTTGATCTGAGTTGGAGGAACAGGCAGGGGGGGGTAGGAGACAGGTAAGCTGGGTGGGAGAAAGGAGGGGGAGACGGTTGGGAGACAGACAGGTTTAAGATACAACAATGGCTTCAGTTCACCATAACAACAATGCAATGTTCTCAATTTGGCCAGTCATGTGAGGGGGAATGGTGGGGGGGACAGTTTGAAGATGGCACCGGGGGAGTTCTGAGCATAGTACAATAGGAGAGGTGTGGCCCGTCTGAGTGGTTTGTTGGATACGCATTTGAGGAATCTACATTTCAGTTTACAATTAAACAACATTCAATATATTTCATTACACTTACAAGTCTATACAAGATAATAACAAATGTTTCCTATTGCATTAATAAGTATTCCAACATTTGAGTCCAGAGATATATCATATGCAAAAACTGCCACTACACATACTATGAGCATCATGTCACTGCCTCATTACTCCTGTATTTAAAAAAAAAAAAAAAAAAAGTATTGGTTTGTTCCACTGACTTGATTCATAATGCAAACATAATGACACAATAATCCGTTCTTGCAGCAAATGCTTTTATTTGGAACGTGGTCTGTCTTTGTCAGTGCAAGCACAGTCATGCGTGTACAATAATGAGACACACTCGCTTTAAATGTTATGATAATTGGAACCGAAATTACTGTGAGAATTGCTTTTTTTACTTTCAAAGATGCTTCATCTTTGACATTTGCTTTTATGAAATAATTTATTTACTTCACATAGAGATTTCTTTTATTTCACTCTGTGCCATTTGCTGATGTGATCGTACTTGGTAGAGAGTTCAGAGGGTGCTTGTGGGTTTTGCTTTTGTCAAAAGGAAGTAGTTAAGTCTCAAGGATGTAACAGCAGGTACAAGGAAATGGAGCTCTGTGCAATGAAAGTCTCAATCAATGGTCAAACGTTTACTTCACAGATGGGCTAAAAATCTCTTGCTGAGATACCAGCAGCAGCCCAATTTATAGCCTCCATATATCTGGACCCAACTAGAAAACACAGAATACACTAACTGGTAACAACAAAGATTAGTCCACAGTGAGGGTGGGAGAAATCTGTCAAAAAATAGCCCAGATAAACCAACGTCCATTTGTTTTCCATTCCTGTGTTCCCACGGGTGTGTGTTAGTGTGCCTGTTTCAGCCTAATCTCTTCATCTTGTTTTTATCGAGAGAAAAAAAAGAGGGAAAGTGCAAGCGCAGGCGTTGAATAATAAAGTCCCTGGTGAAATTGCATGCCAGATAAATTGCAATTGACTGTCACGCCGCAGGCATTAGCAAATGTGTATTGACTAAGTTGTGCAACAGATGTTGATGTTGAGCAAAGAGTCTCATAGCCTTTATATAAATAAACACTGCATATTGTGTCTTTATAATAGTTCTTAATTATGTTAAGAAAGGCACCCAATGACAAGTTTACACCATGTAACACTAGAAATAATGTGCATATCAAATCACCTGTGCTCACAATATATATTTAATATTGCACCAACCAGGACAGAAGGTCACTGCAGTAATATTTTAAAAAAATAAAAAAATAAAGGGTACAGTTATAGAATATTGATACTATAATGGAAGGATACATACTTTTTGTTCACGTTATTGTTTTGGCTGGGGAACAAAATGTCAAGTCCAGGCCAAGTCTTGGTGTACTTTAATAACTGATGAATAAATGATGATAAAAAGTAGACTAGAGAAGAACCTGTGCCAATTCCTGTGCCCATTATTCTTAAGTAGAATGGAATAACACTAAATGTGGGAGAGAGCTCCTTTATCATAGCATAACTTGAGGGTTCAATGTGTGGTGGTTAGATCACTCTTAATAAGAAGAAACAGCAGGATGGAGACAGATAACCTTCGTAAGCCACACTTAACTGTTCCTTCCACTTAATCATCTTCACAACAACGGTTCTTCGTTTCCCATTCACATGACACTCAACCGACCAATAAGAAGCCAAGAGGTAGATTTATCCGATTATTGTAACTGTTTTAAAGATGCTGATAAGAAAATGTAACATGAAATACTAGACATTGTAAATATATTTTTAGTGAATTAACTCAGATATATGAATGAACTTAACTTACAAGAATAGGCTATAATGTAGGCCTATTTTAAGTTATAAACAAAGTGTAGTTTCCAGTTAGTATTTTATTGATATTCCGAATGTACCAAATATTTGATTTGTGCATTACCACAGACACTGAAATGATAAACAAACTTTTCCACTGGTGTTTCCCCGCTCTTGCACTTGGCAAAGTGAGGGGACCGCTCGTTACTGAAACATTTCTGAATGAAAAGTCAATAGACAGTGACAGTGATGTTGATGACGCAGCAGAGGCAGTGATGCTAAAGGGGGAGAGGTGATGTGAGGATGAGGACGGGGTTGGGTGGGGTGAGGGAGGATGAGTAGTTAGAAGAGAACGCTGCGACTCATTTGGTGGGCAACACCATCTGAAGAGACTTGGAGCACCTGAAGGTCGCGGGCGTTTCTTCGCGCGTCGGCGAGGACTCACCTCCGTGCCGGGCGCACTTGGCGCTCTCTCTCTTCCCCGTCTCCCCCGAGTCAGCAATCAGAGCCGTCTCCAAATGTGGCTCCGAAAAGCTGTCAGGATGTGAAAATCAAACTCAAGTTGGGTGAGTGCTGGAATTTCTTACTTTGAGTATTTATTTAGAGCATTTGGGATGGATAGTTTATTATTAGTTTATTATTAAGCTATAGTCCATTATTTCCCATTAAATTCACGCGTGTACTCATTTGCTCTGTGTGCCGGTGTTATGCAGATGTTGGATGAATCTCATTGTTTCTGACCACAGGAGCGGACTTTTGATGAAGGCTAAATAGGCTATAAATAACCTATACATGAAAAAGAGAAAAGACCTCCCGAATTGTAATATAATCATATTGTGCAGAGTTAGCCATAGATACTGATGATTTACATTCATGTTTGAATTTAATTTTAGGCTGTAATTTGTCAAGTGCTTAAGCGTGTGATTTATCTCTGTCTGAATATTAATAGAAGTCTTTCCAACCTGCGGGAGTTGCCGGTCTAAAATAGTAAGGCTGGGTCGCACTCGCACTCATCTATAGGCTAAATAGTTCAATTATAAGATTCATTTTCTAATTTAGCATGGAGAGATAGTGTATTTTATAGGCTATTAGGCTACCAATAATTTTTTTATTTTTATTAAAGTGGATGTCTCTGTCAGGTGTCAGCCACACTGTCTTCAGCTTTTAGAGCTGGGGAATTACCCAGCACGCTATTGAAGAGGTTGAGATGATATCTCAGCCAAGATTGATGTTTAGCCTCTCCTGACCAATTAGAATAACTGCAGACATGGACAGGCTGCGAGGTCTCGAGCTGTCCTCGACATTATTGTGGATTCCTGTCCTAGCTTTTAGCAGCAGCCAATTCAAAACACTGTCTGTCTGGAAAATAGCCAAGACTACTATATAACAGACTAATATGTGGGGGGCGGGGAAAACACGCCTGTAACAGGGAGAACATTTTTACGTAAACCAATGTAAAGGCAAATAACTACTAAATACCCTTGAGCAAGGCATCTCCCCTCCAGCTACTCCAATGTGGAGCTGCTATGAGCCCTCTCATCTTAACACCTGCTCTATCACTGGGTGACACCTGCTATAGATGTGTTACTCTGTATGAATATTAATCATAATCATGCTGGAAAAGAGCTGAACCATGTGTGTACTGCACCCAAAATGAAATCCCACACTCCTCAAAGGAACAAAGAAACCAACAGGTCTTTTTGGAGCCTGGTGCGACATAAGACTGGTCATTATATATTTATCTCAAAATCTTTACTTTTAATCAAAATAAGTTTTAAGATTGTATTGAAAATAGGTTTGTGAGGCTCATTGAAATCCTTCCAGCATGTAATTGGCTGCGCTTTCAAGAAATAAGTCTTTCTTCCAGTTTGAAAAAATGGTCTATAGTAAAAATACGATAAAAAGAAAGATTTCATAGAAGAAGAACAGCGAATAATCCCAGAACTTGTTTTACAACAAATCCAACAAGTTAATTTCACCCAATTCATTGTAACACTGTGTTCAATGTTAAAGTAGCAAACCGATAGCAAATAGAGACACTTATTTTAAGTGGAGCTAATCTTTCCAAAAGTGCAAAGTGATGGCGGTGTAATAAGCTCTTGCAAGTCTCCTGTGGATAAACATATAACTCTTGCTTCCATAATTTCATAAAACGCACAAGCACACACACACGCACACACACACACACACACACACACACACACACACACACACACACACACACACACACACACACACACACACACACACACACACACACCCCACCCCTGTCTACTTGAGTGGGTGGGAGAAGCTCTCAGGTGTTGCCTCATATGATGGATTCAGGCCTTGCTACAATGTGTCGTCAGAGGTCTATCAGAAAATGTTTAACAACTGTATGTCCAGTCTCGAGCAGAGGTTTGTGGGGCGCAGAAGAAAAGGTCAGCCAGTGGTTAATGTTGTGGGGAGGAGCAATGGAGGAGGAGGGGGCTGAAGACTTGAGGGGACTGCACAATGCCTCCGCCCTTAACCGTCTTTCTGTCTGCATTCGCTTTAAGCATGTTTGACCTCAGCATCGTCATGAAAAATGAGGGGGAAGCTGAGATAGATAGATACAAAGATAGATGGATAGATAGATAGATAGATAGATAGATAGATAGATAGATAGATAGATAGATAGATAGATAGATAGATAGATAGATAGATAGATAGATAGATAGATAGATAGATAGATAGATAGATAGATAGATAGATAGATAGATAGATAGATAGATAGATAGATAGATAGATAGATAGATAGATAGATAGATAGATAGATAGATAGATAGATAGATAGATAGATAGATAGATAGATAGATAGATGGAAAGATGGAAAGATAGACAGGCAAGAAACCCTCAGTGAAGAGTGTAACTCAAATGAACTTTTCATTTTGTATCAAATAAAGCAGCTTAACGAAATCCTCAAATCGCCAATGTGCCCACACTACTTTTTGCGGGTGACAACTAATCTACGAGTAGACCGATGTCATTAATCTGCTCGGACAAGATTAATTTCACATCTGTCAATGTGGAGGAGTGTGGGTGGTACCAAGGCATTGTTTCGCAGTGAAAGGATATTACACTCAAAACGAGATTATTTCATTGTCAGTGTGAGCGATTCAGGCTAAAAGCCAGAATTGCCGGAGGAGTAGAGCACAAAAACGTCATTTATCATCTTGCTTATCTTATATAAATAGATTGCAACAATGGAGAAGTATTCTGGCTTGGAACTGAAATTATTTGGATTTTTAGTCCTTCTTGAAATGTTGACAAGATTGTAGGTCTGAATAGCAAAGCATTAAAAACAAACACAAAGTACACGCACGTGTACACTCTTAATATGTTTATTTTATTTTCCTTTGTCTCATGTCTGTTTGTTCCAAAACTGCGCATCAACTATGCAGCTTAAAGCCAGCAAATAATAAGCCTAGCGTAGTAGGAGGAAACAACTAGCTAGGATTTGTCCAAATATAAAACCATTATCTGTCTACAGTGCTTTTTAAAGCGCCCAGATTTAATATTATTCTTATTTTTTAATACCAAAAAGGAGAATGTAAAAATAACCATTTGAGATTGTATTTAGCGGATTGTGCTACGGATATTTCTCAGTCAGTGACTTCCTGGACATCCTGATAGCCAGATATTTTTACCTTTTTGTAGCCTATGTTAAGCTAAGTTAATTGCCTGCTTGCTGAAGCTTCACATTTAGCCTACATGTAGTGTACATATGTGAGACTAGTATCACAAAGTGAAGTAAGCATGTTTCCCAAAATGTAAAACAATTCCTTTAAACCATTCATGAGTGTAGGCTCACTATAATACTTGAACCGACACAAATCAAATGGGAAATTGTAACATGTGTATTGTTTTGATCCTACCTGGTGATAGTGTAATATAGATCTTTTAAGAGGGATTAAGAGCAAGGTTAGGAGGTAAGGTAAGGTGTCAGTCAGTTTAAGATCAGGTAGGCCGCACAAAAACTGCAATAAAACAGACAGCAGTTGACTCTCTAGCTATTCTGGTCTGGCTCAATGCCATCTAGAGTAGTAATTGTCTGATGTTTCCCAGACGATTCAGGGAAACAGGCAACTTGTCAGTCCTAGTATCAGTTTCTGTAATCCTAAACATCACATTGTGTCTAGTCCATGAGCACAAGATGAGGCTATATGGTCACATTGATCTGACAGCAACACAAGCTCAGACAATGTCTCTCGCCCACAGCCTTGATATATCCAAGCCGTGGAAAAGAAAGAAAAAATAACAAGCAATAAAGAAAGGCAAACTAGGATAAATGATATTGTGTTTTACTCTATGTGATGGATGTGTCAATTCTCTCAAAGCAGACTCTTCTGCCTTTCTTTTCAAAGGCACTGGATACCGCTGCAGGAGCGCCCCTGCACCCAACAAGAAGAGCCCAGTTGTTGACTAATGCTCAACAGTCATCTCAGCCCAAGGAAAAACTAAAAATGTGTTTCCTCTCTCCAATATGGACATGAATAGCATTCACAAACTGCAGTTCTTTGTTCAGAGCAGAGAATAAGCAAAGCTTTGACTACACGTGTGTACTCATCTGTGTAACCCATCCATAACGCATTTCCAACAGTGTTTTTGTAACAACTGCATAATAGCAGTCAGTTTTAATATCTGTCGCATTTTCAAGATGGATTACCCAATTGCAGCGCAGTAGCTTTTCGTCTGCATATATTACACATCTGTCTCACTGTTTCCGTATGCATCCCCTGTAGTTTTATTTTTCTTGATGCGTTGCCAACATAATGGCTCATTTACTAGAGGCATCATTGTTCAAATTATGTTTTGACAAGCCTGACTTAATTTGATCATTACTCTAATGGCTGTTAAGAGAATGCCGTGATGTCCTCTCTCGCCTTTGGTGAGCTCTTCTAGATGTGCGTTTCAATCAACCTTTGCTGCGCAGGACGGTGTGGAGCATCAGCTTGGTATGGGAACAGATGGACCCTGTGCTGGACAATATGACCCCAGCTCCTCTGACACAGAACTGCTCCAACTGCAGCCAGTTTGTAGTCCCAGAGCTCAACGTGGTCAAAGCTGTGGTGTTGGGCCCGTTGCTTGGGTCCTTCATTGTGTTTGGAGTTGTGGGAAACATCCTGGTAATCCTCTCAGTAGTGTGTCACCGACACCTGCGGACGAGCACACATTATTTCATAGTGAACCTGGCAGTGGCGGATTTGCTGCTGAGCTCCACCGTCCTCCCCTTCTCTGCCATTTTAGAGATTGTGGATCGTTGGATGTTTGGACGGGTCTTTTGCAACGTTTGGGCAGCTGTGGATGTGCTCTGCTGCACTGCTTCCATCATGAGCCTCTGTGTGATCTCTGTTGACCGCTACATTGGGGTCAGCTACCCTCTGCGTTACCCAACTATAATGACAAAACGCAGGGCACTGCTGGCAGTGATGCTGCTGTGGGTGCTGTCTATCATCATATCTATTGGACCTTTGTTTGGCTGGAAAGAGCCAGCACCTAAGGACGATTCTATCTGTATGATCACAGAGGAGCCAGCCTACGCCATCTTCTCCGCTGTGGGCTCTTTCTACCTCCCTCTGGCCATCATACTGGTCATGTACTGTCGGGTTTATGTGGTAGCTCACAGAGAGAGCCAGGGTGTCAGGGAGGGCTACAAGACAGAGAAGTCCGATTCAGAGTGGGTGACACTCAGGATACACAGAGGCAACACAACTGTAACAGAAGACGAGGCCCTTCGCAACCGCACACACTTCGCCCTTCGACTGCTCAAGTTTTCACGTGAGAAGAAGGCCGCTAAGACCTTGGGCATTGTGGTTGGCTGCTTCGTGTTGTGCTGGCTGCCCTTTTTCCTGGTGCTACCCCTCAGTGAGTATTGTAGCGCTTACTTTGTCCGTTGTTCTTGATTCAGTGCAAGTCCGAGACCTGTGTTGCATTTGTCTTGGCTAAACAATCAGCATATAAAAAAATATGTCATTTGTTTACAAGATGGATGGATGGAAAATATGCTTATTTGGTTTCTTGCTCAGAGTATGGTAAGAAGATTGATATCAAGCCTCTACAGTAAATATGAATGAACAGACAGTAGCTAGTTGGTCAGGTTAGCTTAGCTTAGCATTACGACAGGAAACAGGAAGAAACAGATAATGGCTCCGTCAAAAGGTAAAAAAAAAATCTGCCCACCACCTATACTCACCTCCTCACAGAAGAGTAAAAATGTCAAATTGGTATTTTATATGGGGGGTCATTTGCCAGGTTACATCTTGGGATGGTGCAGTAACCTTTTACACTCCATAGTGACCTTTAGAGGTGCTTCATTAGCCTAGAGCCTAGAGACTCACTTCATCACAATTCCAGTCTAGGAATGACAAATAAAGCCACCCCATGGGTCTCAGACCTTATATGAGGCTCCCTTCAACACCTCACCTTTATGAACCCAAAAGCTTGTATATGCTGGTGTCAATATGGAGGGAATGTGAGAAGGAAATCCAAACCAAGCGGATATGAGATATATAAGCTCACAGTAATCCTTCAGTGTTTTTTTTGATTATTTATTCCATGCTCTCATGCTTGTAAATATAGCTGCTAACATTTGGCTTAAGCCTTTCCTGACTGGAAAATGAGGAAAAACCTCAGTTTACCAACGCTCCCTTACTAATGCTGGCATCAGGCTGTATACCAGTGTCACATAAGTCAATTACAATGAAAGACAATGAAAGATTTATCAGTGAATTACTAAGCAATGGTCTAGTTTTTGACATGCAGAGCTGGATAACTTGTCATTGTTTGATTTTGTTCATTCAAGTAAGCATTAGTTTGTCTTTGGAGAAAAACAAACTGTGGGAATGAGATCATGTCAGAGATATTTGAAGGTGAGCTCTGTGTTTATTTGTAGATTGTCCTTCTCGCTCCTTGACATTTCTGCCAGAAGTCCTTCTCATGTACTAGAAGGAAGTGTGAAGCAAGAAATCGCTCATTTGAAGAATAACCAAATGTATACATTAGGGCTGTCAAGCGATTAAAAAAATTAATCGAATTAATTACAGGCTCTGTGATTAATTAATCTAAATTAATCGCATACTTTTATGACACTTTTATACCTGTTTATAAACAGCTGTATAGCCCACTACAGTTTGTTTCTCTCTCTCTCTCTCTCTCTCTCTCGCTCTCGCTCTCCGTCTCTCTTAATTTCTGTCTCCTCCCCTCAGCCAGCTTTATACATAAACTAGTGCCAAATTTTCTCAAAAAAACAAGCAGACTAAATGACGACTTACCATCTCCCACAACAGACAGCGCTGCACTGCCACCGATGAATTGGCATAGCCTATGCCGATTCATTCACCATTTTCGTACTCATAGGCAAAAATATATTCACACACACACACACACACACACACACACACACACAGGGCGGGTGTCCGTTTATGCGAGACAGCTAGCAAACAAAATTGAGACACATAGAGGAAGATTGAGGCCCTGTTCTCACGGCAACACGAAACGGTGCAAACACGGAAAAATTCCCGCGGTTGCACTATATCATGTACATGAAAACAGCAAACGCAGGCATGAAACCGCAAGTTTTTGAGATCTACTCCCAGGGAGGATTTTTAGGAAAACACAACGGTTTTGGTTTTTTGTAAACACCGAAACCATTTCCCCTGATAACACTGACGTCACGGCTCCACTTCACGTATGCATAGTCTATAACATTTGCTGTCAAAATACCCACACGCGAATTATAAAGTTAGAAGACAACATAACATGCACGGTGTCTCCGCGGCACCATCACTGTGATCAGCGGAGAGTGTCGTGCAGGGCTCAAATATAACACTCGCCAATTTAGTCTATAGTCTATTAGTAAGTTATTGATACCATGCACCCGCCACTTTGTCTGGGGAAAGATTTGTGCTCTGCCGGTTTTTCTAGCAAAATAAACGTGTGTAGCTTCTATATGCCAGGGACAAGGCTCTCTCTACTTTAAAAAACACTATCCATAGTTCGCAGCGGTTAAGTTACTGTTCAACAAAAGGAGCATTAAGGCTACGGCTTCACAGTAAAAGCATGTCACTGGCTAAACATTAATAGCATTTCACTGGACAAACGTGAGTTGACTTTTATTTTTAAGTACGCCTAACAGGAAAGTAGCCGCTCACAAAGCCCCTTCACTACCAGCATGTCTTCTATTTTCACAAGTTCAATGCGGTGAAATAGGAGGACAGAAAGCTTGTCATTTACAATACTTGTAACCCCAAGCTTACACCAACCGCTTTATGAACGTTAGAGGCATTAATTTTTGGTTACAGTAAGGTTGTATGCATCAAATTGTACCGGAAAAGCTATCTACTACTACCTTGTACCGCCAACTGCTGGCCTGGCATGCTTACTACATCGATTTCGTCCCGTTTCCTCTGAAAACATGCGTACGGGTGAATATGTCAGATAAATTGTGTCTGAACGGGGTTTTAAAAAAAAACAAAAACGGGAAAACTGTCACGTTTTCACCGTGAGAACAGGGCCTGAGAGATAGGCCTACTGTTTTGAACCTAGCCTACATTGTTGCACCCACTAAATCAATAATGCACGGACACTGCGGAGAATAAAGTAAGATGTCTTCCTACCTTCATGCTTATTTGCCCGAAGCATCCCATAAACCGTCCATAGAGCCCTCGAGTCGGCCCCTTTCCCTGCTTCTCTCTTTACTTTTCTCTCTTTTACCCGCGCGCCTGGGCCGGCAAGCTACAGGTGCAGCTCCGCACCACTTTTGCACCGGGTCAAAGGGCATTATAGAAGTGCGATTAATCTGCGTAAATTTTTTTAATCGCCTTAATTTTTCTGTGATTAATTAATCGAAATTAACGCGTTAATTTGACAGCCCTAGTATACATATGTGCACATATTGCTCAAGATGTTAAGACGTCTACCATGGACTGCAATGTCCCCAGCTGTCCAGCTCTGTTTCATCTCTCATCTCTCACTCTCTCTCTCTTTTCTTGCCATCTTTCTGCTGTTACTATCCGCTAAAGGCATTAAATATCCCCAAAAGATATTAAAGCATGAATAAATAAAGAGCACCTTCATACCAGGTTGAAAAATAGTGTTTCAGCACTCCTTGTGATTGACCGTTTCAAGTCTGGGAGTGGCAGAGTGTTGTCAGAAGTGTTATCTGGTGCACCTGTAACCACACATAACACTGTCAAAGTGGGATACACCTCAACATCCAAGCAAATCATGGAAGTTACAGCCCTGGAGTTCAACAAAAATAGGACTGTCAGTGGATGTCATGCTTTGGGTATTAGTGGGTGTTAGCTGCACTAATCAATATTTATATGAGAACAATTGGTCAAATAACAAAGTGCAGTGTTAACGGGGTCACTCATATTGACACACACACAGATAATAATCACCCAACTCTGCAATTCTCCTCACCTCTAATGAGATTTTTAGCATCATTCAGACAGTTGTTTTGGCTTGTTGGCCTGCAACTTTGCTGTTTTGGTTTGCTCTCACCATCATCAATAGATCCATAGATGTGTTCAGCTAAGAGCTCTTAAACCCAGTGTACACATCCAGCTTAGGCAAAGTAAGCTGATGATATTAGTGGAGCATTTATCGAAATAATCTGCTATTTTTCTCAAAAGTTGGTTGGAGAACCTAAATGTAGCCTATCATGTGGACAGAAATAAATGCTAATTTTGCCCTGTGTTTGAAGCATGTTTAAAAAAAGCAAGTGTTTGCCAACAGCGTTATTAGGTAACAATACGTCCGTGGGGTGACATAGGGAAGGATTTTTACCTGCTCCGCCATTGTAGGCGAATAAACATTTACCCATCTGTTGCTCTGCGGGTGCACCGGCAGTGAGACGGGTGCTGGTTTGTAGCGTTCTTTCTTCTGATTGGATACCACTTTCGGGATCTCCAAACAATTTAATTTGCCGATTACATCCAGAGCGGGTGACTGAGAGATAGGAGGTATGAAACGCGCAAACTATATAAGTGATCACTGTATGAATATAGAGTGATATGATACTTATTTTAACCTAAATATATCGCTCACTTCACCTTTAATGCTGCTCTAACGCAATTTTTTTTCCCTAAATTGTTTTAGGATATTTCAATATCTGGCACTGGAATTCATATTTCACAAGTTGGTCCCAGTTTTACAGCAGACCATCCATGGAGGTTTCTCAAACTAATACATTACCTATTGCTTTCATTGAAGTCAAAGTCATCACAGGACAACAACCAATGATGTTTAGTTGATTTTGGACCACAAGACATTTATTAAGTCGCTGAAATACCCTTCTGTTTTCATTGAAAAGCGAATCCATCAAAAGAAATTGTTCTTTTCGGTACAGCTTAGGATAAAAAAAATATGAGCTGTACAGCCAGGGACAAAATCATTTGCTCAAACTCTGTCCACCTCTTCATTCTATCCACCTCTATCTCACAATCTCATTTTCACAAAGCCCACGTCTGTGTCTGCCACAGCTTCCCCAATAAAACATTTCACAAGACAGCTTTTCCCCTCTACCTCTGAAGAGAGATGATATATGCTGTAAAAGGACAGACTTATTGCTGCCACACCAGAAGTCTGCCATTTAATTATGGTAATGTTCCGCTGGCAGCCACCAGATACGTGAAGAGTCACCTCCATTTACAGTGTCAGACAGGCCTGCATGTGATGTGCCTGTTAAACCACTGTTACATGCTTCTTAATTAAGGATTCCACTCACGCTCCCTGCTGTGAATGCTTCCTTTCCATAAATTCACATAAACCCAACTTTTGATGCAACAGATACTTAAGTAGGTAACTGGACCTCTACAAATGTCATCTTAGGGATGGCAATATTCAGTTGGTCAGTTTAAATCTTTGTTCCAGACTGACACATCTTATTGACAGGAGGAGGATCCCTAAAGACTGACCTGTCCACGAGCGCCACCAGCAGATTGACACTTTATGGGTTGCCACAACTTTTTTGTAGACACACATGTTCCCCACAAGATGAACCCATACTGACTTTGGTTATCCCCTGACTTTTCCTCTAAAATATTGTTAAAACTATTGGATTGATTGCTGTTAATGCTACATATTAGCTATTCAAGATCACTAGAGTCTAGAAGATAGCAAACACTTTTTTTTTTGGCATTTTTATGCTTTATTGATAGTGTAGAGACAGAGTTGAAATGGGGCAGAGAGGGGAGTGACATGCAGAGAACGACCGCGGGCTGGAATCGAACCCGGGTCCGCTGCTGGCCGAGGCCCATGGGGGGGACGCCCTACCAACTGAGCTAAGGGCGCCCCCATAGCAAACACTTTTAATAAAACTGATGACAGTCCCATCAACGGCACCTGTGCGTTGTGTTAAGCTAGTAAGCAAGTCTTCACTTGTTAGTAGGTTTATCTAAGCCAGGGTGAACCTAGAACATTTTGTCTGCCTAAATCTGCATCTTTGTCATTGAGAGCATGTTAAAAAGCTTGCTAGCATAGCTGTTCACACCTGTTTTCTATTAAATGAAAAAAAATTGTTTTTGTTATTTCTTTTTTGAATTATTAATTGTCCCTTTGTGTTTTAATGTCCCTTCAGGCTCCATATTCCCCAAATACAGACCTTCAGACACTGTCTTCAAGGTCACCTTCTGGCTCGGCTACTTCAACAGCTGCATCAACCCCATCATCTACCCGTGTTCCAACCAGGAGTTTAAGAAAGCTTTCCAGAGTTTACTTGGAGGTTACTGTCTGAGAATGAAACCCCGGCCCTCACATCGTCATATGAGTGCAGGTCACATACACACACAGGGTCACATCCAACCCCTGTCTCCTGGCCTGGAAAGCAGTGGGGCCCCCTGTCGGCTCAGCGCTTCCTCCTCTATGGCCCTGTCCAGGACCCCTTCGTCTAGGGGCAGCAGGGAGTGGAGGGTCTTTTCTGGAGGCCCAACAGACAGTTCGGGGCCGGCCCAGACAAGCAGAGCTAAAGTGGCTAAACTCTGCAGCAAAAGCTTCCACCGAACCTGCTGCTGCATCTGCCGCGATGGGAGTCCCCCGCAGGAGTCAAACAGCGCCCAGCCCCCCCCTGCTGGAAACCTGCCCACCATTAAAATCCACCAACTGTCCCTGTCGGAAAAGGGAGAGCCTGTGTAAGCACTGTAATCCTCCCTCCATTAGTCATGACCCACCTGTCAAGGTCGTGGACGAGAATATATATTTCCTTTTTTTGCTGTGTTGTCAGAAAGGATGAGCTGTGTTGGAACGGTGGCTGCTTTGAAATATGAAACCATAATGTCTCAGCTCTGATATCATTCTGCAACTTTTTTCCTGGATTAAAGATCGCCAAAAACGAATACTACATTGCACCATTTTAGAAAGATGGCTTTCTAACCTTCTAAACATAAACCACTGCAGCCCTTCAAATGCCCACCAAATGCTGGAAAAGGAACCTGTAAACACCCATCCGAAGGGGACCTAAAGAAAAAAAACTGTTTAAAAAAGGGGACCAAAAGATTTCTAAATGTTTACATATTTTATATGAAGGAAGAGCAGGATGAATGTGCCACACATGTAAAGTAAAGTGTGTAAATGTGTAAAAAAGTAAAGTTTTACATATTGCATGATTTCACCAAATGTTTGAAAAATGGTGGTCAGTGGTGCTCCTGTTGTCTCCAAAGTTTGCCTAATGCTGATCCTGTTGTCAAAATGTTGTTTATGTACTGCTCTGTACACAGTAAAAAAAAAAAAAAAAAACCTTGTGTACTTACATGTCACATTACAATAAATGTGTGTGACATATTCCTAACAAGGGATCTGTGAGGATATTTTTGGCTCTTTGTTTCTTTTGGCTGCCTCACTAAATACATAGCCCCTCAAAACGTCTGGCTCACATGTTCATGTACCTCCGGGTTGTGCCAGATGGACGTCTTAATATACTTCTGTGAAATTTTAGCTGACCTTGCGGTTGCTGACCTCAATCCTGACCGGCCCCCAAGCCTCTTAAAAAATCCAGCAGATTTAGAGATGTCAGGCTAAGTCATACGCCGTCTCAGAAATTCTTCTCTCAGGCAGTGCTCTTTGTTTGAATCTTTTTTAGTTGCCGTCCACACACCAAGCTCACAGGGTCTTTATCTCGGCCATTAGCCAGGGACTCTTTTCCATGGGTTAGCCAGTGCAAAAAGTGGGAAAAACTGAGTGTGTTTATGATGTGTGCTCAAGACTGCAAAGAGTCTCACCATTTCAAAGAAGCATCAAAGGGCAAGAGGCCAACCTCTGCCAACGGCATCGATTAATTTCCCCCTGGTTACTCCTTCTATAGTAGCATGATGTACTCCCTTTGTGAGTGTGATAGGGAAGACATGCAGTCAGCCTCGTTAAGCTGATCTACCCCTCTGAGCGTTGCGCTCAGTCCTAGAAGTGGAGTTGACAGCTTTCCCACAAGGGAGGGACCCACCAGTACAGCGAGTGCTTGTCTGTGTCCGCTTTGTCATTGAACCAGCGTGTTCGTAAACCTGTAAATCACACCATCCCTGCACAGATGCCATAATGAGAGGATCTCCCAGTCTCTACCCACAAAAACTGCAGATGGTAGCCTACAAATGACCTAGTTCTCCCCTCCCTTTTATTGTCTCTCTCTATATGGAAAGTGGTGGGATTATGAACAAATCTCAGTCAGCGAAAGCGTCTGCGCCACACTTTATACAGATATATCATCTTCCAAGTGCAATAAATGGAAATGTATACCATAATTAGATCTGTGGCCTTGCGGCCGTCCGATATTGACTGGAGCAGAGTGAGAACAAACCCTGTGTGATTCATCAGTACTCCTTGATTTTATCCAGTAGCTTAATGTTTATGTATTCATGGTGTAATTATCATTAAGTGCAGAATATACATTCCCTCACTATTCTTTTAACGTTCTGACAGAGGGGGAATACATTACTGAGCCCATAATCATTGATTCTACAGGAGAATGTATGTACGCACAATTCTAAATGTATAGTTATGGTGATATTGAAGTGATGATGAGTCAGATTGAACTCAAGGCAAGCAATGCTGGTGACTCATCTTTTCCCACCTTTCTCAGGAGGGTTAGGCTTTGTACAGTCTTGCTGATGCTTTTTATTTTCTTCTTTTTTTAAAAGCTCTTACCAGTGGATAAACAAAATGTTATTACGGAATTCCCCTCTGTGGTTTAATCAGTGCGTTCATCAAGTTAATCCCCTAATTGGACAACTGTCAAACAGCCAGGGGTATTCAAAAGTCACAGAAGTGTTGTTGATGTGTGCATTCACTGTGACGTTGCCTTGCTCAGTTCATTTTACTGGAAGCCTCCCCTGAGGGGGAAGATCAACAAGATGCTGCGCCGAAGCCAAGGCTGTGCGTCACGGCTCAGTGCCTCCACCTGGTGTATCATTGCCACTCTGCATTTACACCACTCCTCTGATCCGGTGTGGTGTGACTCAACAAAGTAGTTAATTTCCAGATTTGTAATTTGGTAAAACTTTGTTTTACGTGTGGTGTTTTAGTTTTGCCTATCCGGAAATGCTTCAGAAGGTTCAAGGATTTTGTAATTCAGTACCACTGGGGACTGTAACAAGTTGATACACTTCTAAGTGATTAATTCTGATTAACTGCTAATGTGACCATGATAATATTTTAATCATCAGGTGGAAGAAAGAATCCGAGCCTGTACTCACGTAAACATTGCCATGAAACAATGGAAAAATACTCTACAAGTAAAAGTTCTGCAGATTTTAACTTACAGGTGTATTTATGATGCATTATCCACCCTCTGAACATTCAGTTATTAAAGAACCCCTACTAAAATGTTCTGAGACATATCTTTTGTGACTAATATTGTTTTTGACAGTTCAATTAACTTTCAAAGTCCAAAGGTTATCTACCTGCATTGACCCTAATTGGAAAATCTTTTATGAATATGTTTTTAATTTCAAAAGTTGAACTGCTGGACACAAAGGGCTCAAGTGTCAACCTCTTCTAAATGAAGCAGAAGCATCAAAGTGAAGTGAAAAAAAAGAAAAGCTGCAGACATTTTTTGGAGGGGGACATTAAATATTGTTTTCAAAGTTTGTACAAATGTCGACTGACTCAAAGATGAAATGATTAGATCTTTGAGGTCAGAGGTGACTGCGACCTTACATATTGTCAGGTAGCAGTGATGTTATACCATATTGTAGCTTTTTCAGAGCTTAACTTACTTTAAGCATTTCCTACCACCACTGTTCTTTCGCCGTTTGGCAATTAAGCGGTATTTCTAGTTTTAAAATGTTATCAAATGTGTTGTTACATCTCAATCAGCAAAGATACGAGTTACTGCAGCTGTCAGATAAATGGAGGAGTTAAATGAAGGTCAAAACGACAATATCTCTCAAGCTCTGATAAATAGGAATAGAAATGACAGAAAATGGGATACTTGAGTATATGTACTTGTTACTTTCCACCCCTTTAATCAGTCAGCAAGTTAATCAGCTGAAATAGAAAAAGCGTACGACAAAATACAACTAAATGGCTCCATTATCCCTATAAAAATGACCTAATTGGAATTATTTAATTGAATACTTTCCCTCAATTGATTAGGAAATTATAGGATGAATTATTTTATGGGAATTATGTATGGTTAACTTCATGTATTTAGAAAAGAAAAAAACAGTTGGTATCTTCATTTTCACTTTTTTTAATTATTATTTTAATCCACTGAAGTCAACACAGATAGGGTTATGCTGACAGGACTGATGATTTCCCCCCCAAAACCCTGGTATCCTACGAAACATACATGACTGAGAGAGTATCACACTTGCTGGGAGAGGGGCAACAACAGTGCTCAACGTCACAACTCAATAACCATTACCAAGAAACTTCCCCAAATGGAAATCACTTCACATTATAGTTTAGCTTACAAAACCTACACTTGACAAGGCAATGAGGAAGAAATAATCCAGTGTTTTACAATAGTAGCAGTGCCGCCAAACTGGCAACCTATTGCGGTTTGTTTGAATACAGTTACTACTTCGAGTGAATCTGGTGTCGACAATGTCAGGGGTGGTAATAGAAGAAAAACTGGATCATGTGGTCATTCATTCACAACACTAACACCGAGAACAGTGGACACATCATCAGCACGCTGTGAGGGGTTTCATATACACACTGAAGCGTTTTTTCATCAGGTCTCAAAGATCATGGTTTCACTTCTTTGAAGAGCCTTCATCGATACAGAGTGCTATCAATATCTTACGGTACAGGCAGGCAAGCAGTTCAATTCAACAAAGATTCTTAAACATACAGATATCCAATACAAAGAAAACGTTGCAAGCGCACATACATTTTTTTAATTAATTTTTTTTACCATTTGGTTTGTTACAGGTGCAAAACTGGGTAACTTTACTTCGACTGCTGATGCTACAAAGCTCACACGACTGTTGTGTGGAGGTGGACATCCTCTGCACCGATACAGCAGTGGTCATTTAGCACCAGGTGCAGAGAGGCTGTGGACAAAATCTCCCGTCTAGCTTCTTCATAGTGTCTGTCTGTGTTCTGAACAATATACACCCGTCTGATTATTGGAAGCTTGTTGCCCTGACAACCTCTTACCACACACGAGGAAAGAATTAAATGGTGGAATGTTTATCAAACAAAATGTCATGTGCCAGCCAGTTGTCCCCCCATATTCCGGGGGAAGTTGAATGAGTGAGAATGAGAACCCTTAAACAAACCCTCATTGAGTGCGGGCAGCGCTTTCCTAAATTACATAAAGTGATAAAGACATAAAACATTAGTTTTAAAAAAGTGCGACTGTAACGCAAAAAGGAAGACCAAGGTGAATTGTTCAGCTACAACGATACCTACACAAAAGTTAAAAACTGCAGGAACCACATTTTACACTACACATTTTTTCATGATTAGTTTTTCTGTGGCAACCATTTAACACAAATGTTTTCAACTGAGGATGGCTGTGTAACACGACCATCAGCACATTGTAAATCATTTCTGAGAAATGAATAGCGTGTTAAGAAAATGTGTTAACACCAGCAGTTTCTAAAAATTGCCTGCTCATGAAACATTTTTGTCAACTCACTGAGACAAGAGGGCAACTAAACAGCTTAAACATGTACAGAAAAGTATACAGAAAATGTAAACAAGTTAATTTCATCAATAATCAAACTGGCCTTAAAAAAAAAACAGCAAAAAAAAAAAACAGCTTCAATTCACTTGATCCTGCCATGACAATCAGAACGTGACAGGAAAGATGAAACAACATGGAATTGTGCCCTTTTTTCCTTTTTGCATGAGGTGATAGAGTGGTAGTGTGTGAATAAGAATGGATGGAGTGCTTGTGGGTGGGGTGCAGGGGGAGTCAGAGGTGACCAGATGTGATGTGACAGCAGTAAGAGTGGCCTCTGGTCTGGTGTTGCCCTGCATCCCCGACTCAGTTGAGAGAAGAGCTTAGCCGAGGCTGGTGATGTTAGCTTTTCCACCGGGGGGAGCCACGATGCGTTGAGTGTTGCGACGGGGAATGTTGTCATCAGCTTGGGCCCCTAAAAAAGGATGAGATTATATTATTAATAGGGGGTGATATGATTCCCCAAATCCTCGATTCGATTTGATGTTAAGGTCACGCTTAGTTTCTACGCTATTCTTTTTCTAATTTATTTTTTAGCACAGATGCCAATTGAGCCAAGTGACATTTTAGACTACTCTTGTCTAGTCACCATTGGTTCTGCGCCGTGATTTAATGTCATTTAATGTGTAATTCTTATTTCAAAAGATGATCTACATCGTGTCATGAGTGATATAATCTCCATAATTCCTTACTTGCAACATACAGATTTATATTGTATTTTATTACAATATAAATCTGAACATAACCTGTTTCACCAGTAAATTGGAAACAAAATTAAACAAAAGATGAAAAACCATAGAGGGTACCTGCCATATTGTGACACTGGTTTTTAAATTCAGTGTGCACTCTTCACACCTGCCTGTAGAGTTGACCTGCCATTTTTGTCATGTTGCCTGTGGACGTTGCTTGGGCATGTGGACATAAAAATCGTCTGCGGTCATCCGTGGTTATCCAAAAGTTTGTGACTGACAAAAGTAGAAGGTGCAACGACTGAGCACACTCTAATCTGACCGCAATACTGGCACTGACATTTGTTTTCAGTATGAATTAAACCGCTTTCCCAGTCCATACAAAGGGATAATCTGCGCACGCCCGTGGATATGCAATGGACATAAAACTGCTCATTTCAGAGAGGCAAGAGGGGGTCAAGTTCGGTTGACATTTCGTCATTGCCATGGTGTCTTTTAAGCTGCAGTTTGATACTATCGGCTGTAGGTAAGCGGCTCACGATCGTGACCCTAGGTTTCAAAGGTCGAGATCGTAACGGGATTTTGATCGATTTCCGACTTACAATCAAGATTGCGACACCTCTGTTATTAATACAATTTGATTTAATTATCTAGCTGTGAAAGAGGCAGACTATCAGGATTTAAAACGTGTGCTTTGACTCACCAGACAGACTGAAGTTAGACTGGTGGAGGTTGCGCACTGGCTGGGGACCAGCCTGCTGCTGCTGCTGCTGCTGCTTGGCAGGGGAAGTCTTCACTGAGGAGACAGTGGACATCACCTTGGGAGTCAAGGCCACATCGCACACCGGTCCGTCATACAGGCCCCTGGGGACTCCTCGCAACTCTGTGAGCTAAACATATGGACCCATTCATCAGAACACAACCTGTGGAGCTCAGCAATAACCCTATGTTGCCAAAAATGTACGGCTGTGTTCGGAAAGCCATACTAACATCCTACTCATACTAATTTTGACTTCAATTTGAGTATGTGACGGTTGGGTGTGCAAGAAATTCCCGGATGAGTACTAACTTCCGGGAAGATTTTGGGTATGAATCGATTCTATACTTTTCCTACTCAACCACCCCACAATGCACTGGGTCAATTCTACCCGCCCAGGAAAATGAAATATTTTCGAGCAAGTTGCTAGGCAACGACATTGTTTGGGGTCCGCGATCTGACAACTGTACGTGCAGTCATTCATAAACTCTTACAATAGATAAGAGATGAAGATAAATACCTAACAACATTAGAGTTACTAAGTGAAATGAGTGATGTGAGTCTGATAGTGGAGAGAGATCAGAACAGATCGCTGTTCCACACACCACGGCTCGTCCAGCTCAACTCACAGACAGCTGATTGCTGTCTGATGAGCCGGACAGAGAGCGTCGGAGAGATCCTCTGCCTCAAAACATAATTATAAAACAAGAAGTCCAAAACACAGATGATGAACACAGGACTGTAAAAATCTAGTTCAATGTCTAAGCTGTAGAGGGCGGTTGTACGCTAAACAGCGTATAAACTGCCTGAATCTTACAAGAAGAAGAAGAAATTCTTCATTGCTTAATTATACTTCAACTGAAAACGTTTCGACGCACCTCGCATACACAATCGATCTTTGAGTAGACAGTATGCAGTATATAGATGGTGAGTATGTAGGATGTAGGACGCTAGTATGGCTTTCCGAACACAGCCTAGGTTTGTAAAAGGGTGCAACTACTAATCTCACCCTGCTGCGGGCCTTTATCCTCTTGTACACGTGGTCAGAGAAGGGTTTGCGGTTGACGTAGCGCCCACAGCCCTCCGTAGTGTGAAGGGTGCCCTCCTCCAACACAACCTTGCCCTGGCTGATCACCACCACAGGACCTCCACGCACTTCAGTGCCCTCGAAGATGTTATACTCTACAGCCTGGCAGGAGAAGAGATTTCATTAGCAGTTTTTAAAGTGGAATTAGCATTTTAAAGCATGCCATGTGCATCACATGAAAAAATGAGGAATGTAATAAACCCTCAACATGTCTACACAACACATCAATGACTAAAGAGATTGTGGATAAGAGTCAAGCCAGACAAGGTAGCCCTCTGACCAGGTTGTGGCTCTTAGCTGAGATGATCTTGGTGACATCTGGGTCCCACAACACGAGGTCGGCGTCAGACCCCACAGCGATGCGGCCCTTGCGGGGGAACAGGTTGAAGATCTTTGCTGCGTTGGTGCTGGTCACAGCCACAAACTGGTTCTCATCCATCTTGCCAGTCACCTTTTGGGACAGAACAAATCACATAATAGCATCCAAACACACATCATTGTTGTTGTGGAATAAGTGAATTAGTGGAATGTGGGAAAAGTAGGTTGCATCAAGCTCACCACACATTTGTCCCAGATTAGGGACATCCTCTCCTCAGTGCCATTGGTGCCCTCTGGGATGAGGGTGAAGTCATCTTTGCCTACTGCACGCTGAGAAGTCTGGAAAGTGCAGTGAGCGCTACCAGTCACCTGCAAGTCCCCACTAGATAAGAAACAAAAGAGAGAATACTCAAGCTGTGTCTCATGTGCATTACGTTTAACCTTTGACCAATAACTCATAACAAAACTGGGACAAATATTTGCTGGATTTAATTTTCTTCAATCTGTTTTGTATGAAGTGCATGCCTGTAAATGGCACTGCAATGGCACTGCATCATGATTGTGGTCGTGAAGAAGAGGTACAGCTGGTACAGCTGGTAAAGCTGAAAAAGCTAACGCAGCACACGGCAGTCACACATGTCAAACTGTGCCCTAGCTATCTTTAGGTCCTGCCACAGAGCACCCACCATGACAACAGAGAGTTGAGGTAGTCGGGGGTGGTGGGATCAGGACTGAGCGGTGGAGAAGTGACAAAGGCTGCAGCCTTAGCCCAGTTCTTGCTCCAGTAATGGGTGCCATCTGTGCCCAAGCTGGCAGATATGGGCTCCCCGTAAACCACAGCGCCTATGGGAGTAGATAGGAAGACTGTCAGTTAAAAAGAAAAAAGAAGGAAGCCAGCCAGGCGTACAGTAAAGACGAGGCTGAAAGTTTATCTGTTCACCCTTTTTCCTGGCGAGGGCGATGACATCAGCGGCACTCTTGCTCATCACTTTGGTGATGTAGAGGGGACAGTTGGTCTGATTGGCTATGGTGACAGAGCGATTGACAGCCTCTGCCTCAACCTGTGTACACACACACACACACACACACAAGGACAGATTCATCAGTCTACACATAACCTTTTCTCCTTTGCCTACAGTTAATAAGAAATCCCTCCTTTGTCTTACCTCCTCTGGACGGCTGAGCACGTGGCCTTCAGGACCAGTGATACCCAGCTCAAGAATACGTCTTTGCTCCTAAAAAAATCCACACGAGGAAAATTATAATCCCGAATGGCAACAACTAGTTTACAGCTGAGACTTGACCGACTTCATGGGCTTGTGTTACCTCCGCAATGATGTCTCCATTCTCAGCATGCACCTGTGCAATGGCTCCGAGGTCTCTGATGACACTGAACACCTCATAGATCTGAAAAGAAAAAAGAAAACCACTCAGCTCGAAGGGCAGTCGTCCGCGCCAAAGACAACTTACAGCCTCGAAAAAACATGTGCTTTGACAGACAGCTCAGTGGAGCATGCAGAGCCGCAGAGCATACCTCAGAGTCAGAAAGTTGGAAAACATCCTTATAAGCCAAATAGACCAGGAAAGAGTTGACACCTGAAGATAGAAAATTTATGAGAGAAACCAGCCAAAGGCGGAATAAAGAGGGCAAAAGAGGGGAAAACCCAAAGCCAAGTAGAAAAGTAAAATCAGAAGGATACAAAATTACAAAGCAGAAAGATTCAGTGACTGATTTATGGTCTGTAAAAAGTAGAGTGGAGGGTTGTTTTCTTATCAGGGTACCGCCAGGGATCTCCAAGTTAAATTTAGGGCTTTTTTAATACCTTTTAATGCCATTTAAAATTCAATTTGACGTCAACGTTACGTCAGGCCATACTGGCAAAAGACGGAAGGATATAATGGAAATTCTGACACATTTTAAGGTACTTTTAATATGAAAATGTATTATAAACTCACAATAATATACTGACATTGATATCCTTTAACATAGATTTGTGAATGATGTGTTAACTCTCAATAAAAAAATCATAAAGTGCTTACTATTGTCACATAACAAGACCTTTCCAAGTATTAAAAGAGCAATAAAAAATGTCAGGCCTTTTTAAAGAAAATTCAATACTTTTAAGGCATTATTAGATTCAGCGCATTTTTTATACTTTTAAGACCCCTTGGGTACCCTGCTCATGCAAAGTCTGAGAACCACTTATTATTACTTAAACATAATGACTGAAATAGATTTAGACTTCAGGAGTCTGAATCTGTTGACTGCGTACCATGATCTTTCACTAGGGTCTCCATCTCTTCTTGACTGCCTTTGTTCCACTGGGTGATGTCCACATGCAGCGAGTAGTCACAGCAGGACTTGCTGTCAGCCCACTCCCTCCACATTTGGAAAGCTGCAACCAGGCCGACACCAGGCTCTGGCACCACATGGTCAACTGTGACAGCGCAAAAACAAAACAGGTTGGTAATGTGCACGGGTAAACTGAGTTATTAAATCACACGCTTGACGAAATGCACATCTGCAGCGTAGGGATCCCTGCAACACGATGACTCAGCTTTTAGATGGGTTGAAAAAGCATGTGGAAAGCTGTCTTATATAGAGCACTTACTGATCATAGTGGTGCCCCCAGCCAGGGCCGCCCTGGTGCCCTGGTAGAAGTCATCTGCCGACACCATGCCTCGGTCAGGCATCTGGAATCGGGTGTGTACGTCGATACCCCCAGGCATAACCATCCTCCCATGAGCCTCTATGATCTTCACTCCCCCGGGAACGATCAGGTTGTCTCCTATTTGCCTGAAGTATTGAATGAAGGAAACATGATGAAACTAATCTAGACCGCGAGCACCAAGGTGATTAAAAGTGTGCATGATCCTTTTGAAGATACAAACAATATTTATAGGATCAGGAGCAAGAACAAAAAGTTTAAAAAGTAGCCCAGTAAAACAAAAAATGTATACTTACTTGATGACTCCATCCTCCATGTAGATATCAGCCAAGAATGACTGATCATCGTTGACAATTTTAGCTCCTTTGATGAGGAGACGGTCACTCTGAAAGCATAGGAGACAACACTTTACATTACCCATAAACCACAAAATATTCTAGCCACCTTTAAGAGCGAGAAATCCTCTATGTTAATCCCCTTTCGCCAGTAGTCAGTTCTACAGTATAATTCAACAGTAGAGAGTTGGCCAATTTCAAAGACACATTGCTTTTTTGTTAAACTTGAAAATAACCTTGGGCCAACCTTACCGATTAATATAGCAATAAATCAATCCATTCCAACTTTCATACTGCGGAAACCGTGATTATGCGTATTTACACATGACTGACGCCACCTGGAGGGAGAGGGAACAATTCCTGAAAGAGAGACCCTCAAGTGAGAGCACAAAATCTTGAGTGGCACAATTAACTCATCTCAACCCGTATGAGATGAAAGGAGAGCGTACCCTAGCCGGCCTACTTCTCCTCCTACAGGCTTCCAGTGGGGTGTCTCTGAGGACAGTACGGAAAGCGAATGAAGACCAAAGTGGTTTAGTGGAAAACCTCACAGCCGGAACCACTCAGTTTTCTGATGTGCAGAGTGGGTGGATTCGGACAGTGGGGGATGCATTTGGTGTACAAATCGTGACTGTATTGACATGATCACCCAGGCCATTATGCTCCTGTAACTGGGTCATATAACCTATGTTCTGTTCTGCAGCTCATCACAGATGACTGCAATGAGTTGTCATATACCTGAGCTTAAAAATGGCTTTCACTGGGAAATGCATATAAGTCCTCAACTCCATAGATGAATGTATCAGAATGTAGACACACTGCTCTGCAGTAAAAACGGACCCATGGGTTTTATCGTGTACTGCACAGTCATAAAAGTGAATATTGATGGCTGAGAACTGCATGTACTATAAGCAAAGGGCTCAGTGTGAAGCAGCGTAGGTTATACTGTAATTGGAAGTAAGAACTGTGTGTTATATACACAAACGTCACTCATTTGCCAGTGTATTAGGTCCAGCGAGCTAAAAAAAATTGTGTAGTGCTAGAAATGTTTTTCTGCCATATAGCAACTGACTAGCAACGATATATTGCATATCATGATATATCACGATATATTGCGATATTCCATACAAGTTGCCTTGTCATACATAACAGCATAATATATTGATAATTGCACGGTCCAAATTGAGTTAAAACAATTTCATTCAAAACTTCTTTTCCTTTTTTTTTTGGTTTTGGCAAATTATCAAACACTGCTGCAGCTGCCATAAAATCTAAATAACAAATGCAATTCACTCTTGCACTAACTGGACA
This sequence comes from Ammodytes marinus, assembly GCF_949987685.1. Taxonomy (NCBI): domain Eukaryota; kingdom Metazoa; phylum Chordata; class Actinopteri; order Uranoscopiformes; family Ammodytidae; genus Ammodytes; species Ammodytes marinus. Next base: position 12,441,963 of record NC_137231.1, read on the forward strand.
GGACACAATGAAAATTAAAAAGCATCATTGTACTTTTGTGTCTCTATACATATGATAAGGTGCATATGCATGCACAACAAGTATGCTTTATTGTCAGTGAATACAAGGAACAGAAATGTATGAGGACACAGTGAATCTTAAGAATTCTTATTAACAAAATTAATAAAACTTCAATAGTCAATATCCTAGAGGCTCACGGTTTCAACTAAAACGGGACATTATCACTTTCATAAGGGGATTTATAGTAGGACTTCACTTCTCTGTGAGTAAAACATTATTTCCAAGTTTTATCAAGATTCATCTTCTTTGGTGACACAGCAAATGCTCATTAGCAAGCATATAAACAACTGACACTGCTGCTTATAAAGAAGATTAATAGAATATTGCCTTTTCCAGCATTTGAATCATTGCTACATCTAATGATTATTTTCACCATTAATGAATGTACTTTTTACTACTTAGTTTAAAGGTTCAATTAAACACGCACGGTCAGCGAATGAGGGAGTCACATTAGCCAAAAAAAAAGTAAGTGTAAGTGTGCTCATCACGACTATTCAATCACGTTCATCTAGTTGACTAAAAAAGTATTAGTCAAATATTATCAGTAGTATGTTACTGTCATATTGCCTATCAATAAATTGAATGTCAAAATATGTATATGGTGGTAGTACTAGATATGACTGTACCAATCAATTGAACGACAAAGAGCCCCCCTGCCTGTGTTGCTATAGGCTTTGAGTACAACCTTTACAGCATTTTTATCATCCCTGCTTTAGACAAATCCAGTCACTGTTCAGGCAAACGATCTGCTTCATTCTAAACTAATAAGTGGAGACTGACTGTGAGTATCTGAGGGCCTGAGGGGCCTTCAGCAAGGTTACTGCTGTCTGCATGTTGTGTCTGAGATGTCAGGGCTCTATGTTTCTAACCCTGCCTTGACCTATGAGAGAAACCTCACAGCTGCCAAGATAACCATGTGTGCAAAAACAAAACTTGAGCCAATAAATAAAACAGGGCAATTTGATGTTATCGGAATGATCACAATCAAAGCAGTTGCTGTCTATATGCTTCAGCACTCTGGCTGTAACCGCTGCATGATGACAGCTTAGAGGAAAAAAAAAAGGCTTGGATGGTTGCTGTCCAATGACCTACTTTACAAAAGAGGTTTTACTTATTTTAACTATCCAGCAGCATCTCTACTGCAGGCCCTTAATACTGTGCTTCAGAAAGATGCTCAGTTAAGCAAAACATAAAATAAAGAAGAAGACATTAATCTGAAATCCCAATTTCCAACAGTATATCACAGTAGTGGTTAAATAGCTGTGGCATTGGAGGGAGAGGAGGGGTGTTTGTGTGTGTGTGTGTGTGTGTGTGTGTGTGTGTGTGTGTGTGTGTGTGTGTGTGTGTGTGTGTGTGTGTGTGTGTGTGTGTGTGTGTGTGTGTGTGTGTGTGTGTGTGTGTGTGTGTGTGTGTGTGGGTGGGTGTGTGTGTGTGTGGGGGGGGGGGGGGTCTAGTTCTCCAAAAAATAAAGAAAGAATTAATGAAATGTAGGGAGATGGAGGTTAGAGGATGAAAGATTGGATGATGACAGTGAAGAAAAACCTGTGTCTAAACCATGGGGTCTAAACCTGTTCACAACACCTCTACAAGCTGAGGATGCTGATAGGGTGAGATACGGCTACAATGATAGCTAATAATGCAGGAAAATACTGTTTAAGCTCAACATTAGAAATTGTCAAAGAGCTTGCTGCAAAGCCCTCTAGCTGGTTATGATTATTCCCCCGGGCTGTCAGTGCAGGGATGCTGGTGCTGCTACTGGTAGTGGCGGTGACAGCGTCAATGCAAGTGAATAGACAAGGCGGCTAAGCGCTGGCTAGCTTTCGGTCTAATCCCGAGGCTCACCCACACGTTCAAAGAAACACCCCCCCATGTGAAGTGTACACGTCGAATTTTTCAAGAAGTCAAACAATACTCACTGTAATTCGTGGAATGTTCTTCTTTCCTTGGTAGCCCGACATTTTGAAGATGCCTCAGTTAGTCTGACACAGCTGTCCCCTGCCTCTCGGCTAACGCTAGCTAGCTAGACTGGAAAACCTCAGCTGCCAGTGAAAAGGATGAATGGATGCTCTGCCTGTTGGCCAGTCGACGCCCTGGGTTATCTGTGCTCTGTCCGACAATCCCTGTCGATTAGTGGGTGACGCTTGCACGGTGCTGCCTGGCAAATTATTTGAAATGAGCAGCTATATATTTGCCTTACAATCCTATCCTTGGATTTACTGCCAGAATAGGTCCCTGAAGACTAGACAAGCACCAAGAAGAGAAGGGCCACAAAGAGGTATGGCGCATGCGCACTGCCCCGCCCTGCTCAGCCATAGCTACATGCTTCTTTGATGTGTTTTGTGTGTGGGTTACATTAATTTGAAGGGAAACCGATAGGGCATCACACACATGGGGCAGGGGACTTTAAAGGTTCCCAGGGAATACAAATAAAAACAATTATTAACAATGTATTAGGCTACAATAACTTAGTGTGAAAAACATTCATCCACTGTTCTGTAGTGGTGGTTTTACTTTGCAGTTTAATTTAGGCCTATCAGTACAGGGAACAGTCACATAAAAACCCCTTTGTTATACTTTGTGTTTCTAACATGGATATGCCTTTAATCACTGTGTGGAAAGATGGAAAAAAAATTCCATCCACTTTGAGCAATGTTACACACTTCAATGTCATGTTTCCAAAAAAAGAAAGCCTTTGCTATTTAGCACTGGTGGAATCAAATTCAACCCAATACTTGGCATTAACCAGAGCCTGGCCCTACTGTGAACAAGCACTGTTCATTCTATCAAAGGGTAAGCTGTGATATAGTCTCTTCTTTATTGTTGATAAAAGAAAAATTGAAGCAGAGGTACAATTTGGGATTTCCTTTCTGTGGTCTAAAAAAATTGAGCCTTTGATCAAAAAGTTTGCCGACTTGATCCCTGAACTGTCAAGATTAATCTGGTTGGGAAAAGCGAAAGAGTGGCACTTGCCCCTCTGTCAATACCATCATTGAGAGCCCTTGGGCAGTTAGTGGTCAACTGAAAGTACTTTGAAGTTTCTGACCTGAATAAGTAAGATATGGATTTATGTCAGTTTGTTTATGTTTACAGAGCTAGTTTATTACATTGGTTTAGGGCTATTCATTTGGAATACCTTACCTTAATTAGAAGGGAAGGATATCATTGGAAAGTTCTATATAATAGACAACAATTGTATTCATATCCTTGTACTGTATACAGTATAAAGTTAATTCGGATTTAACGATCCTCATGGCTGCTCAATAATCTGTTGTGAAGAAGTCCATACTGACGACATGTGCATTTTATTATTCATTATGACTTGAATAATGCATATGCATGCAGAGCTCTATCAACTCCCTTTTGTATTTATATCTCAGCCACTGTGTAGAGTACAAACTTTATTCAAATTCCAAAATGCTTCATATTGCACACTGATCAACTGTACATAAGCCTGCTATGATGACAGTTTATGAGTTAATATGAGTTATTAACATTAAAGCCTGAATGCATGTTAAGTGTTTGTACAACCAACAACATACATTATGGTCAGTGATTTTTCCTGTGACTCTATAATGTCACCCATGTACAATGGAAATACTGGAAATACCTTCCTCAATGTTCGTTTCTGCCACTGACACTTTGGCAATTAAAAAACAGCATAAACACATTAAGTTACTACCACGATGCTATATAATAACAATGATATAATGTGCATTCATATCAATGTATAGACATATTATACAATGTCAGAAGGTGTACATGGGTAGGATCACAGCTTTAATTATTTTTCACATCTATATTTTAAACACATCATAAAATAATAATAATAAAATCAGACTAAGATAAATCACCAATGTGCAGTGGTGAAAGATAAAAATTTGGCACTTTGCCATTGCTGCTATGCTGTTATGTAAAGAAGAGGATAAGTCTGCAAAAAGAAATAAAAATAGCATATGGCCTGGTAAATGGCCATTCAGCCTCAGTTTCACGAGCATAATATACTCAAGCAACTCCATTGTAAAAATGTGCAGCTACATACTAGATCAATGTGTAAGCTTTCCATCCTTCATAAAAAACAAAGCTTTTTTAAATGAAAACCTCTGGAGTCAACACGATGCAGCTTCTATTCTCAAAAAAGTGTGGAATTTAAAAAACAAATCCCACTATGCAGCAACCCTCTCCCACCCCTCTAATAACTGCACCTTGAATGTTTAGTTCAAAAGGTTAAGGCGATAGAAGTCCCCCTCTGTTCCTGTACTAGAGCCAATTCAATGTGTGTGTATTGCAGATATGCCACAGAGTTTTGGTTCATACACTCTGCCTACTGAGACACCAGTGGAGATATGCATTTTGGGAAAAGGCCAGATTTTCTTCAAAACAGCATAACAAGTAGAAAAACTTCAACCTGCTGTCGTACATCAAATCCTTGTCACATATTTCTGAGTTGAGCAGATATAATGTTTTCCAGCTCTAACAGGGTCTGTTATTGGCCGGGATTCAAGTTGGTGACAACCGCTGGGTACAATGTTGCGCCCTGTGTCAAAATGTGATGGGAGTGCAACCACGTTACATGTCATGTGTCTACCTCTATAAATACATCTAGAATGTGACAGAATCAAACTCTGACTGGAAGAGAAACGTGGGCGTACGATGGATGCAGAGAGAACGCTGGACTACAGGAGGATGGTTTGGAGAGTTGGAGACGGGAGAACATCCTGGCACTGCTTCAAGCTCTTTTCAGTAAGAGCTGGTGGAGGCTGTGGCAATCCTCTTCCCAATGTACACTCTAGAAAAACAAACAGAAAATGCAGAATATGCATGAAATCATAGCAGTTGCTCAAACAAACAGTGACTGCATGCTGTGCAATGCTGACAATAATGGTGTAGTAATGAAGTAAAAGCCATCAATCCAAATCAATTTATTAATGAAATAATTAAGGGGACACATTTTCATAATAAACCAGGACACCAGCTCTCTATATTGATAATAATATATATAATAATAAGCAATCCCAACAAACAGTTAAAACTTGTAGGTGATAGAGGCTACTCATGTACTCAGTGTTTTAAACTATTTACCTAAACCTTCAGAATTTTGAGGAAAAGGTTCCATTTTCCGATGCCCCAGAACTGCTGAAATTAACAATTTTCACCACTTAGACCTTTCAATAAATGTGTTCCAGGTCTGAGCACACAAGCGTCAAATGTATAAATTGCAGTCATCTTTGACACTGAAATAACAGGGCACTGATTAACTGGCATTGACACAGATCGTACTGACCCTCTACAAAAGGCACATGGCGAGTCAATAAAATACAAAACTGACACAGGAAAGTAAAAAAACATCAGCAAAGTTAGATGAGAAGATGCATATGCAGACTTACCCGATGCCAAGAGCCAGGATGTGTGAGATGAGTAAGGAAGGGATGAAGAGTTTGAGGAATTCAGCAGAGAAGATGCCGCCTTTCTTCATGACTCCACTCTTTCTCATACTGAGAGATACTGAACGTCGGGGGTGCCTGAAGTGGAACTCCCTGGGAGGAATAATTAAGTTAAGCAATTAAAGACGGAGTCAGAAATTCTGTAAAACGCTTGTTGTGAAAATCACTTTTGGTCAATATCAGTGAATATCTCTTCACTATCCGCTACTTGTCCGTACCGAGTGTGGCCTAGGCTCTCTAAACTGATATGTAAAAAAAGGGAATGTGTATTGTTTTTTTTTCAGCACGCACACACAGTATGTACAGGTAGCAGATCCCGAGAAGATATTCACTGATTTTGACAAAATTAATTCTCCAGAATTGCTGACTCCCCCTTTAATTCAGAATTATGTCAATAACATGATGATTTCACTAGTGAGTTGTTCTGGAGGTAGGAATCTGCTTACTTTGGTGGAATGTTTTCTGGCCTGCTGGACCAATCAGACACCCAGTCTGCTTCTTTATTCAGCAGGATGTCTTCCTCTCTGTCCTGCTCTAGACCATCTTCCTCTGACTGCAAATGTGCAGGAAAGGCAATTTGATTTCAGGCGGAAATAAAAAAAAAGACTTAATAGTTTCAAACTTTAGAGTTAAGATGTTGTCTTACCTGACTACCTCTCGGGCTAGGCATTTCCACATCAAAAGTAATCTGACCCTCATCATCCTGATCTGGACTTGGTGGCCTGTGAGGACTGAGTCAACAATAGTAGGATGAGGAACAAACGTTTGACAACAAAACACTTGTCTGACAGAGTAGAGCATACAAGGTGCTTTGTTCCTACCTATCACAGGACGAGCTACTCTGGCTGGACTCATGCTGCGCGTCCAGGAGGATCTTTTCCATGTCCCCATTGTGGATAGAGGAGGATGACGGCACGTGCTCCAGTCCCCCGATGATGGTTTCATCACTCTCTGACACCACCTCCAAGGTCTGCAGAGTTTCACTCATGCCGGCATTTGCGTTTATTTGGTCTGCAGATGGTGTCACCAGCAGGTCGGTCTGCGCTGCCTGGGCCCTGTTGTTACCATTCAGCTCCAGCTCTACCCAAGAACCTTGGCATCGAAAAGGTCAAGAGGGGGGAAGGAAGGGAAATTAAGCTTGTTGTGCTAAAAAGGCTAAACCAATACCACACAGTCAGGAACACACCCTTATCTGATTTCAAATGGAAACAGCTGAGCTGACATTTCCTGATGAACTGGATCCATGATAGCATGCATTTCTTTGTACCACTGCCCCACATAAACAGCCTTTTACAGAAAGGCTGGGGTTATGCAATCACTGGGCTTGGGTGAGCACAGAATGTACACTTTATGATAGCACAAGCCTAGTCTTGTGCCGGCTAAAAATAAAATGTAATGTGTTTCCACGAGGAGCGTACATGACCGATTGCACATTTTCAGACCAGAATATGAATTGCTGCTGCTCTCATGAGGGCTTGCATAACTGTAGAGTGCAGTGTGAGACTGTTTGCCCAGACATGTCGCTGTTCCAGCTGTGATGTTGTCACACACTGCGAAGTCACCGTTTTCCGTCCGAGCTTATTTAATTTTTTAAGACCTTACATGTCTTAAATGTTTATCGATGCCTGACACACATTATGCCACTTAAGTCTTTAAACCATTTTTTTAAAGATTCGTAAGTCTGCAGGCACATTGCGCTTTAACATCCTACCATTGTTTTCCTCTATAGCCTAATGAAGACTGTTCCCCTTTGAATAAATAGCAACTCGACTACTCAAGGAGTGCGAGCGATATGACCAAGTATCCGATCATTTCAAAATTATTCTCAAAAAAAGAAAAATGTATTTCGTCTTTTGTCCCAAACTTGTTTTCATTTTGGCTAGAGCCCTCCCTACGCAAACTTGCGTACGCGATTGGCTGCCAACCCCATCAATTAAACATTTGTCACAGCGCCATTGGCTGGCTCGCCGTGACGTCAAACAACATCACCCTCCACCCCTCCCAGAAGAAGAGGAAACACCATACCCGATGTTACTTTTACAATAAAATCTTGTTTGCAAAAATATTCGCTAAGAATATCTACACTAGCATTTGTCTGGCGGAGCACGTAAAAACAGACTGCGGTACGTACTGTGAAGCCCAGGCTCTTCATTATTGTTTCCCTGAGCAGCAGCAGCAGCAGCAGAGGTGGACATGTTGTTGACTGCCCAGTTTTAGTATTCATCAACATGACACGCACACAAACTGCACTGCGCATGCGCTAAAGCAGTCCAGAGTTCATATCCATATTATATACTATCTATGGTCCATATACTTCAGACCTATACTATCTATGCTTCAGACAAGAGACCGAGCCAGATGAGTGCAATTTTAGTAATTGTATGCTCATAGTAGCCACATGTAAAACTGTGATGTAGAAAGGTTTTATGATTTATGAATAAAAATAAGTATATTTGTATTAGCATTAGGTCCTGACCACATAGTCTCTGTGGTCCTCCTGACCAGTGGGTATGCTGGACATCAGGACCTAGGTGGACTGCAGGGTTTGAAGATTGAAGATAGTGGCTCCCATCACACTCCTCAGATAAGGGCTTAATCAGCTGGATGTTTTTTGTGTGCGTGAGTGTGATAAATAAATGGGAAATAGCTTACACATTTATAAAGAGTGTGTGAGGCTTAGTTTTGTAAACCTTTAAATATGTGATCATTTCACTTTATCTTCCATACACAAACCACCAAGCCATTACATCAGAATTTAGGTTTGAAATTCTTTATTACTTTTCATCTAAATTGTACTTTATTCCATTTGACAAAGAAAAACATAGCTGTACAATGAATGAACCATTTGTAGTTTTATTCTTTTTTTTTCCTCAAACAGATCACTAAAAACTCTCCAACAATCTTTATTTAAGAGCCCCTTGAACGAAATAAACAAACACGTCATACAAATTAAGGAAATTCACAAAAATAAAAAGTGCATTTATTTTCTAACTCCTGTGATACATTAGACATGTATATAATGCTGCTTCAAGTGGAAAAACCTCATAACTCCAATTAAGACCGTTTCCTTGAGATTTTCATGATCCTCTCGTCTGTAGGGCAAGTGCTGTTGACCTGAGGTTCAGGTTTAAAACCATTATAGCCACTTAAAATTCAAAAATGTGTATGATCTGCCTGTAAACAAGACAGTTTTTAATAAAGTCCTGAAAATATATATATATATTTTTTTAAATTGTTGATTTTGAAGGTACAAGGTTTTGATCACAGAGCAGCGGTGAATTCCCCTGAGCAGTCTCCTGTCTGGCATGCCAGAAATTTCAAGAAACATACTTGATTATCTTATCTCTTCTTAATGCTATAAGAAAGGCATTAGGGTTCGTATGAACATCTTTGTGGTTTACACTATAGCCTTGAACTATAGCTATGAAGACAATATGAGGGGTGATTGAAAAGATATTATTGATCAGTTTTCTTTTTTTATTAACATCAAATCTGCTCTGTCTGCAGATGGGATTATTTAAAAAATAAATAAATACCAATTTTATCTCAAGATTTTTTTCAAAAAGATGACTTTGATCAAATACTATTTCTATGCCAATATTTGGATTTTTAAACATTTCTCATATCTTCCAGGCTGTTAGGACAAACGTTATTAAACGGTGAGTAAATAATGCTTCCATTGGACAGGACAAGGCTGATTTCTGATCTCATACTTTGAATGGACAACTCTTGTTGATCGGTGGCTAAATGACTGGATCATCCTTGAACCGTGGAATGGGACAAAGGTGCCACATTATACAGGTTTACAATATGACATTAGGCAAATAACTTGAACGAGACACACACACACACATACACGACAGTAAAGAAAAGCCGTTTCCCCAAAATGACTCAAACTACTAGAGGATATAACCCAGAGCCCTGAGAGAATGATTCTCGACAGTAGCTCAACTCCACCGCATGTGGAAAAGGGTGGTTATTTTGGCGGCATCCTAATGATTGGAAATCGGTTATCTAAGGTAGTAGGAGTGACACATTGACTTACATAAACATGACCCAGTGGACCATTATGCGGCATGCCCTGAGTCAATGGCTTAACCTGTCACCAAAATGTAATTTCAAACTGTGCTATAATGAACCGCTTCAGTAGGGAAATGGCAGCATGTGGCTGAAGCATAGTGTAGCAGAGGAACAGCAGAGTTCCTTCTTTGAAGAATATACCCATGTTCAAGACTCATGAATGACCAGTTGCATACAACATTCATCTGCAAATGAAGTGCTTCACAAATTCTCCTTTTTAAATAAACAAGTCTAGATTCTCAGGAGAGAGAAGACATTTCATACAATAATTCAAAATCCGGCTGCCTAGTCAATCTCGTTGACTAGCATTACAGGGAGCCTGATCCAACATAACATGTTTAGTAAAATGCCTTTCCCATTTAGACCCACAGGGACCTATTCTTTCACAGCGAGCAAAATGATACCATCAACAAAGGCATGGCACAAAAAAAAAAAAAAGAACGCTAAAGATCCAAATTAAATGGAAACTAATTCTGAAGCACCCAAAAAAAGTTCCTACATCAAAATCAGTTACAGTCAGCCTAATTAAAAAAATAAAATAAAAATGTTATAGTGCTTAGGACTACAGGAGGTACTGACACCTGAAAATACTTTTCTTAGGACATCCCACATGAGAAACGATGCACTTCCTTGATGTCACAAAAAAAATGTCTCTTGCTTTTAACGAAAAACCTGCCGGAATAAACAAAATATCCCAAAGTCATATGAAAGAAGGGTTACCTGATGAGGCAAACTCCGTCTACAATCAGTCTGAGATAGACAGCTAAAGAAACTACAGTGATCAGACTGTAATCCTATTGCCTTAATTTATACAAAAATAAATCAGCTATAGTGATTCTTATTTTATCATCAGGTAGGTACAGTAAAAAAACATCATAAAAAAAGCTCTACAACACACTACATCTAGAAGGTAAAGCGGTCCATCGATCTGCAACTACACAGCAGGCTTTTAAATAGGGAAGCTGGCAGCGGCCCCTGACTTTGGTGCCACACACCGGGAGAGAATAAGGCTACATCACGCCATCTACCCTTTCGCAGATATAAGCTATTGTCCTGAGCTTTATATAGAGGCCCTCACATGTGCAAAGGGGACCAGTCTGACCAGGGGCACCTTGTCTGCATGACAGCTTTAAATGGACAAAACTTAGTATAGGACTGGTTTCTTTGGCATGATAAGCCCCCCCACTTAACTCCTAGAACCACAATACCTGACTAAGTGAGCTACCGTCATTTGTGTGTCCATGTTGAAGAACGTCTCTGATGGGTGTTTTTAGAAGTAGTTTAGGCCATCAACTAGAAATTACTTATAATATTACTGCTGATTATTTCCCGAAACGTAGCCATATAAATACACCATGAAAATCAACCTATAGGCTTGAAACTTTCTCAAGGTGAGTATTTCATCTCAGTGAACAACTGACACTTGATGCCAATATGTTAAGGACACTCCAGCATCACTGCATCGAGTTTCAGCTTGTCAAAAGCCATTCCGTTTACAAGCTATCCAAACAGAATCGCATTTAAAAGGTTGATTTTATGTATCTAACTCAAATCTAACTTGAGTTAGAAAGAGATTCACTGTGGATAACATGTCAAGTCAGTTTCAAGTAAGTTGCCTTTTTTGTCTGTCTTTTACAGTGGAGAATCAATGTAAACAAGAGGAGGGTGCCTTGAAGTTACACATCTAATAAATATTGGTTTGCTGTGGACTGTCATAAACCATTTATAGAGAATGAGCTTAAACATGATAAATCACTAGAATAGTCCTTTAACAGTAGCCCATAACAATGCTGTACTGTACATCAGGAAAGATGGGGAGCGAACTTGGCAACTTGACAGAATACTTGGGGGCAAATATGGAGTGTTGACAGCTTATAGTAGCAGTGCTTCAGGCCAGTACCAAAAGGAACGTGGTGACAGAAAGAAGCATGAACAATAGAAAGCATTTCCTATTCAAACTAATAATACATGGTAGCTACAAAGACTTAATTGGTAGCTATGACATACAAACAAATCATGTCACGATGGCACAAAAGGAAATAAAGAAACAAACCTGCCAAATGTGTGTATTCAACACATTTCCCTTTGGTTTGGGATGTAGTGGAGTTGCAAACGGTAGCTTGGTGTATGGAAGAAAAAAAAAAAAAACATATCACTAAGTCCAAAATTCTGGACTCAGACTAACAATACACACAGAAATGTGCTTGTGATGGCCTGCTCGGGTACAATGTATTAATGCCACTGTTTTTTTCTGAGAGTGTAAGTTGAGTCACATGTAATACTAAAATCACATAGGGCAGACCATATTAAGACTTGGGGATTTAGCCAAAGACGGACCAGTGTTGTTTGTATGCGTGTATCGGAGAAGTGGGGGCTCAAGCAGAAACTGGGATCTGAGCGGTTCAACAAAACGCTAGTTCAGTTTCTCCTGGAATATGTACAGATTGTTGGTGGTGGCCACAGCAATGATGTTGTCCAGGGGATGCCAGGCAGTGTGGAGGATCTTCTTGTTAAAGTCCAGACTGTCTACACTGATCTCATCCTTTTTGCGCTTCCCGCCTGTGCTTACTTTGCGTGGTTTCAGGACCGACCGGGGCTTGCTGTTCTCCCGCGACGCCTCTAGGGTGACGTCCTGCCGATAGCCTCGGTCAAACATCCGGAAGAAGTTGTTGTAGGAACCGGTCATCACGACACTGCAGAGGGGTGAGGTATGACAGAGAATGTCAACCAAAATTAATCAGGAATGCCACAAGTGCCTGTCATGAACTACTACCAGGGAGATGTACGGAACATCCCACCCACTCAGTGGCCTCATGGTCTGCACTGAGCTGATAACCACAGCCATTGATAAGGCCAATAAAAATCAGCCCAAAACATTTACAAGCATCACACATATTAAATGTGTTACCCTGTTCCTGTGTGTGTTGTCTTACGGCACGGCATCGTTTTTGCTCTGTGCGCCCACGTGCATCAACACCCACCAGCTCCCTTTTCAAAGCGTGTACGGCCAGCGCCGCTGGACAGCTGGAGTCGCGAGACCGAGGAGTTACCGCGGTAATTAAAAGTGACGGGCGATCGCGCTTGATAATATGATTCTGTATGTGGTATTGACACAACAACAAACGCACAGAAGGTTATTGTTCCCATCCAAACAAGTAAAAGTATGGACTTGCTCGTATGCGTCTCTGTTTTGAGATTACCTGCAGTGAACACAGTATTATTATTCTGAAAATTAACCGGATGTTTTATTGTTGTGTCAGCATCCGTGTTCCCGTCTCTTTCGATCCGTTCTGTGCTAAATTGATGCACCGAGCTAAGACATCCGGCAAAAATAGAAACTGTGTGTATTCGTTGCAGAGGGCACCGGACAGCCGGAGCTGCAATGGAGCAGAGAGACTTGCAGAACTTGTGGAAGCTCCGCTGCCGTGTCGAAGCAGAGAAGGACCAGACAGGCATCCGGTGGGATACAGCCTTTAGGAATTCCATAGGCATGATAAAGTGACTATCTACTAAAGTGATAAATTCTTAAAATTTGCTTCGACAATGCTGACACTTGTGCAACAACAGTTCTCCAGAAGGTGTCTTTTAAGCCTGAGAGCGAATATAACGTAGATATTCACCTGTCGTTCCCGTTCCAACAGCACTCAAACTTGTCAAAGATGCAATCGTTCTCGTAGAGGGAACACAGCTTACTCCTGAGATATTCATGAACCTGTTAAGACAAAGTGTTGTAGTTATAAACACATGTGCCAGAGTGGAATTTTTTTTTTATTATTATGACACCTCCATCTAGCGGAGAGAGTAGAATGATGCCTCAGGTGTTGCAGAGGTAACAGACCTGATATGTCTCTACTGGCCGTGACTCCATGTTGAGATCCCAGATTTTGACGGACAGGTAGTCGCGGGTCATCATGTAGCGTCCACTGTGGCTGAATTTTACATCAGAGATGGATGAGATGATTTCAGAAAAGAAAGAACGATTGTTTGGGTCCTCTGGCTCTTCAAACACTTGAAAAAATAAAATAAAGGAGGCATGTCGTTAATACACTATCGATTGCAATGATATACTTAAATATTTATATAGCTGTTAATTTAATGCAGCAACATATACCACTTTGTTTTAATAGTGTGGTCACTTCAGGGGCACACATGTTCTGTATGTTCTTATTCATACTTTTGTGGCAAACATTACAATATGCATAGTGTTTCAAAAAGTTTCATCTTAAAATATGAAATATCTAACAAGGAGATGTAGTGGTTTTGAAACTTGCTGCTATTGAGCTCACAGGTGTGTGTCGTGGTGGTAAATAACTGTGTGGGTCAGAGGTTAGTGCTGTTGCTTCTAAGACAACAGTGAGAGTTGGTTGTAATGAGGATTAAACCAGAGACCTTCTTAAAAAAGAAATCCCTCTACCTTCTACCACAGCACTGTCAGGTTGACTGACGTTAGACAGGAACTTTCACCTTTCACAAGGCTTGCCAGCTCACACTGGTGTATGGTGCTCCACTAATTGAGACTTCTCAGAAAACTGTAGGCTTTGTTAAAGCAGATTCCTGTTTCTAAGCTGTGAGAAAAGGTACCCCCCACCCTCCACATTCAGAAAATTTAACCTGTTTTAGTTGCATTGTCCGTCATCAAGTTTTCCCAGAGTTCCAGGCACACAGCAGAATGAATGTTAGCTTACATTTGGAGTGCTTGTCGCACAGTGCCGACGCCCTCATGTCACACAGGCGGATGGTGCCCTTGCTGCTGCTGTAGACAAAAGTGTTGCATTGGTTGGGGTGGAACTCGGCTGCTGTGATCACCTCCGTCAACTCCTCCATATTGGTTGGCTTAATGTCAACAATATCTTGAGAAAGTGAGGTTAAGGTAAAAAAAAAAAAAAAAAAAAAAAAAAAAAGCATTCTCCAGAGATAAAAATTAAGGTTTTTACGATACAACTAGTACAAACATATCCTGCTACTGTCATTTTCCGGGAGGCCAAAAAGGTATTGATGGTATTGGATGTGCAAAAATGTTCTTCAATTAAACAAAGACAAAACTGAAGTAATTGTCTTTAGTGCCAAAGATGAACAATTAAAAGTCATCGCACAGGTTAAATCTGTTATGTTAGAAACCACACACCAAGCCAGAAATCTTGGTGTTGTCTAGTGACTCAGACTTGAATTTCAAAAAACACATTAAATCAATTAACAAGTCAGCCTACTACCACCTTAAAAACATATCAAGAACTAAAGGGCCTATGTCTCAGCAAGATTTAGAAAAACGTGTCCATGCATTTATCTTTAGTAGACTTGACTACTGTTGTAACAGTGTCCTTGCAGGCCTTCCAAAAAAATCTATCAGACAGCTTCAGCTAATTCAGAACGCTGCTGCTCGAGTACTCACTAGGACCAAAAAAGTGGATCACATTACCCCAGTTCTGAGGTCTTTACACTGGCTTCCTGTCACTCAAAGAATTGATTTCAAAATATTGATGTTGGTTTATAAAGCCCTAAATGGTCTAGGGCCAAAATACATTACTGATCTGCTGATACGTTATGAACCGTTCACAGCCCTTAGGTCGTCTGGGACAGGTCTACTTACAGTCCCCAGAGTTAGGACTAAACAAGGAGAAGCAGCTTTTAGTTTTTATGCACCAAATCTCCGGAACAAACTCCCAGAAAAAAAGGTCTGCTGCAACTCTCAGCTCTTAAATCAAGTCTGAATACTTTTCTGTTTCCATTTTAACCTGTCATTTTTATTTTATTTAAATGTTCTATTTCTATTAATTCGGTTTTATTCATTCGCTTTTCTAATGTGTATTATGTATTTTAATCTTGCCCCTGTAAAGCACTTTGAATGGCCTTGTGTCTGAATTGTGCTATTTAAATAAACTTGCCTTGCCTTGATTGGCTAGGGGTCAGAAAATATTGACTTTTAAGATTAAGATTTTAAGATGTTTTAAGATCAGAACAGCATATTCTATAGGTGCTCTGAGCAAGTTAGGTGTCAACATCAACTGCCTTGTTTTGTGAATGTGTTTGTTTACAATGGGACATTAGTCACTGATAAAAATAATGTGGACCAATTTAGGACTAAAACCTTTTACATTTACATAAACTCTTTTTAGGAGTGAAACGTACATGTTAACTTAAATAAGTATGTTAGAGCAACTATGTGTAGAACGAGAATATCCCTTACTTTGGGGGACATCTGGTGGTAGTATCAAATATGACACCAAAGCACACCAACTCTGTTGTTCACTGTAAGTCGCTTTAGTCAAACTGACATGTGGTGGGCAGGTGTGGATCCTGATCAGAAAGTCAGTCAGAGCCCTTTTGAGGGACAGAACTGAACTTGCCAGGTCATGCCATTCATTGTTTCACATCAAATGTATGTTCACTTAAAATGGAGCGGTTATTTTCACTTTGTTTCCTTGATCAGACTGCACACAAACAACAATGCTACATTTCTAAACAATATTTGTTTGGTAACTGTACTGACTGAAAAGATTGCATTTCCAATTATTGTTAGCAGTCTTTTACGTCACATCTTTTTTCCCCACAGGAGAGAATTAGAATAATTTATGAATTAAATCAAGATCTACAGAACATGATGGCTGCATGGAATTCCAAAAACAGAAAAGGATACTAAAGCTGCGATCATTGATCTCCAGATTCCATAGGTTAACGCGCAGGTCATCTGCAGACAGGTAGGTCTCACAATCACTGTTGACGGAGATGGAGTTGATATGGTAGGTGTGAGCGTTGGAAAACACTCGTCTAGGGCTGGCTTCCACCATCAGGTCCATGGGCCTGAACACTGGTACCTGATGAGAGGGGCAAAGTTTGTGTCATTGTATTTTCAGGGAAAGTTGAAGATTGTGTGATCATCATATAATCCAACATAAACAAATATTTACACACATTATAAATAACATTATCTTAAAAAGAATTGGATAAGTCCAGAAAGATTCTAAATTCTAAATGCATTTCTATTTTGCTGTTACTGACGCATACAGTAACAGTCAACCGTTGTTTACACAAAGAGAGAAGGGCCTGGCTCAGTGTAAAAGGCAAGTCCGTTAATCTGCGTCTATATTTAGAAACAAATCAATAAATATAGATCAGCAGCTCCAGAAGTGGAAGGAGCACATTAAGAAGGAGAAAAATACCAAGTGAAACTAAAGCTGAAGACCCTTTTCAGAGAACAAATTTTGACATTAACAGTTAAATCAGGTTTTAAACATATCAGTTATTGCTGCGTTGCAGTAATTAAAGGAGTGGATTGTTGATGTTATAGTTACACCTGTGCTTTTGCAACATGTCAGTATGTCTGCGTGAATCGAAAACAGCTGACAAAACACAGGATTGGAGGGCAGTGGTGGGATGAAATTACAATACTTTACATGTGTTTCAACAAATTAAATTCTGATTTAATAAGCTTTTAAAAGTGCAACACAATTGGTATGAAGGCACAGCAGCATCTTAAAACAGTGCCATGGTAAAGAAAAAATAAGGCTCAACATTATTGGGACAGTGATGAAGCAATGTATACACACCCGTAGTGTTGTGACAGTATTGAAATCTCTGTATCGTCCATCTTCTTCCTTCAAATTGTAGCCCTCCGGTCTCTTGTCACGCTCACTAATTTTCCACAGCTTTATGGTTTTGTCTGTCAACGACCAAAAAAAGCACAGATCATGAAAAACTCATCTTCAGAAACAGAGGCATCTCAAATTAGATCACTCGTTGCCAAATGTGTCTCCAGAGCACATTTGGGAGGTTGTTTCACAGGCACACATTTACTACAGTGCATCAAATTATTTCGAAAACAAGTAGTCGACTAACCATTTGTGGACAAAAGGAACTGTGCAGCATTCTGCTGAGGCAACCATCGAATCTTGTTGATCTTCTCCTCGATCTCAAGGCTTTTCAGGTAGTCAAACTCAGGCTCGTGGCTCTGGAAGGTGCTGTAAACATTGTACTCTCCTCGACACTGTGGCTGATTCTTGCTCTATAACAATGACACAGAGTTAGGTTCAAGTATTATTGCGATAAAAATATGAGAGCAAGAGTGGGCCTTTCGACCCACGCAGGATCAGGTGAACAGTGGGGGTGTTTTCCCAATGGATATGGCTTCTGAATTCAGTAGAAAAGTTGGAACTAGTTTGAGCAAAATTAAGAATTTATGAAATGTAAAAAAGATAATTCACCAAAGCTTACCTCTGGCTCCTGCTGAAAGATGACAACACGACCCCCCTTGTCCCCAGTGGCTAGCAGCTCCCCAGAGTGGTTGAATTCAACAGTAGATATGATGTCAGCTGTCAATAAAGCAGAGTTATTAGAACAGCACTACATATTTAGCATTAAGTTAGCATTTGTATAATATGGTATAATTCGGAGCATGTTGTGTACATTTTAATTGTGTTTGTAGTGAAAATACTTTGCACTGGTTTGCAAAGTTTTTCTGGTTTAAGGATTCATCTCCTCCCAATGATGTACAAGGTTCTACCTATTTTCTATTCTATTGTAGAATTGCTCCTGTTTTGTCCATCAGTGAGGGCTGAAAAAGTCAACCATGAACACACAACAAAGCAGTGTGACGCTCATCTACAAACACACACACACACACACACACACACACACACACACACACACACACACACACACACACACACACACACACACACACACACACACACACACACACACACACACACACACACACACACACACACACACACACACACACACACACACACGGTGTGTTAGTGCAATGAACCTAAAAGTCTACAAAACACGCTGAGGAGAGGAGAAAAAAAAACTTGCCTTGTGCAGCTATCTGCACTTTTCAGAAACAAGCATTCTCATCAAATCCTACAACACAACAATCAATCCCTGTTTAAGAGCTGGCACTATTCTGAGCAAGTCCAATCCTTCATATAAGCTGTGGTGTTGTTCCTCTATTAACACAGCACACAAAGCGCCCCCTGATACGACCTGACTCCATACAAACGCTTTTATAAAAGCAGAAGAGGGCAGAGTGAGAGTATTTCTGCAGGAGTCAAAATGAAAAACTACTAAACAATTGTAGTGTTCAGAGATTTGTCAGCCCATGTACTGATAGGTATTGACACAAGGAGAGGCTCGCATGTATTCTTGTCTTCAGGCAAAGCTTACTGTAAACAACCGTGTAATCCTTTACACACAAATAAGATCACAATGTACTGTAAACACGCGCATTTCGGGCACTGGTGAAATTGCTCATTACACAATGGGAAAGGGGTGATTATGATCATCATGGGACTATGGGCTCTATTACTTTGCACTTAGATTAATTTTCCACACGTACTGTGTTAAAAAATGTGATATCATTGCAAGGTTCGGTTCATCCACCTTGCAATGATAACAGCTGGGAGGTTGTGTCAAACCTTAGCTCAGTAGCTTAGTATATGTTGTTGGATACATACATGTAATTTAATTTGCCTAAACATAGGGTTTGTATTTTTTCAACATTGCCCCCTGTTTTGTCCCACTTCTCAAGAATCACTGATACAACAATATCAAAAAATATTTTCAAAATGTAAATGAATAAACATTTTTTTGATATCTGACGGTTTTGACATATTTACCGTTTCTTAAACAGAACAAATAAGAGTTTTTCTAGTAGCAGTTTGGTTTTTCTGTTGATGATAGGTGCTAGTATGAACTACTTCAGAAAAATAAAATGGATCGAAACATTTCAAATAACTTCTTCAGAAATTGTAAGTCGGTGTTGACGTATCATGGTTGTGACGCAGGACTTTCAAGATTTGTAATGTAAAATATTCTAAAACTACAACACTTATCAGAGCCTGTCTGACTCTAATGTACTCTGCAGAGGGAGATTGTGACAAGAGGTCCTTCAAAGTGACAGCTACCCCTTATTTTGGCTGATTTTCTTACATTTTAATGGATTGTCTGATGGTGGTGACAAAGTGTCCCACCACTTTGAAACCATATAAAATATAAATGTGTTGAAGAAAAACAGTTTTTATTGATATGAGAGATTATTTAGTGTTGCTTTTCATGAAAAAACACTTTTTAATAATTAAAAGTACATTTTTAATAGGTTTTATTGCATATGAAATATTGAAACCTTCTCTGAGGACACACTGTTTTGGACGTCGTGAGAAGATAACAAGTGTCATATATTTGACATAATAATGATAAAATTTAATTTAAGGGGATAATTGTGCTCCAGACATTCTATTCTTAATCCCTAATAACATCTACAATTTTAAATATTTTTATTTTTAAAGATAACAGCAGTTACATATGGAAGACTGCCTTTTGTCCCGGTTCTCAAGAATCACTGATATATATATATAAAAAATAATAATAATACCCCATATAATTATCTAACCAAGCAGGCAGTTGAAAACTGCAACAGCAAAGTCTCTTTCCAGAAACAATGAATGTGGATTCTCCTAGGTTACCAAGACTGTTATTCTAGAAAGAGGCTCATGCCACCTTATGATGCTCCATGCACTACTAATGAAATATATTTGACCTCTATTGTATTGGATTTGCGATATAAGTCCGAAATTATCAGACCATCTGCGAATAGATAATGCTAATTGGGAAAGTATTTTCTTTTGACTAAGCAATTCAGACCATTTGAACTCGGGGCTTTAATGCACCGTTTCAAACACATTTTAAGTGGAAACCATGAAAACCGATTGCTCAACAAAATAATCGCGCTGGTTCAATGACTTCCGACTTGTTTACAAAATGCCTCCGTCTCTCCTGCAGAGTTAAAAACCTGCGACTGTGCAGATTCAGATTCACAAACATCACATTACACACACAAATGCACTGTGACCATTTGGGACTGTTGGCGTTTTGCAGCATTTATGCAGAACATAGATGAACGTTATCACAAAGTGTAACAGTTAGCATTAAAGCTAAGTTCAAAACAGGCTAGTAGTGTTCAGTGACCACCACATGGACTCACCTTCGGCGACATCATCATCTATCGCTCCTTTGACTTGGGAAAAGCACCACTGCACATCGCTGTTCCCACCACCGGCCCCTGCACGAAACAGATACAACTTTTAAAACACACCACAGTCAAAAAAGACAACTTTAAACGCGTTAGCCTAGTGCTAACTTAGCTAAAAATCATTTAATATAAGAACGAGGCTGAGCGTGCCTTGATACTTAATACGTGTTTTAAATGGATTAACATGTTACCTGGACCAATAATTAGTTTAAGCGTGTTTGCTGTGGGTAAACTCTCACTTTCACACTGTCACTCACTGACACACTAGCATCTTGGTGGTATCTTTAGCTTGCTAGCTAGCCTGCGCTGCTGATCCACAACTCAGTGACATACCATCATTTGCACTGAATGGGATATCAATTGTTGAATTACAATTAAACCCCAGGCTCCCCGACAGTCGTTGCTCTGTAGTTTTACCTGCCATGGTGAGCGACTCAGAAAGGGGGAGTCTCTGTAGTGGGCTCGGGCCCTGGACTCTCTCAGTGCAGACCTGGATCGGCTCGGTGGTTCTGACCGTGGAGCGGTGCACGAACAAACCCGGGAGTGCTGCTAATAACTCCGAAGAAGAAGGTACAAGTACACAACCCAGTTGGTATGTACAGCACGGAGCAGTTTCCAACCAGAGAAAGTAAACTACAATCCTCAGTGGGGAATTTCAGACTTTGCACTCTACTTTGAGATTTCCCTCGCCTCTGCCTCTCCCAGCCTTTCAAAATGGCGCAGCGCGGGTGGCGTTCAGCTAACATCAAACGGAGCGCGCGGAGGGTGCATCATGCAATTTTAATCTGACTGACTCCTGAGCTTCCACCGTCTTCTACCCCCATGCTTCAACCGACCTGGGTATGTTTTTATGCCCCGGCGTCCACAAGGTTAATTTATTCATAGCATAGCGCGTTGATCTTGCACTGACTTTTATTTTATAAAAAATGTCTGTAATAGTCTAACCCCGCCCATGTGAATTGTTTCAGTGGACGAAATCGAACTCACTCAGGGTTAGTGTTTAGCTTCACATCAAAAATGAAAACATTTAATATGAAGGAAGTTTAATTTAGAAAAAATAATTGACTAATAAAAGTTTATTTTTTATTTAATTCAAATGGTAACTAAAGATAAAAAAAAAAATCACGGGTTTGTATTGTAGGCTATTATAGTAGGCTCCTGACAGATTAAATGTAGGCATTTGCATCTTCCTCTTAAAAACTAAATACTTCTTTGGATTTCCAGCATATAGGCCTACTGTAAAAGAAAATATGGATCTTTGCTGCAGCTTTTCTCATCTGACATGAGCATATGGAGGATTCCATTGTGAAAAGGCCACCCTTGGTGCACCAAGATGTTAAAAGTGAGTTACAAACTGAAATTTAGACTCTTGGCCTAAATTTACCTGGCCTGGGCCGCAGGGAAAAAAAGTGAAGTGAACTGGACCCCTATAGATCTTTATCACAACCGGGCTGGGTATCGAAGTTCAATACTTTTCAGGCATCGACAGAAATGGCTTGGTACCATCGAGTATCGAAAATGTTTAGTATCGAAATATCTTGTCGTCCAACGTCAGAGAGCCTAGAAGGCAGCGGCATGCTTGATGTGTCAAGATCTAAAGGTGCTGGTGATTGGCTGTGGGGAGCTGCTCAGGAGGACATAGGGCATTTGTGGTAATCTGAAGGCAATTACATCTTAATTTAAGTTTTATTTATTCATATTTTGTGGAAAAAAAGGCCAATGAGCTGAACAATTTAACTTGATTTTTTTTTGCCATATTTTATAATGTCATCTTGTTAAATCTGATTTCATTCAATTAGTATCGAAAAAAGTATTGTAGGATGAGGCTCAGTTCAGTTCTCCTCACAGCAGATCCAGGTTTGAATCCAGCCTGTGGTCGTTCTCTTCATGTAATTCCCCTCTCTGCCCCATTTCATCTCTGTCTCTCTGCACTCAATAAAAGCATGGAAAAAGTATTGTTCAGGAACCTGTATCAAAGTCAAGGTATGAGTATCAACAGTGAAATTCTTTGAACGTTACCCTGCCCTACAACAGACATTTTGGATTAACTAGGGCTGTGTTCCATTCAAGTATCCGATTCCAGTAAACTATGAGGGTGTGACAGTTAGACAGAATGCACAATACTTGGTCCCTGAAGCACAGACACAGCTAAATGGAATTCAACCATCATCAATTTTCTTATTTACACCATTGCTTTTCCCATTGTGACAGGTCAACAGGTGTTGCCTTGAGGCCCAAATCATTTTTATGTATGCCGTGCTTTGCTGGCAACCATATTCAATTTCACATAGTAAACATGGGTCCTTCACGCCATCCGGGAGCCTGGGGCCCCTGGGGCAGTGGCCCGCCTGGTGGGTCAGCTTTTCTTATTCACATGAGATCCCATCAGTAGATGCAGCTTTGTTTGATTCAAGAGAAATTAGCAGTTTAACAGAAAACCATTTCTACTGACATTGTCACTGCAGTGTTGCCCTATAAACTAAAACACAGGCTATTTGTTTTACTTAATGTTCTTTCCAAGAAAAGAAAAAAAAACACACAGTTAAAGCTTTTATCAATCAAAAATACACAAGACTGTTTTTGTATGCAACACAACCATAAAAAACATACATTTATTGCTTCATTATTCTGCAACTCAGCAAATATCACTGTTTGTAGAATGCATATTGAGGCAATGGCAACAAACACATCTGATTCGAGCTGGCTTGTTTAAAATTAGTTTCACTGTGGAGTTGATCTAAATGCCAACTTAAGATCATTTACAAAAATAAATAAAACTGCACAAAAGCCGTGGGATTTACTACAACAGTGAATCAAATAAGGCAATAAATTCATGATCACTCTAGCTGTGGATATTGTGTTTGGAGACATTCATCTTTTATAGGAACTGCATAGACCACAAATCCCAAGAAGGTATGCCCAATCAACTGCATTAGTAAGCTGTGAGTGCATTTTCTGCGGTCCGTTTCCTGGTCACTTTCCCACCATGTAGTAAGTGGTCCATCGGGCTAGTAGCAAAGCCCCAAACAGCACAGTATAGCTGAAGAGAACAAATTTAAGGATTTCCTTGAAGGTCCTGAGGAAGCGGATAAACAAGGGGTCCACATCTAGAGACTCCAGCTGCATCTTCTGCCTGTGATCAAGTTGAGTCAGGTGTCCCATGTTCTCACCTCGACCCATTCTGCAAACACACAGACACACACACCTACAATTTCAGACACAACAAGATACGAAACAACTTTAATGTCCAACAAGGGTGGCCCAACAGAAAATCCATCAAAAAAAACATACAAACCTTATAGCCACACTGACCACAGACATATTTGTTCTTTGTACTTACAAATACATTCTTTTTTACGTGTTTCATATATTATTAAACACGTTCAAGTTCATTTGTATTAGACGTGCAAATTGATTTGTTGCTCGCCTAGCAGGCCACTGTTAATAATTTATCCGTAAATTGCAAAGAGTGGGTTGTGTATCGATCTGTTTTCTTTGTGGAAAGTCACAAACATACAGACTATGGAACATCTGCAACATTCACCTTTCACGGTGTCTCTTAAACTGTTGATATTTTTAGAGAGAGACTTGCTGAATGCAGTTTCTTGGGTTACATTAAATACATTTGTGCGTTTCCTTTGAAGTAGTTCATCCAACTACCGAAGTTGCAGCCAAGCTTGTATATGAACCATGTTGAAGTCTTAATAAATGATGCTGGTAAATATACAGTCGTTGTCCTGCCTCAGTTAAAAATGGAGGGGTAGTAAGTTGTCTTTTTAAAACATGTTAATAGCTAAAGGTGTAAACACAATTCAACTAAAAAGGGCTCAATTAAAAACATGTATGATAAGTTAGAAGTTATTTATATAGTAAAAAAAAAGTGAACATTTCTTACCTTGGTGTTGTTGGAGGCGGCAGGAGCTGATCAGAAAGTGGGCTCCTGTGCTTCCAGCCCTGAAGTCCAAGTTGGTGTGTGCTGCTTTCAGCGTTTCAAGCCCTTGTGGTGGAGGAGGAGCCAAAAGCAATAACATCTGAATCCCCTGGGATTGATCTAATGGGAGTATAAGTCTTCAGTGCACCTGCTCCTCAAATACAGAAACTGAAACCGTAGGGTAAAGGGTTTTACTCTTTAAAAAAAAAAATCAAAGCAGTTTCCAAGTATTTCAGTAAATGAACACAAATTAACATGGATTAACCCAAGCTAGTTCACTAGAAATATCTGAGTGCTGTCAGCAGGTTTACGCTATGTTCATAGTGTAAGGCACGGAGAAGGTATTGACTGAAAAGGAGATCAAACACCATCCTGCATGCAGACATCCTCTCCCGGAACAAGGAGCAAATGGCCTCCTAATTCAATCAGCATCCCGCACTGTCAAGTCATGTGCTGCCGGGGGCCGATCTTTCCAGACAGCACAGGGCCATTAGTGGCTGGTCGGGGGGCCTGTTACTGCGCTAATTGCTCCTTCAGAGAACTGGACCAGTGCTGACGGATACACTCCCCATCCCATCCCTGCATTTCATCTGCTGTCCCTGATCCCAATCAGCTATCCTTTCTGAAGATGATCTACTAAACAACAGGGCAAAATAGCTCCCACCACGTGACCCAAGTAATTCAAGGCTAATTTCAGTTACATCATCAATACTTTATCTATTTGTAACCCAGCAAAAAGCCACACAGAACAGAAAACTCCAAACACATGTATACATTGTAGAAGTGCCTCTTTAATCATCATCTTATACATGACATCACAAACATCCCAAAGATTTTAGTTATACATACATATATATACAGCAGCTCTAGAGTAGAGCGATGACCTCAGTTGTGGAAATGTAGCCAGAGGACAAAGGGATGTGCAATAAACAGTAGCATTAAACCAACTTAATATTATATTGTCTGAATGCAAAAATCAGAAACGTTGAATGTAAACATAATAATTTGTTTACAATAAAACTCCTGGGCACATTTAAAGAGCCCTGTGCCGTTTAGCCAGCCAGCGCTGATATGGACCTAAACAGCAGAAGTTTTCTGAAGGATGGCTTGTTTTAATGTGGCCAGGTGTATGTGACTCAGGGGGCCTGGGATTCAGGTCTGTCCATGAGAGATTTGATCCAAGTTGTGCCGTTTAAGAGTTTTGTGGTGGCTATAATATACTCCATCCCGCTGTCTTCCATCTGAGAGAGGAAACGAAGAGCGGCTATTTCTGCATACGACACTCCACCGAGGAAGAACACCAGCGTTGTCCGATTCTCCCCCTGTTGGCCTGTTTGACAGGAAAAGAACATGCATGTAACTCAAACAAAAACGTACCGGCTAAATTTGCTAAAATGGGGAAACTGTGAGCATTACAAAGGACATTTCATTATTTTACACTGATTAGGTAAATCCATTGCCTTTCTCAGTTTACCCAATAAAACAAAATGGTCATGTCCCTTCTTCTAAAGCACCACATTTTGCAAGGTGACAACACAAATTCAGCCGTCACCCTCCCCATAGATTAGAATTCTCTTTTATCACATTTTCAAATCCAATTTAAGGCTGGCATGTTGAAACAAGTATGATGCCCAAACTTGACCGTTCTAATTAGCACATTTCAAATTGAGTGTATAATTAAATATTTTTTTCCCATCAATGTAACACCTGCTGACAGTCACTGACAAAGTGTGTTGTTATCTAGCCTCCTCTTTAAAACAGAAACACGGAAAACCTACCAACACTGACAGAGCTGCTGTGGTATTGTCAGCTTAGTGCAATCAACCTGCCAATCTGCTGCTGTCCATCATATGAAACAAAGCCTGTGTCTTATCTACACAGGGCAGGCAGGGAGGGCGTCTACTTTTATTCTGTTTAGTGAGCAGCAGTGCAAACAGCGGGGCCTACTACCTTTCAAATCAAAATCAAGCTTTATTTATGTAGCACTTCTCATACACAAAAAGATAACATAAAGTGCTTAACATAAAACATAAGAGAAAAAACAGCCATATCAACCCCCCCTTTCTTCCGACCTCCCACCCTAATCCACAAACAGAGCAGTATTACTGACTGAAAATGCATTATATAAAAAAAGCAAAAAACAACAACTTACGTTTCTTGTGAAGACCAGCAGGCAGCTGCTGTCTCTCCTCAAAGTGCGGGCCCGGAAGCATCTTCAGCACCTCTTCGATGCTTCGCCAGCCGGGCCTGGCTAAGACCTGGGTCAGTCGGATGCTCAGTGGAGCGTAGCCACTGTACACGTAGGAGATGTCGTTGGGGTTCTGAGGGAATCAAAGAAATAAAGTGGAAAATCTCAAGCAAGCCGAGATTTATCCTTCGAGTGTTACTCATTCAAATAATTTGTACCTGTTCATTGGCGTCCTCCATCCACAGTTTGAGGGTTTTTCTTATGGTGGGGTAGTTATTCCTTGAGCCCGTCTGTGGCTTCAAAAGACCTGCCTTCTCTAGGTTGTTCAGTGTTAGTATGTGTTCATACCCGTAGGTCTTAAAAAAAAGAGAAGGCTTTATTAAAATCCCTCACTTGACAGTTTCAATTATTAGTTTATAGAATTGAGCAATTATTGGAAATATTCCACAGTACACAGCACTTCACCACTATTGTTAATCTACCTGAATAATCTCCCTCTTGTAGTAGTCAAACACTTTCTGTTTGAGGCCATTGTTGCAGACTGACTGCATACACACCAGACGCAGAATCTTGATCAGCGGATCCTTTTGGGCAATGCTGTCTTCAATATACGTGTTCACCTGGATAGTAAAAAAAAAACATAAATGAAATATTATTAACTCTGTCTTATTATTTTTGGGAGGATTTAATTTAACTGAAGCAAAATCATATACAACTATAGTATACATTCACGTGAGGATATTTTTTTATGACTTTAGAAAAACAACGGGTAGAAAGATGAGGAATACCTTGTCTGTGTCGACTCCGGTCATGAACTCCTGCTCCACTGTTAGATTATCAAAGAAGGCCTCGGATGCTGAAATGAGAGACATTAGTTAGATCTTGTTACATTACATTGTTACCTACAATGCTTGCAGTTATGAAAGTATGTTGCAAAGATTTGACACACATGCAAACAGAATGACATGTAGAGCAGCTTAAGAGGAAAAGAGGGGAGTTATTTACTGGTGATGTCCTTGATCAGCTCTGCTATAGAAGTGTGGTTGGCGAGCGAACTTCGTGCTGCCTGCATGTGAGGCAGCTGAGAGACAAACTGCTTTATTTCTCCCACTGTTTTGGCATTATGGCGTTCCTAAAAGAGAAAAAAATACACCACTTTACTTGCAGATCTGATCAAATGTTTAATACTGCAGCTTATAATTTACATGATTGAATCCCATTTTGATTTGTATTACCAAAAATAGTCAATCGTTTAGCACATCAGTAAATGAAATACTGTTTTGGAATTGGCTGATAATTAAAATGTACCAAAAAACATGGTTAGGAAGCTGTTGCTCCGCCCTTTATCTAATTATATTTGAACACAAGACAGTTTACCAGCAATCTGCAGTTTTTTTAAAATAAAACACAGGTGCCATACAGACCAAACAATGACACTCACACCCACACACAAAAATCAATGATGTTCCTGAAAACCTTTCTAATGCTTTTCCGACATTAGCGAAGAGCAGCCTGCTCCCCGGGGGCAAGAACACCTCTGATGATGCACCATTTGGCTTATTAACAATCCTAATACTAATGTAGTACAATAATCACTGTACCTGCATTCTGAGCCGATAGGACAATGTTAATATGTTTAGCCTTGTTAAGCTTTCTGCTTGAACATGTGGCACTTTCTCTTATCTCTGGGTGATTGTCATCACTTCCCTAACCCGGTGGATTAGTGTTATGACCTTTGTGCTAAAATGCCAAAGAGATTACAATCAGATCAGATCAGCTGGGATGTCTGGCTGTGTGGAACTTGAAGTACCAGGGCACTTAAAGTACATACAAAGAAAAGCGTTTTACACTATCATCTGTATTGACAAATCTGTGAGAGCGCCAAAGGTGAGGCAAAAGACCAACCTCAAAGGCGGCTGAAATGATCTTGGCCTTCTTGCTGAGCGCTGCTCCAACAGCGTTGAAGTTTTTGTCCCGTATTTCTGCATACAGTTCCTCTGCTGAGTTGAGCTGTAACTTCTTGGGCTCTGTGGGTAAATCTTTACTCGCCTCACCTTGCTTCTTCTGCGCAAACTTCTCAGGGGGCAACTTGACATAGCCTTTGAATCAGAGAGCAGTAAAAACATGGAAGTAGCCATTATTAAAAGAAACGAAAAAAAAATGTATGCGGACTAAAGATAACAATAACCCATTGTTTCTTTGTTTGTGTTGTTGTTTTTGCTTTGCATTATTTTATTGACAACGTCATTGGAAATGAGCGTCACCCCTTAATGATCTCTTTAAAAGATCATTGGAAGGAGTTAAAAAGGTTTATGCTTGCCATTAGTGATTCCATAGACCTCGTCAATGAGACCCTCATAGGTGAGCTGGGTTGCCAGAGGGGTGAGCAGGTCAACGTTACGGTCCAGGAGGAGCAGAGTATCGAACACGGGCAGGATCTGATTCTGACTGCCGGCAAACTCCCTCTTCATCCTCAGCATCATGTTGGCTACATGCTGAGAACAAGCAGATCATTTATCTCTCCATCGAATTCATTCACCTGGTTGCTGCCCCTCAGTAAATTATTTTATTTTTTATATATAATACTGATCCTCAGCTTTTGTAACAAAATTATTCCAGTATACTCACCCGTGCGCATTCTCCTTTCCCATATATCTGTGGAATGGTGCCATACAATGCCTGTAAGGTCATGAGGCCTTTGGCTGTGTGGTAAAGGCTGGTTTGGTCATTTTCTAAGTAGCATTCCTGTTAGAGACAATAGGGAGCAAAACATTTTTTTTTAAACATATCAGGTAAAAAAAAATGCAAAATTCTAAATATTCCTTTCTTATATTATCCTTTTTTATTTAAATGTTGTATTTTTATCCATGTTTTAAATGTGTTCCTTTTTTTGTATTTATATTCTTTATTTGATTTTAACCCTGTGAAGCACCTTGAGTGGCCCTGTGCCTGAAATGTGCTATATAAATAAAATTGCCTTGCCTTGCCTTGCCTTATAACTGAACAATAAATATCACTATGTTATGTTAAGATATTGGTTGAAATGCTTATGATTTGAAAGCTAATCTTAGAAACTATATAATAACACTTTTATATAGTACTTAACAAGGGTACTAAATGTTTCAAAGGAACAAAGGCAGAAAAGCAACAACACAGGAGTAAAACAAAGAACACCAGGGGATAAAATGATAGTCTAAAAAATGTAAAATGGCAAGAGTGGGCTGATAAATTCCTGGCAACATATTACATTTTCAGAAACCCTTTACTATTAAATAAAGTTTTAAGAATGTGGGATTTAAAAGATGCTAATAATGTAGCATGTAAAGCTATATATAATTTGGAATAACCTACTCCAGCACCTTAGACTACAGATTATATATTGGTATGTAATTGCTGATTAACAGGGGATTACAATCACTTTATAACAACAGATACTTTATTCATAGACCAGAGGAGGGGTTAATGATTCTGGCATGTACATGTTGAACACACCCTGAAGGCACTCTCATACTCCATGGAGAGCAGGTCACCATCATAGGGAATCAGGTCCAGGATATACTCGTCAATGTTGATGAAAGAGCCCAACACGCCCTGCTCCTTCAGCCGCTGTTCACACAACATGCTCCGCCGAGGCACAAACAAAATGTGGAAATCTCTTGACGAATGCATCTTGTCCTCACTAAAAGATTTTTTACAATCAAAGACAAAAGAAGCGTTAAATAATGTGGGCAGCTTGGCAAAGTGACAGAATGGGCTTGAAAACACTTGACAAAATAAAAAATGCCTTGATCACTGTTGACAATGAGATGGCAAAAACACACCTAAATACATTTTCAGCAATGATGTCCATGAGCTCCAGTCTGGGACGGACAAAAAAGATGATGTTTTTGACATCGGCAGGGGGGAGCCTGCCGCTCTTGAGGGTGAACATCTTTTCCACTTCATGTTCCTGATGACACACACAGTACACACGTGTTTGATATATTAAATTAACAAAAACCTATGCCATGGTAGATAGATTTATGTATTACTGTGCCATTGGAATAAGATGTCTTATGCTGGTATTGTCTGGTGGGTAACTTTACATGAAGAGAACCTGTGCACAGAAAACACTTACCTTCAGTAGAGAGTACTGAGCTATTAGTCCAAAGGGTCCCGTCAAATATTCATCCCAAACTATGGCCTGGAGAACAAGGGGCACAAACGGGTTTGTAACTTTACATCATTTGCATGAACTGAAAAATTATCTGTATAAGGAAATGCTTTTCTGTTAGTGTGATGCAGCTGATAGCTAAATGTTCCAATAATAAGCTGATATAGCCATCCTAAAGGCAAAAATACACCTTGAATGCAGCTAGGACCGTAGCCATACTGTCAGAAAATGTCATGTTTAAAGATATTCATACTCTAAAACATAAAACGTGCCACAGTACGTATTTATGTGCCTACACCTGACAGCCCATAGCGTCGATGCTGAGGAGAGTTAGCTTAGACTAGCTTAGGATGCCCTATCGCTGTTTGGGCCGTGCTTCTGCGTGTCCATTACCTTGCTTCCCGCACACTTGTCCAAAAACTCTCGAAGCTCCTTTCGTGCCGCTTCTCTCAAAATGTTTAAATTGACTCTACCGTAAGATAGGTGGGCAGCCATCTTTCTGTATCAGCAACACAACAAATCAGGTGACCACGGCAGCGAAACTTCAATCACGTGACCGAAGAAGATACGAAGTCAAGATAGTTCATTTTAACCCGTCATGGTACAGCCCGAAATGTATTCCCCCAGCCTATATAATGGAAACATACTGCCTGTTAGTCTGGTCTGAACATCCTACAAGGTCTAAGAGTATCATAAATAGTGCTATTTTACAGGATAGCAACCGATAGCAACCCACATGCGGCTAGCAATGGCAGCTAATTCGTGTTATGCATGCGTACACGCAGTAGCCTACAACAACTTCACTAAAAGCTGTTTTGAGGAGTATCTGAAACTACATTGTAAGTACATTGAAACTGTCACGTACATGAAAACATACATAAATACCGTACACTTTATTATATTGTGTGGACTTCTACCTGTAGCCGATGCTGTGGAATGCGAATACGGAAGTGAGAAAGGGATCCCTCTTGTTTCACATTCAGTCTTTTCCCGTGTGTAAGTAGGTGTGGCACACATGGCCTACACGGGCTGAACAGTGACAGTCTTCACTTAATTACACTAAATCTGATTCGAAACTTAAAATGGCAACATATTTACTATTGTACTCTAGGCCTACATGTTCTCTAGTCATAGCCTATAATAGACCTACACACCTTGCAGTACAGTACACTCGGCCTGGACTTTATTTCATCTTGTCCTTGCTGCAATAGTTGCCTAATCCGTTAGATGGCGCAATGTCTCTATATTAAGAGTCACAGTAGAGAGAACCGCTCATACAACTGAGACACTGACGTTAGAATTTCAGTGCAGATTAAATTGTTGCTGCAAAAACAATATATGAACCACACTATTGTGACTGGAAAGAGTCCCACACATTTGGATCATCATGCAGAAAAACATGAAGGCATTGCAGTAAGATATTAGTTTGATGCCAACTATATTTCTGAGGCCCCATATTGAGGATACAAATAAAAGGACAATTTAAAGGAAAACGATCGACTTTTAGGATGGAAATCGAAAATATGACTATAAATAAAACAACAACAACATGTAGGCCTATTTTAATAATAATACTTTGATCAACACGAGGATATGGTTGTAATGTGTAAATACTGTAAAGGGGTGTTACAAAGCACCACAGCTTGGGGATAATTCCTTTTTTTAATTACAAAAATTTGTCAATGGGGCTTCAAGGATGATGAGACCAATTTAGACACCATGCGCTGTGAGACAAACGGATCAGGTGATGACTGTCCATTTAAGCACTAGTATTATCACTTCAGATCCAGGGGTTTCCTTCCCAGGGTACCAAGGGCTTTCCATCCTCCACGCAGAAGAGAAGACGAGTTCCCACGCAGTGAGGAGATCCGCTGTGCCTCTAGTAGCAGCAGCAGCAGCAGCAGCAGCAGCAGACTACTCCTCCAGCCGGAAAAAGATATATAAATAAATAAAATAAAAAGAACGGGTTTCTGTGACAGGCACCATGCGCAATGACTAACTCCTTTGACTGATCCACGCGCTGCACAGAAATTTAGTCCGCATCATTCCCTGACAGCTCCCCGAGAGAAAGAGAGAGAGGAGGGAGAGAAGCAGGGCTGGATTCTCAGGTAAGCTTCATCATCTCCTTCGAAGGGATTTTTCCACAACATAACCACATCAATGTTATAAGAGAAAAAAAAATTGCTGCGAGGTTATTGCGTTTGGCCGGTGACACAGTGCGTTAGAAATTTTTATTTGCCAGTTGAATGAATGCAGCATTTCATTCACAAGAGAAGGTGGGACTGGAAATGATCGGTGATGAGGGGATGCATTTCAAAGCCTCTGTTTATGAATTTGAATGAACAAGTTTAGGTTGTCTTTATGAGACAGTTATTGAGTCAGTTGAGTGAAGAATTGTGGGGGATGAAATAACCATTTGTGAATGCAGTGCAACTCAGTATGCATGGAGCAGCTGCTGCTCATGGACCCTATGTGAGGTACAAATGATGTAAATGAACAATTCCTTTTTTTTAGGGAAAACATGTCTTAGTGAGAACATT
Organism: Ammodytes marinus; assembly: GCF_949987685.1. Classification (NCBI taxonomy): domain Eukaryota; kingdom Metazoa; phylum Chordata; class Actinopteri; order Uranoscopiformes; family Ammodytidae; genus Ammodytes; species Ammodytes marinus. The sequence continues at coordinate 12,475,385 of NC_137231.1, forward strand.
GCTCTGCAGCAGAACATCCCTGTCTGTCCCTCCTGCAGAAGGTGTTGACAGTTGATTACCATCCTCTTTGGGAATTGTTGCTTTGACTTTACTACAGCATGCTTCTTTGGTGTTGTGATTATGCACTCTGTTGATTCACGGATTTGCTGATGTTAAAGATAAGGGTCTGGGTGTATTTCGACAGCCTCTGTTAAAATGTCCCCTCCTCCACCCCCTTCTTAAGGTGAATTAAAGCTAGACTTGGACTGGCCGCACTCCTGCAACACGCCGGTGCTTCCTTGTTGCAGATCTGATCGAAGAAAAAACCAACCCGGTAAGTCATGTGTGGGAGATTGTGTGCTTGCCGTCTCTGGGCGTTGCTGCAGGATTTTTATATATATTTTTTAGGAGCGCACACTGGGGCTTGACGTGACTGCTGCAGACGAGGAGGAACAACATCAGTGATGCTTCCAAATGCAGATGTGGGCAGGGCAGCAGCTTCTAACTCCAGCTGTGTCTCAGGACAGCTGATCCAGCTGCCTACTTGTTGTGTGACGTTGTTATTTCCAGAGGTGGAGGTGTGCGCCGTTAAAAAAAAAACATACACATATTGGTCCGAAAACCAGATGATGTCGTTGCTGCCGTGAAAGGAGGACAGAAGATAAGGGAGCCCCGGAGGAATCCGCCTTTCGGTTCCACCATCTCCAACCAACTCCTCCTACGAACCTGAAGCGTGGGGATTAAATGGGGGAGGGGAGAAAAGACTGAATGAATGGTGTGAGAGATATCTGCAGCTGCCTCCTCTCACATGAGCAACCACGCTGGTGTGATTGGACGACACCTTCATGCTGGTACCCCTCTCTGTCTCTATCTCTCTCTTTCTCTGTGTCTCTGCCAGCCCACTGTCCAGAGGAAAGAGATTTTAAGCCAAAGGATGGAGAGAGAGAGAGAGAGAGAGAGAGAGAAATGGGAAAAAGGTTTCTTAGGACCTGTGACATGAAAGCGAGAGATGGAGAGAGCTTGGGAAACATGGGTGTTGAGGGAAAAAGTGGGCAAAAAAGATGGAGGAATGAAGTAAGCGCTCTGCACACTAACTGCATTATTTAAAGCTGGAGGATGCAAGGCGAGTGTACTCGTAATCCAGTGTCTTTGTCTTGTCTTTCTCCTCGAACCATGTCGTCTCTGCAACCATGGCTGTTCAGAACCATTTCTATCATCGTTTCTCACAAATTGGAGTCATGTTTAACGTTATTAGAGATTATCTACTGACACTATTGCTGCAGCAATGACCCGTTCTGCACGGGCTTTGGAATTTGGCACAGGTAATGCCTATACTGCAAACACACAAACTGGTGGACACACACAGAGACACACACACAGAGACACACACACACACACACACACACACACACAGCTTTTTATCATTCTGATTTTCGTCTTCTGATCTTGCCGTTACCATGGCCACAGTTGGTAAAGGTGCACGACTTCAATGTTCCCTCACGGTCCACTCATTGAGCTTAAAACCCAAATTATCACGTTGTACTCTGGATTTCTGTTGTTTTTTTTTGCCCTGCTTTTGAGCACGTTTAAAAAAAGATGTGCTACGAGAAGCATTTGTCTGCCGTTTGAAGCCGAGCTTCAGAAGGGAGTGGCTTAATCTTCCAAATGTACATCAGCGGTGGATGAGAATGGATTTGCTAGCCTCTCTGAAACAGGTGATTAGATCTGCCAATAAACACTGTGGCATATTGGAAAAGACAGGCGTAATTAATGTGGCCTTTAAACAATGTTCCCCCAAGAGAGCAAGGAGTTAAAAATCCTAACGGAATCTAGCGTGTGATTGAACCTATAAACCTATAAGCGACATTTCTCCCCATTACCATTTGCATTGAGCTGATTGTTATCACCTCTGTGTATGTGTTGTGGCTGCAGCAATGCTCTCGCCCGAGCTCAGAGCAATGATGATTATATGAACAAACTTTGCTTTTCAAGTCACATAGCCGAGCCTCCCAACAGGGGATTTTTCATCTCAGAAGTTGGGCCAAAAGCCTATTTTTAGTGTCGCCATGTTTCCAGGGCTGAACAGGCTCATGTTTGCCAAACAGACATGGGCTAAAGACACCCAGGGGTCTTGTACCTGCTAGTATGCTGGTGGGACGGGGAGGGAGAGTCCTATATCCAGCTGGTGATTGGTGCCCGATCTTCACAGCGCAGCGACAAAGACACACAATCCAACCATCGCACTGAGGGAATCGATAGGAGATTGGGCTTGTTTCTTTATGTGTTAAGAAGAATGCAGTTTATCTAAGCAGACAGACCAGCTGTAGGTCACTTCTGGGTAGTAGGGAACAGATGCGTAGTGTCTTTACAGCAGACCTTTACTTCGCTGATTTAATGCCCCTGTCTGGTAGGACTTGTTTCTCAGAGATAAGATGAGAGGAAATTGAAGGAGCATTGGCCGGCCAATGCATCAGCAGCCAGCTCTCAAATTCTCATCCCTTACCTCTAGGGCATAACAGGGATGAATCACCATCAGCCAAAGCAAATTTTGAGACACGCTGCAGGCTCTTGCTGGAGTGCAGATGATTGAATTGAGTGCTCCATCCATGTCCAATAGACATTGAGTTCATAAAATGAGGCCTTGACCAAAGCTGAATTAAAACAAAAATATCTGAAAACAAATGTGAGTAATTGGAAATAATTCTGCTAAATTTGAGGATAATTGCTGTAAATGAGACCCAGAGGAAATGGGAAACTGCTACTTCTGTGTGTATTGTGTTGATTTAAGAATGAAAGACACAGCAGCCCCCCCCCCCCCCTAGTTTAGGTCTGTGGTATAGGGTCTACTGTGATGGCAGGGGAACAGCACGGTAGCTTGTTGGTCACTGGATGGTCTTTCCTGTTTGCTCTCCAGTCGATGCGGGGGAACTGGAGCTTTGCCTGCCGTGAGAGGATGTAGCTGTGTGTGTTTGAAACAGCTCAACACTTTCGCATTTGGTTCCACAGATGGTCCCCGTCAACTGTGTCCAATGTCTGTCTGGCTGAAAAACACGGACAATTTGTCAACGCCCCCATCCTGAAAGTCTAAGAAACTTCCAGACTGTTTCCCAAAATAGAGTTTTATCAATCTGTTCCAAAACCTCTGTGATCCTTTTCTCTCACTAAAATCCTCTGCTCGTGCTACATGATGTCAGTTAGATATTGGAGGACATATAGCTAATGCCTTGAAGAGGGGACGTGCACGGAGTGAAAGGCAATGGGGGTGGGAGTTGTAAATAATTAAAAAATGCTGAGTGATGTTTTCCTCCTGCAGTGGAGGGCTTCTTGGTGCAGTGCTTCTGCGATCTTGTCCAGGTCCAAGCCTCAGAGTGTTGCTATGTTGGCAGCATCTCCCAGCCCCTCTATAGGGGATAGATGGAGTCGTGCCATGCAACTGGGAGTGGGTGGTGTTAGTTTTTTTTCTTCTTTTTTCTGGGTGCTTCCTACCCTGTCTCCCCACACTCGCCCTGCATGCCTGGTGTGTGAGCATCTGACATGAGCAGCAGCTGAATACTGTGACGAGTTAGTTCACTTTAGTTAGCAACTAAAAAGTCCATCCCCTGCTCATATAACCCTTTTAAGTTCATTCTGTAAACTTCTTGTATTAAGGCCCAGTCAGCTATGTGGTGGTGTCAGTGCTAAGATTATACATGTTACTGTCTATGAAAACTGTCTTGAATTCCCTCTTCGACATTAGCCACCAAAAGAGAAATTAGACTCCACTGTCGGACTTGCAAAACTTGTTCAATAATGGCAAAGTTTTGGTACCAGACCTTTTGCCTGGTGAAGGTATTGCACCTACGTATATAGCACGAAACCTGGTTTGCCTGCAGGTCTAACACAACAAGTTGCAGCTATTTAACATTTCAACTTTGTTTTGCAAGTGGGACAGTGTGCGGGAGTCTACTTTTTCTTTTTTGGATGTGCTCCTTCCTCTCCTACGCACCTGTCTCAAGTAATGGAAGTGTGAAGTAATTCTCCCTATCTACATTATAACCACCAACCAGCAACCCACATGTGTCACATGAGCAGCATGTTGTACTTTTTGACATGTAGCCTATGTGTGAGTCAAGGTATTGTCAACTAAGTAAAGGTCTGTCGATGAGTCATATTTGAACAATAACATGCCATGGCTCAGATTGTCACATTTGGGGCCATCTCTTTTGGCACATGAGATTGTAGCACAATTGCAAATGATGGGGACTACCTTAGCCGCGTGTTTGTTTTATACAGCTTTAATATGGCCTTCCCCCTCTCTAAATGATTTTTATTTCGATCAATTTGACTTCTGATTGGCTAGCAAACATGCCTGTATTTATAGATGTGATTTGAAGAAAATATATTTGTATGTCTTTCCTAGCCCGGTAATGTTCCAGATCACCAACAGAGTTAAGTCGATATTGTCGACCGGCCAAGACTGTCCTGTCTGAGGATCCCAGGCTGTGGTCTGTGTCAGGATGCATAAAGCAATCTGAGTTACCGCCAGGCCACACGATAGAGGAAAAAAATGAGTAAAAGTAGAAAGTTATTTTTCGTCTCATCTTCAACTTCGCTTTACAGCTTTTTGAAAATGTATGAACTGCATGTCACATTTTTTAAATCGTTGAGAGTATAGTAAAAAGTGAAGAAAATACATTATCACATACATTTTACCTTATAAAATGTATTCACAATAATGACTTTTTCTTGGAGTAACCATGTTCATAGTTTCACAACATGATACATTCAGAATATAAAGTCACTTTGGGAGATATAAGCTTGGTAAGGGCTATGTTAAAAACTGTTATAGGCTAGCTAGTTTCTGGCCGCACTGAAAAATTGTATATGGCTTACAAGGTTTTTTGCTCTGTAATGGGAAAAAGCACAGTGCGAGCATAGCAGATGAAACATTAATGGTCACAGCAACGTGTATAGCTTCAACAGGATTATTAAATCATTGGTAGGGTGGATATGCTGTTGTGACATGAATATCAACTCCGGCATCGACCTAACATCAGCACCTCGGAAATGGTTTGGGTAAGAAAGTGCTGATATGAGCCCGCAGGGACTCTGTGTTGGCCGATGGTGAGTGTTGTTGGTGGATGATTGGGTGGTGGCTACAGCAGAGCTGCGAGGCGACCTCCATTGCATGTTAGTAAGTTTTAGCCCGCGGCATCAAAATGCGAATGGGGGCCTGATAAATTAAAGTGAAACAAATTGTGGAGCATTGATCGCCAATTCTCATTAACCCACTTTAGAAATGGCCTTCTTGGAGGATGGCGAGGGAATTGTTGCCCTGGAATTTTAAGTACAGTGTTTCAATGTCATTATGCTCAATACATTTACAAATAGGACAAATAGCAGGGATTAAAAATAATCAAATTGATGAACCATTTTCTACTGATTATGTATTAGATTTTGCTTGCAAATAACTTTAAAACAAAGTGAAACCTTGCTTTTACCCATTGTTTTTCATCTTATCTTACTACAAGGGGGATGACCCCCCTCTCCTTGAGCTCTCAGCACTGTATCCGTAATGATCCATGTTGGAGCAATCCATCAATGCTCCATCACCTCGTTGTCACTGTCCCTGCTTTCTTCAGTTCTTGTCTTCACAAGCAAGAACAAAGATTTAAGGGGGCGGGGAAATGTCAGGCTGTCGGTCACCATATTCCAGTCTACTCCTCTTCCAGTCATGCTCTGTTGCAATGAGTCATGCACCTGTTATTGAGAGTGACATAATAACATCTGTGCGAGCGCCCTGATAAAACTTTAAACTAGTTACTCAAGCTGATCATTCACTTCCAAGTATCCAAGGAGAATGCATGGGTGTGTTTCTAAAAATGGATAGAAAATGTGTAGGGGGCGTATAAATCCCCCGAAGACGTGCAGATGCAGATTTGTATTGACTCTCCTCGCAGGCCCTGAGGAGGAGAGACACATGCTGCTAAACTGGTCCTCTCCATTATAAAACAATTCTATAAGGGAGAGCTCCTGCTGGGTGGATGACTTACAACGATCAGGCGGATGACTAGCCAGGGTCGATGCTCTCCCTCTGGTCTGCATTTTTGTCACATCACACACAATCTGTTACTACATTAATTCCTGGTGTATTTGTGGACGCTATTGTGTGGGCGCTTATACAGTTGTTGTTGTTGTTGTTATTGTGGTGGGCACTTCTTTGCAGAGTGCCACGTCTAAAAAAGCATTGTCACCGAGGCTCCATGACATTTAGGAAAATATTCCCTGCTCCCCTAGAGAGAAACCACCGCCTGACTGAGTCATCTCGAATGTGAGCAGAACACGTACAAAGATGACTCTTGCTCCAAGTTAAGAGGTTAGCTGCACGTATCACATCAGCAGCAAATAGGAGGGCAGTCGGGGGGTCACACAAGGATGTCACAACTGCGAAAAGAACAGGGGATCAATGTGACATTTTTGGTCGAGACGGCCTACGGTAATTGGCCTCTGATACATATTTCATTATGTACACCCTCTCTGATTGCACCGTGGATGAAACCGAACTGCTCTCCTATCTCTGAAGCATCAAAGCCTGCACTAGAAGCTTTTTTATGAGAAACTTGCGGAGACGATCCTTGAGACTATCTCCTGAATGCTAATTGGATTGTCACCTCAGCAGCAGAGAGTCCACTTCTGTGATGCAGCAACATACAGTATCATCGACGTACTTGAAGGCTCGTAATTGTCTTAGTCAATGATTGCCCTCTCAAGCCCGAGTCTGAAAGCATGCCTCCTCCCATCTGTCCCCCTCCATCCACCTCTCAAGAAAAGTCCCCCAAAAGTGCCATTATTCAGTTTTGACATGTCAGGGAGGTTCATGCTTGAGAGCCCCAGTGTGTGAACAATAAAATAGATATGTACTACAGTGAGAAGGATGTCCAACCCTCAGACTGCTGTCGAAAAGTGGAAAGAGGCAAATACTCCCCAAGGGCCCATGTTGCAACTGTCGGCTGGCTGGATGCAGCAGTAGAGGGAGAAGCCCACACCCCAGAGTGTCTATTACAGCCCAGCGAAATGTGTTGTTATGTTGTGACTAGATTAGAACTCAAAAGGTATATAGTCAGACATTGCATAGCTGGCATAACACCAGCAGCTGAATGAGGGACACGGTGGCGCACTCCCTCCCTTTCCCTGCCTCTTTCACTTTCTCTAAGGTTCTACTGTGCCGGATTTTACTGCTGTGAAAAGCTGAAGGCAAGGTATTGATTTCCCCTTTTAGTCTAATCACAATGCGTACCCCTACTGTATGTCTCTTCAAGCCAGTAACTGCACTCTCTCTCTCCATTCTGCCACATCACATTTTTGTACGTTTGAGGCCCCAGAGAGGCAGCTCTTCTCTGGCCACTGGTACTCCCCTTCAGGACATACACTGCTGTATCCTCCGGCCTGTGGCTGCCACAGCATCACTCTGTGTATTGTCTAGCAGAAGCTTGAAGCAGTGCTAAGGCAATTGCACAGGGGCCACCCCCCCCCCCCCAACACACACCTACACTCACACACACTGAGCTGACTTGCACACAGGCACTCGCCTCAGTGATTCCTGTCGACATCTTTGTATCAACTTTACCTTGTCACAATGGAGTTTGAATTACATTACATTGGATCAGGGCTTTGTGAGAAATTCATTTGACAACTCACTGACATGACAGTGAGAAACAAACCTCTCTTTAAAAGCTTAGTTTTCAGCTGTCTTGTACTTTAAAGATCTCCTATTATACTACTTTACTGGTCTTAATTTCTTGTTAAAAACTGCTATAGAGCAACTTGACACGAATCACATCACAAAAAACCATGTAGATTTTCGGGAAACTCTTCCTCTCATCCGAGCGAGAACAACAGTCTCTCTCTACACAATCGGCTCTGTGCTTCTCCGCTCCCTCCCCCCCTCCTGCAAACCCCACTCCGTTGTGATTGGTCACCTTCCTTCCGGAACACATTCAGCAGCGCGTGGGGAGATTTGAGAGCAGGAAGGTGGGGGCATGGCCGGAGCTTGCCGGAGCAGCATTACATACATGTAAACATCCACTTTCATGACGACAAGAATATCCGGAAATTCTGAACCGATTTGAATATGTGATTTCTCGACCGGCTGCCCTAGTGTTTAGTGCTCTGCACAGCCACCCCAGACGGTCAGCAGGGAATAAATGCATGTACGTCATTATTTGATAAGCTAGTATGGTTAAACATGACTATAAATCATTATAACAACGTTTATAGGTCATAAAAGTCAAAAAGTATCATAGGTCCTCTTTAATCTTACTACTATTTCTACTACAAAACGTGTCCAAAAAAAAACTTTATTTTTCCTCACAGTGCCATTGCTGAATCTTCTTTTTTCAGCCTCTTTTTGAAATGCTCCGTTTTGGAGCCTGTCTCTTTAAGCCCCGCCTTCCAAAAAGCACAATCTGCTCTAAATTGGCCACTTGGCGGCACAGGCCCCGCCCACCATCTTAATATGGTGGTCTGCTGGTTAGAGTCAGGGGTATTAAGGGGTGTGCTTTCCACCGGTGGAGGTAGTTCTAATTTAGGTTGGTAATGAGGGGGGCGTGGGTTCTCCCCTTGCGACGTCATAAGGGGAGATACATCTGACAGGGGTTTTTGAACACACGTTTCAGAAAGGTGGAGAAAAAGACAGAAGGTTGTCTTATCTGATACTTTGGGAATCTCTACACCGCAGACCTTTTAATATTGTAAAACCATGTTAGCACTTTGCATAATAGGTTAGCTTTAAATACTCTGATGACACAGCCATCCTCAGACTTCACGATCCATCGTCAATTTTGCCTCATGGAGTGATGAACGATAACTTCCGGCTGATCGCTAACATTGCGAAAACGCTGGACTCTTGGTCATCTTCGCCAGCACACACTCACCTCCTCTTCAGCCTTCTGTAACGCAGCATAATTAAACCACTCCTACTATAAGGAACCATCTGTTTCTCTCTTGTGTGTGTTAGAGTCTCAAACTGGGGGGGGGGGTTCTTCATAGTTCCATTTACTGCTGCTTAAATGGTTGGTCGTGCCAACACCCAGTTTGGAAAGCTGCACGTATAAATTCATGCCCCACACCATCCCACTGCGGCGTCTTTTCACTCATGACACGTCTCTGCAGTGTTTCTTATGTCCATTTGTTGCTCGAATATGTCTGTGGAGGGAATTTGATAAAAACAGGCTTGGCAAGAGGAGACGGTGCTGATCTGGCTATAAATCTGGCACCAGGGAGAATGTGCTTTCATTTCCATTGGTAGCTAAGATTGTGTTTTATAGTAAGCAAGTATATTGAGGGGGGGGGGGGGGAATAGTGATTCTTACCTTTCTGGGGAAATAACTATAATAGTTGTTTTGTTTGTTTAATCTAGAAGTTGTTTTGGCTCACACCAGGCAGGCACCAACATGAGGTCATCATTGGCCACCTTTTTCTATTTGGCCCGACATCACGGTGTGGCAATTAAAAGGAAGTGTATCTGGTGACTTGCCAATTGAAAAGGTCAGCACTGTCCTGGGCCACACATTTGTACAAAGTGCCCTTTTTGATGAGAGAGCAGCCCAATGGTGGCAGTTAAATCAGCGTTTGCACGAGTTATGGATAGAGGCTGGGCTAAAAGTTTGGATTTGAGACTTGGATGCAAGTCAGAATCTAGCCATGTATTTTGATGATTTATGACTTTATAACAAAACCATTCATTCCCACCCAAAATAGAGTTGGCATCTTTTCAGGACATTATAGTTTAAGATGATTTAAGACCATTTGTTGCTGCATTTCTTCATCTTTCTTTCTTGTCCACCTGCAGAATGCGACAGAGCAGCATGGGGTCCAACGACAGGCAGAGGAGCATGCTTGCTAGGTAAGGGGGATTGTCCCAACATTTCAGTTCCAACTACCTTCTCTGAATCTACAAACTGTAAACGCTGTACTCTCCTTTGTTTCACCTGCCTCCCTCTGGTGTGTGACCTGTGACACAGTGATAACGAGCAGTAAGTAGAAAAACTGCTGCTTCACCTCTCTTATGTGCATCAACACTGTTTGTCTGATCTGTAACTGCTTACAGTCTAATGCACTGTGTCTGTATTGAAAGTATTGATTCTGAAGCATGTGTGACTGGCTATCATTCAGTGAAATCATAGCAGTGTGAGCTCAACTGGAGGATATATTTGGCTGACAGGGGCAACTGGACCATGCAGCAGGGCCCGGGTCCTGGTGGACCGGACCTGACGGATGAAGAGAAAGAGATCATAAACAGCGTGATTGCCCGTGCTGAGAAAATGGAGGCCATGGAGCAGGAGAGAATCGGGTGAGAGACTCTTAACACATTATATATGCTAGGTCCCACTTCCTGTTGTGCAAAGGAACAACGTCCCCTATTGACATTCTTGCGTCTCTGGACCTGGGGTAATTAACAGTGACATTTCGAGTAAGGTTTCCCCCCTGTGCTGCTACAGGCGCTTGATAAATCGCCTGGACGACATAAAGAAGACCGTGGCTGGAGATGGAATGTCCCGCTGTTTGCTGTGTGGGGAGCAGCTGGGCTCCCCCGGGGTCAGCTCTGTGGTGTGCGAGGACTGCAAAAAGGTAGGTAACGAGTCAGACACAATGAGGTACCAATACATAGGTCACAGTTTATGAGCTTCACATTTGTAACAACACCGTGAATGGCATCGTCCTCTCGTGTAGAACATGTGTACCAAGTGCGGTACACAGTGTAGCAGTCGGCCAAAGGCTGTGTGGCTATGCAAGATCTGCAGAGAACAGCGAGAGGTGAGTGCTTTACACCAACGTACAACAAAAATAATTAAATTCTCTGTTGGATAGCATGTGACGTGTCTATTTTTAATTTTTTTTCTCAGGTGTGGAAGAGGTCTGGCGCCTGGTTCTTCAAAGGTTTTCCGAAGCATTTCCTGCCTCAGCCCATGGCATTATCCAAAACAAAAGAGACAGGTGCCCAGGAGGCTGCAGGACCCCAGGGGCCACCTGCCTCTCAGCCCAGGGCGGAAAAAACCCAACCCCAACCAGCGGGTAAACAAAGCCAAGAATTCCCCCATCAACATAGATCTGCAGTCTTTTTCAGTCATTAGGATTTATTTTTACATAAGGTGAATTGTATGCCATTGACAATTTGTCGTATGCCATACGCTGGATTGGTATCTTAAAGAGAGATCTGCCCAACCATCCAAACTCTTTGTGAAATTTTCATTTCTCAACAGTAATTTCTTTCTCAGGACGGCTTTTTAAAAGTCAAACTGAAATTTGAATTCTCCTCATAGTTTGGTTAAGGACGTAAACTAAATACCACAGCTGTTGTGACGGTTTCCATTTTTCAAAATAGGATTTGACCAAAAGGGGATAAAACCATTTCTGAAAATACTATGGAAACAGCGTGTAGGCCTCAAGCCTCCTGGGTGACGTTCGACCTCTGATGGCCTGTGTTGCTAGGAGACATGCTGCCCATTTCCACAGTGTGCTACTGACTGTAGAACACCATACTGTAGAGACTACTAACACAAGGAGGTTTTTAGTCCCCAAATCTTTGTCTGCTAATGAGTCAAGCCATCTGTCTCTTAACAACATTCACCAATTTGGGAAGACCCATGATGATTTCAGATCTGTACAAAACTCGTAAAACTAGCATGGTAAGCTATGGCATCTGCTGGCTAATATTAACTATGCTTTGCGTAGTTATTTTAACATGTGCTGAGTTATTGGCAGCTCCTTCACATTCAGTGTTTTTCGTTCTTTGCACATTTTACATATGGAGGGGTGTAGTTAGCGTTAACTGTCTTTGTATCATCTGTCTGGATGTGCTGATGACAATTGTCAAAACTAAGCGCTGATACCCCAGAATTCAAATCATGACACAGGTTATTACGTTGATTAACCATTAAGCCCTGGTAAACTGTCTGTGTGAAATTAAATTAGAAATGATGAACTAGTTTGTCCCCTCACCCACCCGGAATACTACCCCACTCATATTACCAGTACCAACATTGTACTGTCAGTATCAAAAATCCACGCCCACTGAAGAAGACCAATATAAGGGGTGTATAAAAATAATCTTCTCATTTGTACAAGTAATTACACCAGGTAAGTAGACATGTCATAACAAACATCAGGGATATAAAGATACATGTTTCTAAGCAACAATGTATCTTAACTTCAGGTGGTATTTAAACTTTATTTTTTCGAGGCGCCATCTCCTCAGTCTAATTAAATCAGCATCTGCTGCACAGTTTTCTCCACTGCAGCACCACCTCTCATTGCTCTTTCCCCAAACCATCAAACCTTTTATCTGCTTCCCAACTTTGGCTGCACCGCCTACTGTTGCAGATGAGGGGGATATAGGGAGCTCTGTTAAGCTGTCGAAAGGCACACGCTGTGACTTTGGATGAGCCTCCAGCTGGTACTGGCATGAATGGTCACATTGTTACATTTCACACATTCAGCTTTATTACCTGAGCAATGTGTGTCCCTCATAAAAGAGCCGGGTAGCTTGAGCAGACAGGCATATCCATATACATTATACATCTGCTGCATATACAGTAGTCGGCTGCCACTGCTTGTTGTGGCGTATGTAGGTCAATGCCTTTCCAATGAAAAAGCTGCAACATCAAAAGTATCCGGAGAGAGACTAGGGGGTATTATAGATTCCACTGCAGTAGGAGCCTGGAGTGGTGTGATTATGCGTGTCTCCCCTATGTATTGTGTGTTTCCGGGTCTTTACCGTGTTATGTCATTCCTTTCTCATCTTTAGAAGCAGAGTCACAGGGCCGTGGCGGTTACCCACCTGTGGCGCCTAAACCATCAGTGGGGCGCATGGCCACGGGCGGGGCTGGCCCTGAAGAGGCGGGGCAGGGCAGCCCAGCGGCTATGAAGAAGATGGTGCCCGTCCAAAGTAATAGACCACAGCCGGCTGCTTCGGCCCAGCAGGGTGAGAGGACACCATCATCTGCTCACTCACTTATAAATAGTCAGCGATTCTGGAGAAAAAAAAAATCCCTTTTTGTCAAAATCAGTCAATATTTCCTCCCGACCCGCTGCCTGTCTGTGGGTAAAAAAGGGACCCACTGTAGCTAGCAACATACCTGATTACAAAGCTTAGGGTGTGTGATAATTAACACTGGATCCTTTTTTTCAGCGCGCGCACACACAGCAAACAAACAGGTGGCAAATAGTGAGGAGATATTCCGGGATTTTGACAAAATAAGTTTTTGACAACAATTTTCTCCAGAATTGCTGACTCCACCTTTAACCCCCTCCCCTCGGTGGTGTTACCTTGCACAGTCTCACATGATTGAATGTTGTTGTAGGTCCAATAGCAGGAGATGGAGGGGCCTACTCCTCTGGTGAAGTTCCTCCGGAGCAGAGAGCGCCCCCTGCTGTCAGAGAGGACAGGAGGCAGCCCGCAGCCTACAGTGCTCCCCCCGCCCGACAGCAAGCTCCCCCAACTGAGGATGATGAGGAGGCCAACGACTATGACTCTGATGAAGCCAGTGAGTAGCCTACACCATCTGCTCTCACTTAACATGGACTGAGGTGACGGATGGGGGTCTAGTTTTCAGAATGCCCAGATAAACAAATAAAGAGTGATTTCTTTTTACTCATCTCAGATAGATGGCACCAGATTGGGTGTTTCTTTTGTATTTTTCTTAATCGCGCAAAACAAATAGTCATGCAGCATTTAGTATTGGACATCGATTTCTATCATTTGGTAGCATCTGTGTTCTCCATAGGGTTCCTGAGTCATACCGTGTTGATGTTTGATTTCTGCCCTTTTAGTCTGATGGGAATAATTCAAATCTATAAATTGCCCCAATAGTACTAGCAAAAAAAGTATCATCCCGGCAGCGTCTACTGAGCCTGGTGAACAATGACCAACGACAAGCACCCTTTGTAATCCTAGCATGGTAATCAAAGTCTGAGGTACTATTGCAGAGGAAGATGTGAATCGGGAAGTGAATCACTAAATCAATAGTAATAAATAAGCTATGTAATCGAATATTTTTTTTCATTATTTTTTTTTGTAGGTACATCACATTTCCCATTTTAATTATGAGAATGGTGCCATGCCATTCATGTAGCACGCCTGCAGCGTCCAACGGTCTTTATTCTCTCTGTGGGGGATTGGCTGTTAATTTATTTTTTATTGAGGGCCGGAAAATGGGGCTGTGCAAATAAATTGAGATACAACAGGGCTGACAGGGTATGGATTCCCCTTGTGTGTTGACCCAGTCCCCTGTGACGGGAATGAAAATAGCAGAGATAGCTATGTTAGATCATGTGGTGCTGACTGGTTTCAGTAGCTCAGCTGCTGGTTATAACGTCTTCAGTGTTGTTGATCTAAATGTCAGTTTTTTTGTTGTTGTTGTTTTTTAACGGCCTTATGGAGTAGTATTCGGTATAAATATATCTGAAAATTAAATAAAGGGGGTTGAGCTAGTGCTGCTTATGTTTAGTTGTCAGTTGGTCCAACACTTTGGTCCAGGCTAAAATATCCCAACAGTATTGTATGGATTGTTATGACATTTTTCACAGACATAAACGTTAGGATCCATGCTATTGTTAGCCCTGGGATAGTGTATATGTTCCCACATCCATATGTTCCCACAGCCGTATGTTCCCACATTTCTGAGTAATCTAACTATAATACAGAATAGTATGTCTGTGTGGGTGTGTGTGTGTGTGTGTCGGGCTGTGGGAACATTGGGATGACACCTTAGCTTTTAGCTCAAAGCCTTGCAGCACTTCCGTGGTTGTACTATCTTAGTTTTGTTAGGAGAGTGTTTTGTATTTGTAGCAGCACATTGGAGCTGAATCTTAGCCCAGAGAAGTGTATGGTTAAATAAGAAAAATTAACAAATTACAAATCACTTCGTCCCCAAGAAGCTACGCTAGGCAGTGAAACTCCTCCGAGGACAATGTGTGTGTGGGCAGCATTTCAGTCCTTCTTTTTCTTACCAATAAGCTATTGCTGAACATCTTCGTTGATATTTGAGTGTTAGTTGTATTTCTTTCATATTGTATGTCCCAGATTTCTAACAAGATGTTCCTGCTGTCTGCTTATGGTAAATAGAAGGCTTTGAATGTTTCGTAAGTAAAGGTTGAGACTTAAATAGAATTTCTCTGGGCTGGTACTTAATTCTCACTTCTGACCAAAGAGTTGAGTGTTGTTTGATTACAAGCAAAACATTCCCTGTATTTAATATTTAATTAACAGAGAGCAGGCTTGCTGTCCCTCTGAAGTCTAACGTAATGACTGTTCTGGGTCTCTTTCAGCCACTCTGGGCTCCCTAGAGTTCAGTCTGCTCTATGAACAGGAAAGCAACAGCCTCCACTGTAGCATCCTCAAAGCAAAGGTACCACTCTTGTTCTCTCACACAAAGGGACATTTAAAATCAAGTGGGTTATGTTAAAACACTCCTGAATGGCACTTCAGCTTAATTGCTCTCTTCTGCTCGCGACGATGTGATGGACACTGGTGCTCTGTTTCCCCACAGGGACTGAAGCCAATGGATTCAAATGGACTGGCCGATCCTTATGTCAAGCTTCATCTGCTACCAGGGGCTAGCAAGGTAAAAGAGGCAGTATATGTTAAACTTTTACATACTTTTAAAGATGTATCACCTATATCATCATGCTAAGAAAAAAAGGGAAAGGAAGGGGCGATGATTGTGGCCCCTCTAGGTTTGATGAGACACCTTTCTGCTAGCTCAAGCCTGACACCTTGTGGTTTATTTAGAAAAATTCTCAAAACGAGCATGGGGGTGAAGTTTTGAAAGGGATATAGAGACGTTGGCTAACATGTGAAAATCACATGTGTTTTTTTCCGATTCCGACCAACAACACTTTGCACACCGGAAGTTAAGTCACATCAACGGAGCCTCTGTGTGAAATCAATCAGTCGCAATTTGACAGTTATAGGATAATATATAAGCAAGAGTCAAGTTCAAGACGCAATGTTTTGACGAAATTAATAAGTAAAAGTTTGTCCCAATTGTATGCCTATTGCATGCTAATTACATTTTTTTTATGATCAGCTGTAGTATGTAGAACAATAAAAGGAAAGAGTTTGTGATTTGGAACGAATACAAGTTTTGACAATGTTACATTGTGCTGTACTGGAGAATTGGACATGCCTAAATTGAGCCTTTTGATGGGAAGCAGGCAAGCAGTACCATGTATTTCGTCCCTGTGATAAAATAGCACCAACCCCAGATGTGTGAGCTCTTGTGTAGAGGTATCTTGCCCTAGAGATAATTCCATTTCCTTGTTCTGATCTGCACCTGCACTTTTCACAGTCCAACAAGCTGCGCACTAAGACCCTGAGAAACACTCGCAACCCCTCGTGGAGTGAGACGCTCACCTACCACGGCCTGACAGATGAGGACATGCAGCGTAAAACCCTCAGGTGGATACTTAATCCCAGGAACTTTAAATCACTCCCTCAGCTGCCACAGCCCCTGTATTAATGTATCAGACGTCATTTGAAAGGCCCTAACAGATAGGCTAGGTCTGATTAATATTGCATTTTTCATTTCCACAGGCTGTCTGTCTGCGATGAAGACAAGTTCGGGCACAATGAGTTTATCGGGGAAACTCGAGTGGCGCTGAAGAAACTGAAGATGAACCAGAAGAAAAACTTCAACGTGTGTCTGGAGAGAGTTGTCCCTGTGAGTGACTCTAGATTACATTCAAACCATATACTTTGTCTTCCTCTTGCTGTGAATCTCTTAATGACCTGCTGTAAACCTGTTCCTTTCACCTGGCAGACGAAGAAGACTGCAACAGCCGGGGGAGCCAGAGGCATCGCTCTTTATGAGGATGAGGCAACGCTTTTTTTTTGTTAGCATGTTTAAACATGACAGATTCCTTACAGAGGTTCACAAGTTTCTTATCACACTCCCCCCCCCCATACCTCCTCCCTCCCTCCCTCCTTCTCTATGCTCTGTCTCCAGGCAGGGAAGGATGGTGCAGAGGTGGAGGAGCGCGGGCGAATCCTGATGTCGCTCATGTACAACACCCAGACCAACCGTCTGGTGGTGGGGGTTGTGCGCTGTGTTCACCTGGCTGCCATGGACGCAAACGGCTACTCCGACCCATACGTCAAAATGTAGGTAGAGCAGGAATGAGGAGTAGGCCTTACATTCAGACTGTAGAATGTGTGACTCCAGACAAACGGCATTAATGTAATTCCACGCATGAATAATTCACAGATGTCTGAAACCTGACATGGGGAAGAAGGGCAAGTGCAAAACACAAATCAAGAAGAGGACTTTAAACCCAGAGTATAACGAGGTTTGTACAAAAGTTTATCAAGAACCGTTTAGATTTTTTTTTATGGATTCGCAGTGTTTATATACTCCGTTTATGTGCAACAATGGTATCATTTCAGGAATTCAGCCTGGACATCAAACACGGTGAACTGGCCAAGAAGACTTTAGATATCTCTGTGTGGGATTACGATATCGGGAAGTCCAACGACTACATCGGTAAATATTTTGAGTTGGAAGCATCAATCAAAGCTTTGACGAAAATTCAAAAAGTCACACTCCCTGCTCAACCACTTGCCATTCACACCTCCCCTTCCTTCCTTCCTTCCTTCCTTCCTTTTTTCCTTCCTTCCTGACAGGTGGGTGTCAGCTGGGCATCACGGCCAAAGGAGAGAGGCTGAAGCACTGGTACGAGTGCCTGAAGAACAAGGACAAGAGGATTGAGCGCTGGCACACCTTGTATAACGAGATTCACACTGCTAGCGATTAACCACTTGCCCACCCTCTCACCCCCACCCTTCATATAGCATGAGCTAAGACTTATCCTCCCTACATGGTATGCATTAATCTCCTAATGCAATTTTTTCCCCCTCTATATTATTTATGGTTTGATCTACTCACTACCTGATCATCACACAGGCTTACTCGAAACCTTCTCCCCCTCAGATGTAGTACGCTCTTCTTTCCTGTCCTCTTAATAGCAAGTTCTCTGCCTGTGCTGATACTTAAATCTGCCTCTGGGACAAATCGTTGCATACAATTTATATGCTATCTCACCAATGTAACCAATATGTCTGTCAATGAAGAGCTGCACAAGGACCTTCATGCCTGTCAGTGATGTGTTTACAGTGTGCTGAACTCTGACACATTTTTTGCTAGAATTATTTTAAGAATTAATTGCAGATAGCAATTAAGTAAGTAAGAATAGAAAAATTGCACCGGCACGGAACTAGAATAGCAATATGTTATGGCATCTGTGGCCAAAAACCCATTGGTTGGAAGTCACACTAGGCCTTGAGTGAGCTAATATGTGAAACGAATTAGACTGTCAGGGTATTTTTTGTATTTGATTTTCTCGTGTGATTACATAATGCTGTAGTGTATCACTTGAACTGTATAAGCATGCCAAGCCACAGACTTAAGAAAACACTCAGCTGCACTTTCAAAACGATTATTGGAATGTGCCCACTGTCCTGAACATAATGTATATTTCCATTAAGAAATGTTTACATACTGATACATTGCTCAGGTTAGGATAGCCATCTGATGTGTCGGATGATTCATACAGTAACTCAGTGAACCATGAGCTTGATGTATCCTTCACTCGTTGCTGTTAATTTGTGATTCAGAATTATAGCACACCATGTTGAGCGGTCAGAGTTTACTTGTGTATGGTTAGTCGAGCAGTGAATATTTGATTTGTGGCAAGCAAAATTTAAAATAACTTTTTTTTGTAGTGAGAAATCGTAGGAAAAAGGAATTTTCTTTCCAACCCTCCTGCTGAAGCTCACGGTTCACTCTGACACCTCAGAGTTTTTCTACCGTAGTGTTTACACTGAACGCACACAGCCAGGTCTCCTACAGGTTTTGGCAAATATGGCCGGTCCACTTGACAAGGAGAGAAGTTTGGAACAGGTCACATCATACATACAGTATGTGCATCTTTACCCGCATGCACTGTGCTCCCGCCTCTGGTGTGCCTGGGGCTGTCTCGGCCCGCTTTTACCTCCAACACACCCCATATTGCACAAAGCAGGGCTCGTTCCCCTAACACCACGCTCCAATCATTCAAGGCTTTAGTGTGTGTTTGTTCACCTATCACAGCAGACCAAGGAAAGCACACCTTAACAAGAGGAATGACCTCAGTTTATACAGCTGTTTGCAAGTTATTCCAATGTCGAACAAAAGAGACAAAAACAAAAAATCCTATGCATGACATGTCTTGTGGTTCAAGATATATACTTTGTAAGAAGTTAATGCTATTGTAATTCCATTAATGTTTACACTTCTTCCCCATCACCTACCTGTGAATCATTTCTATACAATAGGCCATATTCTGCATGATTATGGTGTAATATGAAAAGCTGGTCTGGTAGCATCCACAGGATAGACTGATAATCAACTGAGTAACAAAAGACTTGATCCAACTCTTTACCATTAGCAAAGGTTGAGATGAATCTCTTCTATTGTCTATGAGGGAGACCTTCTGTACATACACATGCAGATCCTCTCCAGTGTCTTGTTTTTCTCTACACAGCCGACATACTGCCCTGTGGCAGTGAGTCAAACACCCGTCCAGTAGCATCACACACTGTCCTATGTCATGCAACTTCTGCCACAGTGATCAACAATCAACATAAATTATAATCAATAGTTTTGTTTAAAACAGGCTTCTCTCTGAGCTACACCCATAGCTTACTTCTACTTGATTCTGCCAGTTCAGTGGAATGTTTCATGGTTTATCTCTGTATTTGTACATAGATAGTGCATGCACTGGAAATATGTGTGTTTGCAAATAACTTTGCATGTAAAGATTTTGCAGAGAGTTTACACAGATCAATAAAATCGAATGAAAACTGACAAGCCTCTAGTGTGTAAGGACCTAATCGAGTCAAGGCAAGACTTCTGGATGGTTGGTGAAGGTCATCATCAGATGAAATTATTTGATTTGATTTGAAACCTTTATTTATATCTCTAAAAAAACATTAAGGTCTCGCTTTTTTTCAATGATGCCGAGATACAAAAAACAAACACATACTGTATGCACAGATATAAACAAAAACAATAGCCTACTACACTATGAAATCTGGAAAAAGGGAGCAGCACACATTAAAGTGAATTTGATTGGTGAGTTAGATTAATTGAACAAGTCAATAAAAAAGAATAGTAAATCAGAGTAAAGAAGGATCCATTCCCAAGAATTTCAAGGTGTGCCTCATTACCTATTGCGCGTGAGATGTCATTAAATCCAGCTATTCGATTATTGAGCACCCTCTGGGAACTCCTGCAGGTTAAGACAGCTCTGGACTGCGCCATTCTGAGAACTGGGCACCGATTGTTTAAACTTCACAAGGCTAGAGTGCAATAACGCTCTTGGCTAAATGCCATAGAAATGCATCATAAACCAAACCCTAGTGTCAGGTCACGCCACCACGAACATACCCAAAAAGTGAGGAGTGTCCTCTTTCGAGCCTTCATATTGGCCGACCAATAAGAAATGCATTTGGCCCGGGGGCACACTTGTCTTCTTCTCGAGCAGAGGCAGGCACCTTTGAGCCGAGTGGTGCAGAAATACACCAATGATTCGGTTAATTTGGAACAATTCCTCCATTCAGACATTAATTTGAACCCTTAAACTGGACTGATTTGTACAGTTATTTAACACTGAGATGCAAAGCAGAAGCCCACTTCACGTTCTTTTCGCCTTATCGACGCTTATTTTATCAAAAGTGCCAGATGTGACCGGCTCAGGTCACTCTTGTCTCAGGTCCAGTCGTGCAACTGACGGACATACGCGCGTCACGTTTCTGCGGGAGGACGCAGTTGGCGCGCGCTCCCTCTACCTCAGCCTGTGGTCCGAGGATATTCGACTGGTAACATGCGAAGTGAATACCGATCCAGTCGTCACGGAAAGATACCGCTCAATTTGCGACACGAGCGGCGCCCAGGGTCAAGACACCGACCAGAGGTTCAACATCAGCATGCTGGTGGCTCCAGATGCTCCGTGCGCGCCTCGCTCACCCGGTGCGCCAAAGTTGACCGGGCGCGCAAGAAGAAATGGGACAGAGGGAAGATCACGGATTAAACGCTCCTGGATATTTCCAGGTACTCTGTGGTGCGGGACTGGAAGCACAGCGGCCAAATACGAGCAGTTAGGTGAGGAGCTTTAACTCGGATTTCATTATTAGTGATTAGGAATTGGAAATTAAAAAAACAACAACAGTAAACAGCACAGTGTCAAGTGCTGAGATACAAATCTAAGGGGCCCCCTCCAGCTGTAGGTCCCTAAAATCACTGCGTGTCCCTTAAGCAGCACTTCCCTGACTAAAACCAGAGGTGATACAATTGTTATAGTATTAGCCTAATTAAAATGTATCACACATTCAAAATGAACTTTAGCATATTAGACCACTGACATTTATTTAAGATTAGATAAAACTGATTCATTTGCATGGACAACTTGGAGCAATTTCATACTGTAGATAAAATATAAAAAGGTAACTTTTATTGATACTTTTTATGGGATTTATTCCAATTAAACTGAACTGAGGGACATTATTTCATTTAAGTTATTGCACAAGCTTAAGGGAAGCAGTTCAAAGTCAAACTTTTATCTTACCAAAAGTAATTTGAAAGCCTGACGGGCATCAATTCAATAAGGTTAGATCAAAAAGATATCCCTCTGTAGGGTTCTTTAAATTAAAGATCTTGGTTTTTACAAACCCATTAATTTTATATTTTCAAACCACTCTCATCAAGGTTTTTTTTTGGATTTGAAATAAGTGTGTCCTTTGAAATGCATACAAACCTTGTTCTAATACACAGGGATGTTTGAGAGCGCAGATAGATGCTGCCGTGAGCATGACCACTGCCTGCACATCATCCCAGCTCTCACGGTCAAGTATGGAGTGTTCAACCGCAATTTATACACTGTATCACACTGTGACTGTGACCAAAGGTAAGTCCGCAGAAAGTGAACATCTCGGGGAAACAATCAAGTATTGTAGTCGTTGGTGCAACAATCATCTTACATCATTTCGTCATTATGCCACTAAATGTAAACCGATTAAAGTACAAGAACCTGAGGAAATATGCTATGTCCTTCTACGGAATAATTACATCACTGCGATCAACACTCTGGGTGTAATTATGATGGCAAGAGTGAACACGTCGCTCGTGTTCAGGGCATTTTCACTCCTCTGATGTCTGTATTATTCTCACTTCACATCTAATGCTGGCAGGTGCATATGTAATATGTCTTCCGGCTAGCTCCTGACGTACATGTAACAACAATGGTACAGTACAGGCAGAAACCCACAACACAACTCAATATATTAGATTTACGAGAAAAGTCCAATGTCTTTAATCCAAATTTCAGGCAGCGGTCAAAAGTAGGCAAGTAAAGGAATAAGCTAGGGAGGTAACGAGGAAACAGGAAATAGGAACCCAATTTACCAAAGACAAAGAATAAATGGAAATGTGACAGTATACTTAACAAGCCAGTATACTGAGAAACTTGCGGGGCAGGGCAGGAGGGAGTGCCTGGGAAAAAAAACAGCCTGATCAATCTCTAACTGACACATTTGAAAAAGTCAACCTTCCAGCTCGAAGGTTATCTCAAAGTGTTTGGACTACTCCAAAGGCTGTAGACAAAATGAAGCAACTGGCCTGTTAGCCTCACATTGCTCTGCTTCCTTTTCTCTCTCCCTATCAGGTTTCAACAATGCCTTCTCGGTGTGAATGATACCATCTCCAGTATGGTGGGCTATAGCTTCTTCAAAATCCTGCGGGTCCCCTGCTTTGAGCTCCAACACCAGAAACCATGCACTCAGATGTACTTAAAGTGGGGAAAGTAAGCGAAACACTGGCCTTGTTGCTTGACGCTCGAAGCAGTAGACACTACAGCAAGTACAAACTATAACACAAGGACATCTGTTCAGTGGAGAGTGCAGGTGTGACTGATGGAAAGCTAGAGCAGCAGATGTGCTTCCGTATCGTCTGTATCTTGACAAACCTCACAAATCACAAAGGGCACCGTGCCATGCCTCTGCTGAGAAATTATTGATGGTTAACCTTTTTTCTATTGAATTTCCATCGTAATACTGTAGTTATCTTCCAGGGAAAACACAATTGACAAGTGCTTGAAATTACAGATCATATTCCAAATAGCAATACAAAGTCTGCCGCCTCTTAGCTGAATACATATGCCAGGAATGTGGTCAACATAAGTTGAAAATACGATTTTTGAATAAGTTTCCCCGTTTCCATGACTTGGTTTTAACATGCAGCTTCACTCTCCATAGGTGCAAAGTAGAACAAAAGGGACCATATGCCGTCTTCAAATCCCCCCTCACTTACAACACCTCTGATGTCAAAAGCAAATATCGGGACAATACTGGCAGCAACAAGTCAACAGTTATTAAGGGGCAAAATGTAACCGAAAGCCCCGTGATCAACAGAACGTTGCCCAAAGATGAACATAGATACAGCTCCAGAGGCCCACCCAGAGGAGACACTTTTTACAGCAAAGGAACGAAGGGTAAAGGATGGAAAAGACACAGAGGACTGCATAGAGTAGCACCATCCCATATAACTCCATTATCAAGGGCACCCACTCCTTCAATGAAAATGGGTCTTTTAAACAGTATTACATTGATACCAAATAAAAAAAGGTCTGGGAAAAAGAAGAGCACCAGAAAGGGCCTGTCGGCTAACCCCACACGTAGTAGCCAAGTTCCATCACAGGTGACCACAAACTCTCATCCAAAGACAACATTTACTACACAGAGCACCCCATTTTTAACTCAGAAGTCAGCCCTTCTGCTAAACTTACTAACGGCCATCACAGCAGTGCCCCAAACCACCAAAAATCCCAAAAAAGGTCGAAAACAAAGTCGCTGCTGTGTGTTTAAAGTGCCTCTGAAAGGTTGTGCATTCCCGCCTCATTGTAGAAGTGGTTTAGGGAAAAAATCTATATCCCACACGACAACTGTTACTCCCCCAACGACTACATACATGGTACCGCTCAACTTGACTACACTTGTGGAACTGCGCCTCAAAAGAAAGAAGGAAACACCCAAAGAAGACACTTTGAAAACACTATGGACTACTTCTGCAATGCCGCTCACAACCAAACTAAAGACACTATCCTCACTTCCTAAGTACAGCAAGCTGCAAAAGCAGATGGATCCCCATCTATTGAATAAGAAAAGCCAGGAGCCCATGGATACAACCCAAGCCCAAAACACACATGCAGAGAGAGGCATGGCAGGTTAGCAGCAGCTGAACCCATCACTCCTGCTGTGGCATTTTGCAGCCGGAGGCCTCTCAGTATAACATTAAATGTTTCATTTGATTTCTACATTTAATGATACATTGCAACACTTGTATTAATGAAATACAAACATGTTAATTGAAAGGTGATGGTAGGGACTTGCATCTTGAAAGAGCCAACGAAAAATCCAGAGGGATTAGTTTGTACTCTTTGGAAGCTCAAGGCTACTAAACTGTCGAACTATGCCCCCTACAGGTGAGACAGAATGCTAATTTCACCACTGAGGATAGAAGTGAAGTTAAACTTGTGTAGGTCATCGGTATAGGCGAAGTTGCTTGCTAATCTAAGGGAATGTGGGTACACTTGGATCATTTGTTCAAAAAACTGTGTTTATTCCCTATCCTACAGACAATCAGCCCCTGTGTTGGAGCCTAAAACAACTGGATGAATGTAAATACAAAATCCCTCCTTTGGAGAAGAAGTACGATCTGCAGAACACAGAGTCAAAGACTGCCTACCACTGTGATTGCACCAGCAGGTAACATAGCAGCACCTTTTTGACACCTTTACAACAGTCCGTCCCTGAGGCCAAAAATAAAATCTAAGCCTCACACAGTTTTTGAACCAGCCCAGACTAAAAGCTATTACCACAATAATCCATTATGACTGGGGTTTGCATTCCTGAGCAACTTCAAGGATCAACCTGCAGGTTTCAGTGTAATGAAGTAACCATGGCAACTCTGAGCAAAATGAGAGGTAATTTAAAGTTTCCTTTTTTCTTCTTCTTTTTGTTGGAAGAGTATTGTTAAGGCTCTTATTGTGGTGGCACCGTTGGATGTATGACAATAGGACCAAAGTTGTAAAATAAATAACATAATTTTATTTCAATAATTTTATTGTTGTTGTCAATAGTTGCACCTATTAAAATTCAACATGCCTGTCTCCCAGCAGACGTATTACTCATGGGAAACAAACAGGTGCTACTTATAACATTAACAATGGCACTGTTCAGTTTGGTGTCTCCGTGAGCTGTGACAGTAAACCAGCAGGCCTTTTTCACATTGAATATTTTGACATTTCAGTGCCTGAACATCTGCAGCAGCCGGTTCAGTGGCATGGATAACTGAATCCATTAAATTATAGGCTTTTAATACTAGTGGCCGTTATCAATTTTGAAACTTTATTTTGCTTGCTGTTATAATGCATGCTGTTCATACTGGCCACTGAGAGATCCCTTCCCAATGCACTTTCAAATGTAAGTGGTTGGTAACAGAAACTGTGCAAAAAGATTATCTGAATTATCTGAAGGGCCTAAGCAGTCTTTCCCTGTTGAGCAGCAGTGGAGGAATAGAAACCAAAAGGGTGAATTTTGTACTAAAAGCGTCATAACATTTTGATGATCTGAAGACATCATTTCAGCATAACTCTCATGGCCAAGACAGTTTTGCATTGAAGCGCTTCGGGAAGAGTTTTTTCTCTAAGTGGCACTGGCCATGTGCTAATAAGAGGAATGATTACAGCAAGCAAAACCTGTTTCAACAATCTAAGGAGCACAGTTTTTTAAAGACAAATATAAAATACTGTGAACCTATTAAGCCATCTTTCATTTAATAGTTAAATGTGTTTTCACCACCATTGTATGAAGAGACAACATGTCTGCTGGATGAAACGTCGAGAAAAGGACCATGAAAGTGAAGCAGACAAACAAAATTCATCCATCATTCATTTTATATTAAGAAATAATCATATATTGTATTTTTTGGAATTTCCCCCTTTTTTGCCTGCTGCGAAACAGGCCAAACATTTTTGGAAAGAGAGGTGTTAACTTTTAATTTCTACATTTCATTATGGGTTGTAACACCTTCTGGATGAAAAGCGCACACTTAAGCTTTAAGCAGCACATGTATGGTATGACTGTTACTGCTCATCACTGTCATGTTAAAATAAAGGAAGAAGGCCTGCCCCCAGAGGCAGATTTCTTTCTTTGTCTGTGTCTCTCTCTGAGTCACTCACCAATGCATATCATACATCATGCTTTGTATTGTTTCCTTTTTGTCCATCTTACAGCTTGGCTGCCCAGATCAAAAGCTCCAAGCAGCCACGTACGCTCCCCACTCTGCTGATGGATTTCGTCTCTCAATACTGCTTTAAACTGCCAAAGGAGAAGAAATGTCCCAGCAGGAAAAGGTTTTAGCCCAGAAATGCTTATTCATGTTAATCTCACATAACTTTTGGTTTCCGCAGTGTCAGCTTCCTGTCTAAAGTGTGAACTCAGTTTGCTTGTGTAACAGATGATTAGGTTGGCTTCTGTTTCTTATCATTTTCCCGTTTGTTTTCTAGCTGTTCAGTAGGCTTCACCAAAGCCTCTGACCTACTTCGAGCACTTAAGAAGATGGAGGAAAAAGACGCTGCTGGGGAGCAACATTCACGCAGTGAGAGAAAAAGAGGCATTCCTGTTAGCTTTTATAAGCGATGCCTAAGGCTGGAAAGAGAAGCACAACTCACATGGTTATAGACTAAGCTGCTATGTGTTCAAATAATGGATTTTTTTAAAGCTTTACATTTCATGCAGTGTTTTCTGTTTCTCTGGTGGTGAAAAATGGCTGCGTGTTGAAAATATTCATTATTGTTTTATATTTGTATGTACGGCAAGGATGTAAAATTAATATATTTGTAAATAGCTATCATACACAACTGCAAACAACTTCAGATTGTGCATTGAAAATGTAATACAATCATGTATTTGTATGTTTCTGTTTGTTTCTGTTAGGATTTAGAAATGTATTTCTATCTGCAATGCTTATGGATTGAGTGAGGAGGAATAACTAGCAGCCAGTAATCCTAATCCTAAAGAATTTAAATTCAACAAAAAATTCCTGGTAAACTTTAAAACTATATGAATGATACTTAATTAGGCTATTAGAAACATAGAAACATCTTTTACAATTCATGTAGGCCTACTGTTAGCCTACTTCTCATTTTGTGATATATTCATAAATGTACGATATATTTTTACTACATTTAAAAAACATCCTTGACCCACAACCGTTTTGTGAAGACTGCAGGCAGCTGGTTCAACGTGCACGCCACCTGCCCTTACATTTCATAAAGTCCAGCTGTTGCCATGTGTTGCATCAGACAAATATTCTTATTCACAAGGTAGGAGAGATGGAAGTCGGCTACATCGGTTGTTAAAAATAACTTAAAAGATCTGGTTCCGTTCGACTTGACAATTGTCAGATCTTTAGGCCTACCTCTCCGAAAAGGCCACCAGGATCAGGTTTCGGTCAATAAGGTTACCAAAGTTGGTAACACTTTACAATAAGGTACACAAAAAAGAGTACTATTCCAAAAAAGAGTAGTTACTGTTTTAAAAAGAGTAGTTTGAGTAACTACTCTTCTTTGGAACAGTAGCTACTCTTTTTTGTGTACCTTATTGTAAAGTGTTACCCCAAAGTTTTTTTGGAAAGGATTCCATGGGCTATATTTTTTATAAATGTGATTTTTTAAAATATAAACATAGGCTATCAAATATTTTTCTCAACCACATTTGTTTTGGCTTTACTTCCTTATTCAGTTTTACAGGCTTATGATAACCAGGGAACGATACAGGAGCCCACACTGCTGTTGTCACTTCTAGGTTTTCATGCTTCTTGCTTTTTCTAACTAGTGTTAATAAATATACATACAGGTGAATATTTCTCCTAACCTCTTACAACCATTTCATTTCGTTTAAAAAAGGTACAGTATAATTAGGCTATGCAATGATGTACAACAAAAGTGCACTTTATTCGCCCCTGGTTTTATCATTAGAGAGGTAGGCTGTGTGTTGTTGATGAATTCTTGACAGCTTTTATCAAGGGCCGCGGTGCATGCTGGGAGCAGCTAGTTGGCCTTGGAAACATGGCGTCGCACTGACAGCTGGGAGCTTCTCATTATCTTCCCTGGCTGCTGACATACCGGCAGGGCCGTCAGCAGAGCTCTCTATCTGCGGATTTTAACTGTGAAATGAGCTTGCCACAGGTGCACTCGTTGCCCTGAGAAGACTGTCGAGGTAACGGTGCGGCGCAATAACGGATTTAGTGCGGGTGTCACGCCCACTCTGCTCGGTAACGTTTTAACGACACCGGACTGGACGGTAAGTTAGCTTACCGAGACAGGCAGCTAGCAGCTACTGTTAGCGCGTAACGACCACCCATGTTATGTGGAGAGGAGCTGGCGTTGCTGTCTCTCCTCCGCGCGACTGTCTCCAGTTAGCTCGCTCCCTGTTTCCGCGGTCCGCCCTGACAAACGCTACCGTCAGATAAATATGTTATTGTAGCTCGCTAGCAGGCTAGCTAGGGCGTTTCTGTCATTCTGTCCCTGAATTTTTAATGTGCGACCCCTTTGGCATCACTGGCGGAGGAGAGAGCGATGGGCTCCGGGGCTGTAGATTCGTCCCAGTGGCTTTCGGTGAAGGAGGAGACCATTTTCCTCCACGATGGACTCATTCGGGTCACGGACCTGGCCGAGCTACCCAGTGAAATTGGAGTGTCGGAGCAGGGGGACACCGAGCAAGAGGTGGGTGAAAGCCATCGCTCTCACACTCAAACACACTCACACACAAAGGTTTATAAACAGATGCGTACGCTCACTTATATGATGAGGGTGTGTTTTTGTTTCCTTTAATGTATTAATGTGTTTTCACTGTGCTGCCGCACACCCAAAGCGATAACGGTTGCGCTAACGTTTGCAAGTTTCCTGCCCTACATGTAACTGACCCACTGTCAGGGAAATAGCCATTGTCAACACACTTCCTGTCATTTCTTTCAAATTACAGGTTATGCAAACTGAACTGCTGTAATCTAATCACAAATAGCCTACCTCATTGATGAGCTTTTTTAAAATAAGTGTTAGCAACAGTGTTTCAGAAAATGGCACGTGTAGTCTACGTTATGTTTGAGTTGGTCTCTAATATTGTATTCAAATACGTCAGTCTGCGATGCAAACACTGTATCCTACGTTATCGCATCATCACCCCAGGTGTCCAATTGCAGTTCAACTAAATTAATAGTGCCAGAGCAAATAGCATCAACCACTAATCATTTATTTGTTTCTACAAATGGCAGTTTGGAGAACACTATTTCCTGTTACAAGTTACAACATGTAGACGTAGGCCTAGTTGCAGTTGAGAATCTACTGACTTTAAGTAGCCTATGCTACAGGTTCCATAGCACTCGTAGCCTACTATTTGAGTATTGGAACTGCAGCTACGGGTCTTTTGATTTAGGCGTTTAGGTTGAATGTGCATTAACAAAGGCCTAGTGCGATGTTTTTATCTGGGATGAAAGCTTTTATTTTGAAAGCACATCGGACGTTTGTACGTTGTTATATTGCGGATACTTCACAGTGATGCAGATGGAACCTTAGTAATAACAACGTTACATCATTACCATTTCGGTACTCTTAAGATGTCATAAAGGAAGCGAGCTTAAATTCACGATAGAGTAACATCCATCAGCTGTAACTATGGCAACCATCCGCCACATGCCTTTTAATGTTGGCAGAAAAAGGTAGGCCTACATTTAATCAGCTGCTCTGACAGATGACAAACCACTGGTTAATTAATGAATGGGTTGGGCAGGTTTGAATTGAACCCATTTCCCTTTATTTTTTTAACATTTTGTCAAGCTTAACAACAGACATGCAGTGACACAGCAATTATTTTATTTTTTTGTTTGAGCTTCTCTTACCAAGTAGGCTACAAGCAATGTGGACATGCTGGTGAAGGCATACTAATTGACAGTTTTAGTTTTCACTTAGGAAAATGGATGAGACTTTTTTAAGTGTTCTACTGTTTGGTTTAGCTCCATGCATTACAGGCTGTGTTGTATTATATGTAGTCTTTACAGAAAATATATCATTGTGACTATTGTAACAGTGCCAATTGTTGGAAACTGTTATACAATTGGACCTATGGTGGTCATTTTATGTAATAATAAAAAAAAAAATCAACTTCCAAATATATCATCAATTTGAGGCCTATGGTATAAATGACAAAGCATGGGGTTACACTGATTCCCTGATAATGTCCCCAGGATCCCAAAGATAATTTAACCTGATGAAAAATTAAAGCTTTTTGGAAATGGCGTGGTAGGTACAAATGCAATACGTCTTGTACAAAATAAAATTGTGTTTAATAATATGTTGGAAAATCTGGAAATGTCCACATCTAAAGCTAAAATAGAACAAGAGTAGCCATGTCTGTTGATTTGAACCTACAACGTGGTGGATAGGGTAGTCCCTCTTGCCGTAATAAAATTGGTCTGTCTGGTTGTTCTAGGTTATAATCTGTTTCCCTACATTTCTGTCTCTCTCCGAGTCCAGCTCTAAAACTGGCTGGGTCATTCAGTGCTGTTTTCGTGGGTGTTGTGATGCTGACTATTTTTATCTATTTGCAGCAATGTATTCTAGAGCAAGGTGGAGAAGGCCTAGCATCCAGTTGGGGGGTGTTACTGTAACATTAGTAGCATTTCTGAAATTGAATCAATAGAAATTGTGCCTGCTAAATGGTATAATGGATTTTTTCCCCTAGTCCATGATTCGTGGGCCAGGGAATGTAATCAATATCTGAAATGCTGCCTAAGTGCACATGAAGCACATAGTTTCACTTGCGATAGGCTATCCCAAATGTGCCTTGCTATCTCTGAACACTTGTTCTATAGTCAAAGGAACCAAAGGTTTCTTATGTGCAAATGATTCATATTTCTACCGTGGAATGAAACCTGTAAGTTCTACCAAGAAATCATAAGCATACCAATCATCTTAGTTTAATTCCAAGATAATAATAATTTATTCTAGTTTTAAATACATTTTTTTTGCTTTATATTTGCCTATAATGTAATACATCTTATGGACAAACTGGTTGTTTTAGAATGCTAACAGACAGTATACCAGCCCTACACAAAGCCTTGTTTAAAGAAACCATTTAAATTAGATTGTATCATCTTGCTGTGTAAGCAGATAGACTATGGATGAACCAAATAGCCTGCACAATTATTCTTATGATATAACATTTTGGAATCCATATTCAATTGCCTGCCATCTCTAAAGTTTTTTTATTTTCCTAAAAGTTGTTTTTGACTGCTGTTTTATGTAAACTCTATATTTATTTCCTTCCTTGTTATATGCTTTGTCCTCCAAGATTTTAACATTTGAGACAAAGAATCCAGTAGAGCTTGCTGAGCGTCTACGTGCTGTTTGTGGGAATCAGAGCAATGCGTATGCACGCCTGCTGGAGTACCGGCTCAACGCTCTACGAGGCCTGTGGGGTGCGCAGCGGCAGCTGGCCCTGGAGGAGCAGCAGGAGCGAGAAGGGACCGGAGGGGCTGATGAGGAGACCTTGGCCTTGCTCAAAAGACAAGGTCTGCTCCAGCAACCCGAGCAGGCGCCCTTCACCTCCCGTGTGGGTCTACTGCTAGTCTTCCCCCTCTTGCAGTCCCAAACCCGCAGTGACCCTGCGCTCTGCGGTGTCACAGCAGAGGTACTGCTAGCCTGCCTCCGGGACTGCCAGCCGCTCAGCCTCAGCAAAGAGCCCGCCGACTGCCTCAATGGCCTGGAGGGGCTGCTCTGCTCCTGGCTGGAAGATGATGCCCAGGAGTCAGGCCAACAGCAGGGGCAGGCTCACATGCAGATCCTTCACACACACAGACAGAGGGAAAACGCTGCTGCAGCACTCGTGGCACTTGCTTGTGCCAGGTGAGCCCATACATTATATCCTTCCTGTCCCACATTTCTTAGGATCCCTCAGTGGGTTTATGAATGGGATAACCGTCCACTATACATTATCCAGCTTATTACACAGCTACTAACTCAATTATATAATTAATTGAAGCATTGACTGGTTTCTTTTTTTAGAGATTAACCATGACTCTGAAGTTCCGTATTTTATTGTTTTTTGAAGGAGTTTGTATAGACGTCTGTGGGCGGTTTGATATGGCAGGAAGGGATTCGAACAATGTCCTTAGGTCCATAGCAAGGTGGATTATCCTTAACATTGGGCATTATCCAGAACTAATTGCCCGTTGAATGCTGTGATTCACCTATCAGAACACAGCATTAATCAGTGTAATAGTATTTATTAAAGTGTTATTTGAGAAGCCAAATACTAATACCAATACTAAAACCTATTGTTACATTCTAGGTAACAATAACTCATTGAGAATTAAAAGTAGTCAAAACAATGTGATCAAGGAAGTGTTTTAGTGAAAACACTACTGAGATACTTTAATAACAATATACTCTCAAGCAGGCCAGTTATTCCTGTCAGCTAGAGCTAAAATAAGCACATAATTGACCAAATGATAAGTCTTTTCAGAATGATCATGCCTGATTCAATGCTAATAGCTATCAACACATGCACTATAGCACTTTTGCTTCAATGTTTGCACTTTTAGATAAAGGACTAGCTGCACATGTGGTCATTGATATTTGTATATTTGCAAAAATAAACATGTGGGCATAAACAGGCTTCCTGTTTTTGCAGAATGTGCTTGTTTCTGTTTTTGTTTATTTGTATTACTGCCTGAACTCTGGCTTCTGTTGGTGACAAATGATCTTGACTTGTCAAAACCAGAACTCTCCACTCATTGTTCAGCCTCTGTCGAGAGTGAGAGCTCTTTGTTGTGGGGAACCATCCAGCCCTGCTGCCTTTTCTCCAACAGCGGGAGCAAATGAAAGAGCTCAGAGCTTCAGCCCACCACCACTGATACTCTCATGGTGTCAGTTAGTTAATGCACTAAGCAAAAATATATTTTAGTGTTTTTTTTTGTGTTTTATGTGTGTGAAAATGGAAAAGACAAATAGGACAAGACTCAACATAATACATTTGGTTACATGACAGGTAACTGTAACGAATGAAAGAAAATCTAAATCAAGGGGTCTGGACTTATGATATGGGGTGTGTGATGATATCTGTTGAGGTGGTTATACCATCACCATACACTTCAGTAGTATCAATTAATAATAACCAATATTATCAAGCTGTTATCTATCATTTCATTTTATTTGAATGCCCAGTTGAAGTTGTTTTCCAGTTGTACTTAACAAACCTTGCTTCATTTGCATCAGAGAATGCCAAAATAGCACTTCAGTAGATCTCTTCTTGCATATACTGTATATTCTCCCTGAATACAAATTGACTTGAATGTGTTCAGTTCATAGTTCAGGAATGGATGAGGCAAAGCTGTAAATGAACATAAGTAGTTTTGCTCATTACACCCCGGAGAGAGTCACGTTGTAACATAATCCCTCTGCTGCATTCTAATGGAGAAAGATTTCTTTTATTCAGATTAAAAAAATATTGTATTTTAATTCCCAGCACATTACAACGGATCCCCTCCATAATTCAACCAACGTTTTATTCCACTAACAGTTCCAGAGCTGCTTAACTATGAGCTTTAACTTGTGTTTCATGCTGAGACCTCCTGACTAATCTGCCAAACTATTCCCCAGGGGTTCTTTGAAGACCTTCATCCACACAGTTCACCTGCTGCAGAAACAAACCGATCTGGGCCAGCTCCCTGTATCAGATGTCCTTTACAGGTGAGGGCAGTGCTTGAGTTTATCCAACAGATAGTTACTAGTGACTTTCTCCTGACGTTTAAGCACTGTGTATCTTCCCTGCTTCAGACTTTTGGTCCTGGAAGGGGGCCCAGGCTCTCCATCCTGCCTCCTGGGGGGCAAACACAGTGTGTCATGGGGCTTTGAGGACATGCTGCCCACACCTGATAATTCTGCTGGAGGAGCAGAGAGTAAAGGTAAAAGAAAACACATTTTAAAAGACTTTTGTGTCATCATCAGCCTCTACTTTTGAAACGCCAACAAATATGAATAATAGGTTGCACTCGCAGGAGAGGATCTCTCATCTGGTTGTTAGGAATCATGTCTCGTACACGTATCTAGTTTTCTGGAGTTCAGTTTGTAGAGAGGACTGTGCTTCTCAGATTACCCATCATAATAACTGCCCTGGTTTCTACTATATTTATTCACCTTTAAATTATTTATAATGCCTGTTGTCTGAAATGGGTGAAATCGTAAAGAAAATGGAGGAGGAGAGTGCATTGCCTGGTAAAAGGTTTACTGAGCTTTACCCTATATGTAGTGTAGTTTATTTCGATCCCATAGATACACAACATTACATCCAGAGCATCAAAAGTTAAAAAACACAAAAAACAAAGGTCTTAATTTTATACATTGTCATTGTACTAGGGTTGTGCTCCTGCCTTGCACATGTGTAACCGGTTAGTAAATCGTAACTGTTTTGGAACAATCAATTACATTTTTATTTTTATTTTTTTAAAGTTATTCAAAAAAGTTATTAGTTGTTATTATTTTGATGTGTTCTGGAGACACGCATTCATGCATTTCACACCACCAATAACACAAACTATTTAGAGATGACGAAAGCTAGTCTGCCCTCCTCAGACGCACGCACGCACGCAAGCAGAGTTGTTTGTATCCATAGACTGTATATTGTCTGCACCATTCAGCCGCAAAGCACTTGCTTATTACACCTACCCTTCTTACATTATTTAGTTATTTATTTGTTTTTCATAGTTCCCTTTAGGATCTTATCATCATGACGTACGTAGTGTATGTATACATGTAGTAGTAAAATGATGGGGGTCTATGTTGAAACTAAAGAGAAGAGCTGTTACTGTTAAGAGGTTAAGGGATAAAGCAGAGGAGGGAATAGTTATACTACACACCCAAGCAATCCATCAGTTGACCCTGTAGATTGACGGAAGCTGATCAGGGCATATTTCCACATAGCAGGTATATGCATACTTACATTTTCCGCTTCACACTTGGTACATCGCCCTACTTTTCATTCTGATATTCTGTCATTAACCTTACTTTGAATTCTTTTTGTCCCTGTGCCTTGCAGACACTGACCTGGGACGCTGTCTAGCTACAGACGGGCTCTATCTGTATACCACTAACTCCTCTGGGAGAGGACTCAGCAAGCTGGGCTCTGGTTTACATGGGACACTGAGGTAATGTCTGCCTTTCTTTCTCCCCAGCATTCAGAGAAATGCTAGACAGTAAGAGAGAGTGGAACATATCCCTGATCACTTACCCGTTCCAAGGAAACAACGGTCTTTCCTGGAAGTTTTTAAAGCAACAGGGCACAGTCACTTCCTCCCGAATGGTCTCTGATAGGTTTGCTTGACTTTTAAAAAGGACAAAACTATGTGTGCTCTGCATCTGAATTAATTCCCTGCTGTAGTAGCAAATTACTCAATTTGAAACCAGAGGGCAACTTTCTTCAAGAATGTGTGTTTAGAAGTCAAAGGGCCCAAAGTTAATCTTTTACACCTGCGGAATATCTTGCAGAAAAGTTGCAGGTGCCCGATTTAGCCAGCTAATTGGATGCTAGAAGTATCTCAGATCTTGGAGAACTTTTACACAGTCAAATTGAAGAACATGTATGCGACATGAAAGTATGCTGTGTTGCTACTCAGTCCATTTGGCATTCAAACCATGTGTCAAAAACGGGCCTACAATTATACAAAGATTACAAATAAGACACAATACTGAACATAGAAATAGATGCACTGTGTTTTTGCTTTATTGCAGGGGTTTTGTGTACTGTCGAAATGAAGAATTGGAGCCTGGCTGGGTGGTGTTCAGCAACGGGCGCCTCCTCCACCGTCCCTCCTCCTTTGATGCCAAGCCTCAACAGCTGTGCCAGGTCATTGACCCTTTCACCCTCCAGGTACAGTATTCTCTCATTCCAATATTTTTACACCAGATATTTTTCAGGCACACACACACACACACACACACACACACACACACACACACACACACACACACACACACACACACACACACAATATACTGTATACAGGTATTAGATCGTGAGGAGATATTTACTGATTTTGACAAAAAGGATTCTCTAGATCTGCTGACTCCACTCCTAAAAATGTAGTTCAAATGACAAGCATAGCCATAGCCAAGGCTTATTAAAATGTGCCATTTTCAGGTGTGCCAGATTGTGCCCATGCCAGCCAATCACTTCCCAGTGGGCAGCAGTATGACCACGCTGCACCTCTGCTCAGATGGCACTTACCTGTACTGGGTCTGGTCCCCAGCCAGTCTAAATGAGAAGACGCAGAAAGGCCACTCTGTCTTCATGGACGTCTTTCACTTGTCTGTGAGTATGACATGCCCTGCCATACACAGTAGTTTCAGCTGTGTTAACTTTGATTTTATCCAGGTTCCATCTTTGATGTTTTCTCTAACCACCCCTCCCCCTGTCCATGGTGAAGACACAGACAGGGTTGTGTGTTGCAGACATCTTGCAGGAGAGGGTTATTCTTAATCGTAAGGAAGGCGAGTCTTCAAAATGCTTGAATGAGCTTCTCTTGAGTCGAATGTCACGCTTCCGGGCCTCCCATTCTGCCACATTGGCTGCTCTAACAGGCTCTGCAATCACCAACACTGTCAAAGAGGAACAGTCTGGTAATTCATCAGCAAAACAATTTTGTAATCCAAAAGTCTTGTATACTTTCATGTGCAATTATGGGTATAAATACGTTTTTTTTTCTGTAGCTGTCAACACTAGCTGTGGACTCCCTCTTAAGACCTTGAGAAAGACACCGATGTATGTGTGTGGAACCTATCTAGTGATGCTGGTCTCACCTCCCGGTGTATCTGGGAGCTCTGCTACACGCTCCCTCTTTGGAGGTACCAGCAGCCTGTCCTCTCTCAAAAGTAAGAGACCACACACAGACAGATTTTTTTATAGAAGGCCCTGTTATGGAAATTACTATTATAATCATAATATTATATTCAAGTTAATTAGATTACTTATAATATTCATTTCCATAACAGCCCACTGCTTACTTGAACAATACAGTGTTGACAGTGATGAGTTCATTCACTTAACTTCAATTGTTTTGTTGTTGTCAGTTTTAGCCTCCAGCCTGGTTTTTAACCTGGCTGATGGTCAGTTTAGCAGCCGTGCAGACCTCATCGATGCTCCTGGGAGTTCTCTAGGCAGGGGAGCCCAGGTGGCCGGGCTAGGTGAGCTCAGCTTGTGTCACATTCCACTATTATGTATTGGACTCACAGGGGGTAGTCCGACAATGCTTTGCCAATTTAATGACATTTATTTCTGTAATCTTTGGTGTCGTAGGAGCATGTTATGATGCACTGAACAACTTGATCTGGACCTGCTCCAGTGATTACATAGATCAGTGGTGCAATCCTGGGAACCAAGCCTTTCATCATGTGTGCCATAGGCTCGGTGTCAGCCATGTCATCAAAGAACCCAAAGGTAGATAAAGACGAATTGCACCAGATGCTCTTTGCATGAGTACAATTTTTTTATTTTTTTTGTATTTAACCCATTGATGACTATGGCAATCTAGGATGCATGTCCTTAATGCCTGAGGGTTTTCTGAAAAAATAGTACGAATTGTCAAGTCTACCAAAACCTTAATATCTAAGCCTGTGTAGCACATAGAAACATGAAATAAAATACATTTAAAAGTTAAGGTTCACGTTTTATTTAAACATGGTCCCTTAGCGCTTACAAACCAACAAATATTTCTAAAAATCGTCAAAATTAGATGAATTAAAAAATTATTAAATATTGTTAATAAATAGATGCAATGTGTTGTGTGATTTTCGTCAGTAGTCTATAGTAGACCTTGATTCTGCGCACCACACGCCACTTATGCCTCGTTTCCACCGAGTAGAGCGGGTCGGGTCGGAGCGGTTCGGTCCGGGTAGTTTGGCTTTTCATTTGCCAAAAGTTGGGTAGGGTACGGTTTAAGCGCACCTAACCGCTCTGAGCCGCTCCCGATCTCAGTACTCCTCCGTAGGGGTACTAGCGGCCTGAAAGCGGGCCGAAAATGCATGAGAAGGCGGAGCTACACACTGCCGTCATTTGATTGGTCGAAAGAATCATTTCCGCCATGTGTAGATCTCGGCAAGAGTGAAGAGAGTCTTGTGTTTTGGCGAAAATGTGAGCACAGCTCTGTTTATTGTGTGGTGTTTTTCCTCGTCAATAAATTAATCAGTTGGTTACACTGTGTCCCATAGTCACGTAGCTGCTGCAGCCAGCACTGTTCGCTCACTGTCTCTATGAGTTGCGCCGAGCGGTCTCTGTGTGTTTACGCCATAGATAGTAGTAAAATACACGCTCACAACAACACGGGGGGAATACATAAAGAAGCGGCTGGTTTGAATCATCTCCGCCGTTTGTAGTCACCTCGGCTAGAGTGAAGAGAGTTTTGGCGAAAATGTGAGCGCGGCACTGTTTATTGTGTGGTGTTTTTCCTCGTCATTAAATGAATCAGTTGGCTACACTGTGTCCCACTGCTACGATGTCACGTAGCTGCCGCAGCCAGTGCTGTTCGCTCACTGTCTCTATCAGTTGCACCGAGCCGTCTCTGCTCACAACACGGGGGGAATAAATAAAGAAGCGGCTGGTTTGACCAAGCAAAAACAAGAGACCGCTGGCTTGACCACAGTTGTTCCCACAGCCCGATAGTTTGACCCACATTCTGGCGTCGGCTATCGCAGTCCAGCCTAAACCCCGCCCTACCAGTAAGGGTAGGGTCGGCGGTGGAAACAACACCGAGATTCTTAAAAGTGAGCTGTCCCGCTCTGAGCCGCTCCGATCCGACCCGCTCTACTCGGTGGAAACGAGGCATAACTGTTCTGTCGCCGACATAGCTGGCGTATTTTTTTTATTATTTTTTTAATTTTTAATTTTTTTGATTGACATGATTTTCGGCAAACCACACAACTTTTGGGTGGTCACGTGGTCTTAAAAAAATCAGCAAAACCCACCTCATATGTATTTGAACCAATTTGAAGTGCATTCAATGCTGGGAATGCCATGAAAATTAGATAAAGTAATAATGCTGCACGATGCAGCATCAGGCAGGAGAGCCAATGTGGCATCACGCAGCAGCCGTCATCAATGGGTTAACTAGGAGAAACCCATTGAGATTAAAAATCTATTTTTAAATGGTGACCTGGCCAAGACAGGCAGCAGCATATAAAATAACACATTTAAACACCTGCAAAACTTGTCCTTTCACAGAGGAAACCGTGGCCACGGGCGAGGTGATCAACCAGCTTCTTCATCATGTAGGTGCTATGTGTATCCACCAGCTC
This sequence comes from Ammodytes marinus, assembly GCF_949987685.1. Taxonomy (NCBI): domain Eukaryota; kingdom Metazoa; phylum Chordata; class Actinopteri; order Uranoscopiformes; family Ammodytidae; genus Ammodytes; species Ammodytes marinus. The sequence continues at coordinate 12,514,835 of NC_137231.1, forward strand.
AACCTACTGGCGGCCAGTGGCAACAGTCTGCCCCTTGGGGCCCTACTGGGCAAACAACATCCCATCGAGGCCCGTCACTTCAGCAGCATCTGTGACATTATGGAGAAAGCCATGGTCAATGGAGATACATGTATCATCCGCTGCATCTTGGTGGTGTTCCAGGTCAGTCTGAAGTGCAGATGGGGACAGTTCTACAGACCTGACTCAGATATTTTCTGTGTTTTTGATTTACTTTTTAATTTGTGTTTGTCTTCTCCAGGTGGTGTTTAGGTTTTTCAATCCTCAGTCGGAGCAGAACAGGGAGAGTGTGCGTCGTTCAGGCCTCCTCTTGTGGCAGCTTCTCATGGCTCCCGTGGATCAGATAGGAACAGAGATTCAGAGGGAGGTGTGCCTGGCCATCAGGTAAGTCATATATAAAACAGGTGTAACAGTTTAACTGGTGTTTTAATATAATTTGTGATCATAATGATATTTATATGGGCCTTCCTTGTTTACTTCCTCTCTGTCTCTGTAGCTCAGGCCTGAATATTTTGTACCAGGGGGAGGCTGAACTAAACAAACTGCTGAAACTGGTTTTAACTGAAGGTGACTATGTAAAACACTTATTATAATGGAACGGGAGTATTGTTGTGAGTATATCTTAATATTCTGTGTATCTCTGTGTGTGACACCCAGGTGAAAGGAACAGTGGCCTGTCTCAACTACGTGATGTCATCCTCACCAACTTAGCAGACCAACTGCAGAAGAATAGATTTGGGAGTGAGGAAGATGACCACTACAGGTAATGGGCTATCTTGTTATTCAGCGGTGCAATATCATTTCCCATAGCCTGTCTCACACAATAATGTAAGCTATCCCCCAGTAGATGAAGTAAATGCAAATAAATCTGTCTCTTACAGATTGAGCGATGATCTGCTGCACTGTATCCTCAAGACTGTAGTGCGGGAATCCTGCCTCATCATTACCAAATGTCAGACTGTCGCCCGAGATGACTTCCAGAAGCTGCTTTCCACTGTGCCAGTATGAACATAAGAAATAATATGCCATCTGTGCTGACTAAGATCACATGTTTTGTGAGATTGCACCCTTTTGAACTTGGATATTTTTCGTATGGCTTTCCCTCTTTTTAGGTGGTCTCACCTTGTCTGCGCTACCTCATGGCTGTCCAGAACCACCTCCTCAGTAACACCATTCTCATCCGTCCGGACGATAATGATGACAGTGACAGCTCCCTTCAAGGGGATACAATCAAGGTACAGGTAAACACCCCTTTTACCTTCCCCTAACTTTGATTTGTGATCTGTGAGTTTATGTCTGTGGACATAAAAGAGAGAAAATGATGTGTGTTCACTTGTGTATTGTATTGTATTGTATTGCATGAAAAAGATATGATAGTTTGGGTATTTTCTGTGTGTCAGGAGCTGCAAAGCAGTATACTGTCCCTAGCAACCAGGATCTTGGTGGGATGTGATGAAGTACTGGAGACCCTACAGCAGGTGACCACAGCTCTCATCAACAGCGACATCACTGACAGAGAAAACAGGTAAACTTTAATGACGTCTTTATTAAGAACCTATTCAGGGTGGGGAAAAAAAAGTGTGTTAGCCAGCCACAGTTGCTGGAGTCAATCTGTGGTATCAACTGTATTTCCATTAAAAACATTCTATAACTGACAAAAATAAAACTAGACATGACACTCTCTTGGTTAGCTCTAAAGCACTTCCTCACCGTGAAACAAGATTTGGCTAAACCTGAGTAATGCTGAGCCTTTTTAAAAGAATAAAAGCGTGCATGAGAAATCATTTATGAATGCAGGTTTTTAAAGTCATCAGTTTATTTTACCACTTTAAATGACTCCATTTCCTGTCTGCTTCTTTAGGATCCATCACCTTAACATTATGGTTTTGCTTTGTTTCTTCTTGTTCAGGTTGAAAGGCCTGGAACAGGTAACCAAGGCCACCATGCTTGGGCACCTGCTGCCTGTGTTGCTCACCTCTCTGATGCACCCCAACCTGCAGACCCTCACTCTTGCCGACGCCCTCATGCCGCAGCTGGTTCAGCTAGTCCTCTACACCAGCCAGGTTGCTGTCTTGCCTGTCCAAAGGGCAATTTTTTACATTGAATAAAAAGTTTTTCCTTGAGTAGAAACCACAGTCATCATTAAAGTATTTATTTTCTCTCTGTTTTCCAGACTGCACTGTTACTCAAGACTCAGTCTCCACTTTTTACTGAAGAGCCTCCACTTATGGGTGGTTCTCTAGGGCAGGGGGCGAAGGCTTGTGCTGCGGATGACAAGTACGTTTTCTGAAGGACCACCATAAAAATGTTAAAAAACGAATGCACTGGATTGCTTTGGTGCATAATGGAGCACCATCATGATTATAGTAGGGCTTATGGTAACTTAAGTGGCAGTTGTTTTGTAATATGCTCAGTTTTCTAATACCAGTAATTTGCTTGTATCGTTGAAATTAGAATTCTTGATGAACGTGAGGAGCCCGGTTTCCTGACTGGACTGAAAATACCTGCCCCTTGGGCTGCTGGGAAGACAGTGGAGACGGTACACCCTGTGAGGGACAATTATAAGTTCAAGGAGACAGTACACATCCCAGGTGCTCGCTGCCTGTACCTTCGCTTTGATTCCCGCTGCTCCTCGCAGTATGACTATGACAAGGTATTAATTCACGATAAACAAGCTGTAGGCACACTGTCCTTCATGTTTTTTAGCTCTTACATACAGGTATTCAATTTCTCAAGCATAGTAAAGCTTGGGTGTCTTTTTTTACACTAAATGTTTTCTTTGGTATTTTAGTTGGTTATCTATGCTGGTCCCAACACCAACAGTCGTAAAGTAACAGAGTATGGAGGGAACACTCTGGGATATGGCAGTCGCAGTGTCTTGGGGACAGGATGGCCCAAAGATCTTGTCAAGGTATAATAAGCGGTTTTGCACAAACATACAAAGTGAACAGACAGTGCACATACAGTATTGAAGAGCTATATTTTTCGCGGTGTACTTTCTTAGGTTGAAGGAGACACAGTGACGTTTTCCTTTGAGATGAGAAGTGGACGTGAGCACAACACCCCAGACAAGGCCATGTGGGGGTTCTCCTGCACAGTCAGAGCCCAGGTAAAACATTGGAGCACTGGCATGTCCCATACATCTGTGTTTAACGTTGTTCAATCATACCGGCATTGCGGAACATAACAAAACAACAGCTAATTCAGACAATGCTATTTTATTTTTCAGGAGTCATCAGAGGATGTCTCTGGAGGCCTTCCCTTCCTGGCAGACCTTGCCCTGGGTCTGTCAGTGCTTGCCTGCTCAATGCTCCGCATTCTTTATAACGGGCCAGAGGTTACAAGAGAGGAGGATGCCTGCCACGATTTGCTCTGCTCTAAGCTGCTGCAAAGGTGATGTAGCTAAATGAAAATACCACAAAATGTCTCACATGTTATAAGTACAGTATATTACAGTGTAGGAATCTGTGCACATTCTTTATCAGTATGTAGTCGAAACAGGCAAGACGACAGACTGATGACATGCGTTGTTTTCTTCTCCAGGTGTCAGTGGCAGGTGGAATCAAACGGTGCAATCTCTCCTGCCCTCACGCCCAGCCCTTCACCTCTGCCTCTCACTATTGAGGAGGACCGGGAGTTCACGTACCCCTCCGACGTGCTCATCCCACCCCCAGGCCTCATGCCAGGGGCCTACTTTGACTTGCCTCGTATCCGCCTCCCGCCAGGCATCATGGGTAGGCTACGAGAGGTGTCTGGAAGAGCTCGTCCCCAGTTCCGTCCTAGCATCAAGTAAGTTGTGCTGTCACAGTACAGACTATATGCACTTTACATCACTCTAAACAGAAGATAATGTCAAAACTATTGCTAAAATGCTAAATGTTTCAAATCCAAGCATGGTTTCTACACGCTACCAAAGTCTAAAGATGAAAAGAGAGGTGAAGCAACAAAGAGCAAAACTTCCTTGAACTGTTAAACTGCACAGAACAAAGCCCTGAGTTTTATAAATGAATTATGTATAGTAAAATATAAATCTGTTTTCAACTGGTCCTCAGATGATCAGCATATCCTTTGAAGCCATTATATTTTGATTATGCTGACACATACTGCTTTAAAATAGAAGATCAAGGCTTATGTTTGCCTTCCGGCTCACAGAAAATGTTCAATATTTTTCTGGGGGGGTATTACAGCTCCTCAGATTCTTAAAAGCCACAGTTGATCAGTTTTGTATAAGGCAGATACTAACGCTCACAAATGATATGATCACGATATCAATGATTACAGTCTCAAAGTAAAACATGTTTTGTTCTCTTGTCCAGGGCTAACTATTTTTTTACCTCCATGTGTTTCTTTAAGGGAGGTGATCAGGCCAGATGTTATGGAGGAGGTTATAGTATCGTGTGTCATAAAACATCTAAGCCTGGTCGATGCCCTTCAGTCACTTGTCAACTACCAGTACCGGGAGGATCACGCCGAGGAGTATGACCTGGTCTGTAAGATCATGGCTGAGACTTTCAAGAAGATCAATGCTATGGAGCGTCAGCTGCAGGTGAGCTTCTGTTACACAGGAAGCTTTTTGAAAACAAACATGCTTTAAATGATCTTCTCTTTCTATAAGGGAAAGACACACCGTGCACACTTCACATGTCAGACATTTTGTCTATTTTTAATAAGGCTATTCAAAAAGTCCTACATTAAATCGTTTAATCACATACTTCCTGTTGGCTACAGAGAAAGGGATAAATTGGGAAGTACTTTTAAGTGACGTTGTTGCAAAGCCATAGACAAAGCATATTTACACTTGCTTATAATATAATAGCTTACAATAGCTTAGATAGCCAATTGGACACTGAAATTACAAGATATTTGGCACATTTATTTTATATATTATTATTATATTATATATATTATATGAGATATTTTGGGCAGTATAACCTGAACAGAGACAAAGTGTGAGTCTTACTCTGTTACTAATTATCTCCTGTGTTTCATTTCAGAGTGTTGCAGAATTGGAGCAGAAGTGGCAGAATGAGGTAGAGGAGGCCCATCAGGGAAAGCTGGAGAACAACACTCCTTTCTTTCACGACTACCATTTCTTTGAGGTAGCCGGTTCGGCGCACAACTTACTTTTGCCTAAGAGATTATTCCGTTACCACTACACTTTGCTTTGATATACATAATTCATTGTTGTCTTCTTTTGTACTAGAACAAAATTAAGGAGCTGGAACTACTTTGCTCCCTGAAGGAGATCCCACTCGATTTTACCGATTTGGAAAATGTTGTCCTTACGTTGAGGCAAGTTATTATAAATGATGCTAGCACTTGGAGCAGGTGACATTATCTCAGTTGTCTGGGGTCATTTCATGCAGTAACCTTATGTCTCGTTATTTATCTGCACCAACAGGGAGAAGTTCTTTCAGGAGGTAAACACCATGCACCTCAGAAATAGCACCTCACTGGCCAAAACCAAGGCCCTGGTTAAGAGTCTGATGAACCGCACTGAGCTGCTGCTCCATGTAACCATCGCTCCACATTGCAGAAGTCTTACCAACACACCTGCTGGCACACCAGGTCCAGGTACATTTCCTCTTTTTATGCATCTTCTCGTGGTACTAATTGTTTGTGAAGTGAAACCTTGTTGGGCAGCAAGCTTGGGATTGGAGATTTGATCCTTCAAACAGTTCAAGTCTTGAATGTTGATGTTGTCAAACACTTATAGTTATGTTATGCAGATCCTGACTTACTCTGTCAGTGTTTGTCAGTCAGTAATTCCAGCTAAATGTTTAGCTATTTCAGTTACGCAGAGACAAAATGGAAGTGAGCTTAAGTCTTACATAATTCTGGATTTTTTTATTTGGGACCAGCCTCAAAGTCGGTCTCAGACGCCAAGACGGTGAACCCCATGGTGAAGCAGCCTGTCTTTCTACGCAGCATGTCTGCACCCTCTGACTTGGAGATGATTGCAAACCAGGACTTGGAGTTTACACACGCACCCCAAAGGTATTAGTCTATTCTTATTTGATAGATTTAATGTTTGAAAATCCTATCATTGAACTGGGAATTAATGTATTCCTTTACTCGTTGCTTTACCCATTAGGAGGCGACATCACCCCACTAGCCATCGCAGCAGCTCTTTTACCCTGCTGCAGTCTCTAGCTATAGAGGACAGCCGTGACAAACCAACATACAGTGTTCTGCTGGGACAGCTCTTCGCCTTTATCGGAACAACACCTGATCAGGCTGTAAGTCTCTCACTTTTTTTCATTCACTTGTGTTTTGCCATAGCTATATGAGAATCAGTAAGAGAACTCTGGTCTGACATTGAGATCTTTTCACATTGGTTGTTTTTATAGGTGTCAAGCAGCAGTTTCCTGTCTGCTGCGCAGACTCGTTGGAGACGTGGTAGCACACGGAAGCAGGCACTTGTGCACATGAGGGAGTTGCTAACTGCTGCTGTCAGAGTTGGTGGGGTCACCCACCTTGTGGGACCTGTCACTATGGTACTGCAAGGTGGCCCAAGGTAGGAGGCTTTCAACACTTATAACAATCCCACTTTACTCTCCACATTTAGATTAGATTACTCAGGCAGATTGTGAACTGTGGTCATCATATTACAATATTGAAAATATAACGGCAGAGTAAAACAATGTTCCTCTGTACATCTGTGTTTGTTTGTGTGTGCCATCCGTGCAGGATTGAGGAGCTGACCTGTGGTGGAATGGTAGAGAAGGTGCAGGAAGCCTTTGGGGAGACCATGACGTCTGTAGTGTCACTATGTGCTCGCTACCCCATTGCTTGTGCCAATAGTATTGGCTTGCTTTGCACAATCCCATACACCAGGCAAGATAATTCAACTTGCAATATCTGTAAATGTGTCTTTGTATCGCTTAACCCTCAGACTCCTTACCATGATTTTGTTTTTACTGTCATCATAGGAGTGAGGAGCAGTGCCTAGTTCGGAGTGGTTTGGTCCAACTCATGGACAGCCTGTGTAGTTTAAGCGGCCAGAGGGAATGCAGCTCAAATGAGAAGCAGACCAAAAAGCAGAAGGTGGCCACCATGGCCTGGGCTGCTTTCCAGGTGCTGGCAAACCGCTGCATTGAGTGGGAAAAGGTGGAAGGTGTGTTGTGCTTATGGACTCTACTTCGATCGTGTGTATGTGCTCTACTGCAACTTGCGAGATGTAAAAAAAGCAAAAGGTTGCACACTACAAGTTGAGTAGTATGTCGTTGTAATAATACTCATTTTGTCTTTAAAGGTGGCTCTACAGATGCAGTGCACTCTGGTCTGGCCCGACAAGTATCCAGCTTGTTGACCAATCACCTGGCCAGAGCCACAGAGTGCTGTGGGAATCAGGCAGCAGGCAATGATGCCTTACAGGATGTGCTAAGTCTGCTCAATGACCTTTCCAGGTAAACTAAAATGACCTTTTCACTATGAACAGTACATCATTATGTATTTGTATAGATGTGTGTGTATTTATAAAATGTTCTGTATATGTTCCTTTGTTTTGTATTCCAGGAGCCACATAGGGAAAGCTATCCTTAGTCAGCCAGCCTGCGTTTCCAAGCTCTTGTCTCTGCTCCTGGACCAGAGACCTTCTCCAAAGCTGGTGCTTATCATCCTGCAGCTGTGTCGAGCTGCTCTGCCTCTCATGAGTGTGGAGGACTGTGGTAACGTGGCCCTGCCCTCATGGAGCTACTCTATTAACACCCTGGATGCCGAGCAACAAGACGCTAATGACCCCGCCTCACGTATCGCAGCCTTGCTGCTAGCCAAGCTGGCAGACTATGTCGTACCAGGTTGGTCTCCTACCTAGGAGTGCTAAATAACACATTATATATTAGATAAGCAACTACATCGTCTTTATGCTGCTTTCTCCTTCTCCTTCTACTTCTTAATATTTATAATACTCCCTCTCAACCAGGCTGTCAGACCCTGCTCTCCCCCAGCTCCTCTGAGCCAGACACCAGTTTGTCCCGTGCCAGTTCCAAAGGAGCTCTGAAGTCTGATGATGTTGGGGAGGAGGGAGAGGCGGTTGATGGGAAGCTATCTATCTTTATCCACAAGAGAGAGGACCAGTCATCTCATGAGGTTCTACAACCACTTCTCAGGTAAGGTTTTTCCTAATATCTGTAGTTTTTATTTCAAACCCCTCAAACTTTATTTTATATTATTGTATTGGGAGTTTATTTTATCTGCTATGACTGTAAAGCACTTTGGCTCAACTTCTGTTGTTTTAAATGTGCTATATAAATAAAGTGACTTGACTTGACTTGACTTATTCTGGGTTTCTGTGACATGAGTGTCTATCCATCCCCATATCAAAATGCAGCAGCTCAGAGGGACGTCCCTTTCGGCTTGGCACCGGAGCAAACATGGAAAAGGTTGTAAAGATGGACAGAGACATGACAAAGGTATGCATTTTACAGAAGGAAAACGTATACTCACAATATAAAATAGTTTGTGTCTGAATTCTTATTCCAAGTGCCATCCTTATTTCCTCTGTGCTATTTTAAACCCTCCCTAGAGTGGAAACTGTGAGGTGATCACTGAAGAGGCAGCAGCTGCCCTGAGGAAGGCCAACAAGTGGGCCCAGTCTGGTCTGATAGTGAGTGTTGGTCCGCCTGTGGAGACTCCCGCCCCGGAGGCTGCTGGAGGCATCACCACTGGTGACAAGAAGAAAACCGCTCAGACCGCTGTTTGTAGGGACAGGAATGCTGATTTGGCCAGGTAAATTCTAAAGAAAAACTTCAGTACTATACTTAATAGATCTGACAATGTTGGAATAGATTTAATTCTCATTTAGTTATAGATATTGATAAATGAGTATAAATGGGTGTGCGTTTGTGTGGTCAAACACTCTCTGCTTTAACTGGTAGAGAAATACTCTGTTGACAGTCATATTGACCTCATACTAGCAGCTTTCGCTGTAGTTTCACCATTTCCTGGTGTGGCCCTTTCAAAATAAGGACAATGAGGCACACAAATTACTGTCGAAACACAATATTCATCATATGCATCATAACATGACATGAAACAACTTCATATTAATGGGAATTATCTATGAAGCAGCAGTTGAGACGTTGTATGTGTGTGTATGTGTGGCCAAAAACAGCGCGAGAGACGCAGCAGTGATAGACGTAGACGCGCTCCAGAGGTAGTCGCAGGATGTGTGTCCCAGGCCTTACAGACTCATTCAGACCATATTTGTTATTTGTGATGTTTGCCTACATAAATAAAATTGTCATTACTTGACATTACTTCTAAATTTGCATCAAATAGGTCGGACCCTGTGAGACCATTCATCAGTGGCCATGTGGCCAACAGTATGGCTGCTGAGGTTATAGCGCTGCTGCACAGCCTGCTCACTGCCCCTGAGTCCAACACCGCTCAGATCTGGACCAGCACGGCTGAAAAAGTAACTTTCATGTGTCTGACTTTATTGCAATGTTTATTTTGATTAAATGTATTCATAGTACATTGTTGTGTACTATGAATAGAAATTAGAATCTAGTCTGACTTGGATATGATTATATACGATGCTGTTTCTATTAAACCTAATGCTTTCTCTTTTGGGGTTCTTGATAGGTTCTCTCCCGGGCCCTAATGTTTATACCTCAGCTAGGGAAGTATGCTGAGAGTATTCTGGAGACAGGGAGCAGCAGTGGCAGGAAACTGGCTAAGCTGCAGGCCATTGGCAGACAAGCGGTTGCTGCACTCTGTGCTCTCGGGGGCTTCAAAGAAACTATTAAGATCGGCTCTGAGGTCCAGGTAAGTCAGCAGGGAGGGAAAAACAGTGAAAATACTCCACTTTCAATGTTTTGTGCTGTAATTTGCATCCTTGATTAAAGCATTTGAAAATATCATCACCTTTTCCCTTAGCTTAAACATGTTTCTGTGTTTCTTCTGCCTTGAAGGTGGTAGGTAAAGGAGTTCTGGGCAGTGTGGGCATAGTTATGTCCATCAATGAGCCGGAAGGCATCGCTACAGTCAAGTTCCCTTCTTGCGAGTACAGGAAAGCGTGCAAAGCCTCTGATATCCTGACAGTACCAATATCACGTCTCTGCACACCCAGATCTGAGGTACAAGTTTCAGCATCAAACACAGTCCTTATTTTTCACCAAAAATATCAGCTTGAATGCAACTTAAGTCTCCCTTTAATCTTCTACCCACCCTCAACAGGCTCTCCCCCTCTACAAGCTCTCAATCACAGAAAAGGTGGTTCAGGCAGTGCAGTCCATGCTTCTGCCACAGGAGGGCAGTCTCTCCATTCACACTTCACTACCCGCTACGGGAGATGGCTCCAGCCCGGTAATGGCTGCAGTACGCTTGCTGGCTGAAATCAGAACAAGGTTAGTAAACATTCATGTGAAAAATAAACCACTTCAGCTGCGGAAAGACTCAGCCTTTCTTTTAAGACCTTTCCATGTTTTATCTTCTTGACTTTAATGGTCTAAGATTGAGTAGTGTTGCTTTTAATCTCCAGTAAAATCATAGATGGACCAAAAATCACAAGGCTGTTAATGGTTTTCAGGTCATGTCTGGTGATGGCACAACTCCTGGAGGATAGCTCTTTCTGTGAGGAATTCATCCAACAGTGTCCCGCGGCTGTCGAGGTTCTCAACCTGGTTGCCCAGGAATGCAGCCCTGGTGAGCATTCACCTTTTCAGCTTTCATTTACAAGGTTACACATTTGGTCTGTTATACAGCACTCCTTACTTTTTGTTTGCAGCTGTGTGTCTGAGAAAAGTTCTGTCATCTTTTGCAGGGGAGCGTCTCGGAATGGTCGAGGCTCAGTGTGAAAGAGTAAGAATGTTGTACCGGGACTGTGCTCGGCCTCCTCCTCCACCACTGCAGACAGACAGACGCCAGGTGGGAATTAGCAAATTTATATTATAGGCCTACTATGTAATTACTTTTACAAATTTTTATGCACTTACCATCAACACACACACAATATAAATGCTCTCTCTAACATACATATCTATCCTGTAACATAGAAATAAACAATCCATTCTCTGCAGGGACAGAAAAAGTGATAACTAAGCCGTTCCTTTATCAAAGAGAATTTCAGTCTTAAAAACCGAACCCACTGAAATCTGAACATGTTTTTTAAATTGAATGATTATATTGCTGCAAGCCCCAACAGAGTCTTCAGAGACATTTTGATTAATCGAACAGTGAGATTTGTTGGCCACACTCATCTCCTTATCCCTTTGATGTGCTCGTCTCATCAGCCCAAGGAGATCACTTGGTGTCCTTCTAGGGTGTTCCCTCCGGTCCGTGCCTGCATGTTCTCATCCCGCCTGACCTCTGTAACCTTCTTGGCTGATCCAAGTGCTGGAGGAGGGCTGCCCAGAGGCACTTTCATCTACGCCACCTGTCCTGTACCAATTCAGGTGGGCACATCACAGTAAAATGCACACCTGCATTAATATTTGCCATCTAAGTTAGTTTGTTGTATTGGTGCACTGAAACTGCAGCCTGTCCACATTCTTCCATTCACTTCTCTTTGTCCCTGCAGGCCCCATCATTTTACTGGGAGATAGAAATTGTCTCCTATGGAGACTCTGAAGAGGACAGTGGCCCGATTGTGTCCTTTGGTTTTGCCACCGAGGCAGAGAAGAGAGACGGAGCGTGGACCAATCCTGTCGGCACCTGTTTGTTTCATAAGTATGTTCACCTGCACATTAACTCTAGGAGACTCAATCCTCTTCCCAATTGTTCTGCCTCTGACTTGTGCGCTGACTGTTTTTTTTTTGTGTGTGTGTTGTTCCATCTCTGTGCATCTGTCTTCTGTCTGTCTGTCTTTCTGTCTGTCTTTATCAGTAATGGTAGGGCAGTGCATTACAATGGCTCCAGTCTGCTGCAGTGGAAGAGTGTCAGGCTGGATGTGGCTCTTCTTCCTGGTGAGACAGGAGACATAATATATTTTTCTTTACATACACTCTTTAGTTGTGTTTATACAACTTAGAAATGTACACAGGAACATGTGGTATAGAGTTGAACTAAACTCCTAAAGAATTATAATTTATCTGGCTGCTCTTTCAAAAACTCCATTGTGCTAGCAAATCCCTCTTCCTTAAGTCAAGCTGTATCTGCTTATATAGAGCCATCACTAAGAATGTGACCCTACATTGATATAAACACAGGCGACGTGGCTGGAATAGGCTGGGAGCGCTCTGAGGGCACTCCTCCACCCCCTGGTCAGGCCCCTAAAGGGAGAGTCTACTTTACCTACTGTGGCCAGCGACTCAGCCCCATCCTTGACGATGTAGCTGGTGGAATGTGGCCTCTGGTCCACATTCAAAAAAAGGTGGGTTTATGTTGATCATGTGTGACAGTGACACACTTTTCCAACAGGATTAATGTAGTTAAACTTATTTTTTTTCCCTTCCATTTTCTTGAAGAACTCAAAGATACGTGCCAACTTCGGAAACCGGCCATTTGCATACGCAGAAGGCCAAGCTCACAGAAATGCAGCTGACTTGTGTGTAGACCTCGCAGAGGAAATAAGTGCAAATTTTGAAGCACTCCCCTTTGCTATGGCCTCAGACAGTGACAATGATGCAGGTGCAAGTGTTACCTCTGACTCTGGCTCCCATGGACCCCCTTGTCGGATCGCAGCTGTGGCAGTTGCCCAGCAACGTATGTATATCACCTTTGTTCAGGCTTATTATCATCATGAAATGTGCATGCTTCTCCTGTACATTTATTAATGTTTCATGAATATCTCTTAAAGACGTGTAGGGAGTGCACTACACTGACACAAAGATTAAATTACTCTCCCAGTGGATAGCATTTGTTTAACCTGCATGTTCTGTTGGTCCTTTCCTGTTGGTACAGAGTACAACAGTGACCTGTCAGGCCATTACAAAGTTGAGCTGAGCTACGAGAACCTGGTCACATCTGGGCCTGAACCACATCCTCCTCCTCTCGCAGACGACGAAAGTGATGATGAGGATGATGATGATGTCCCAAGGGTAAACAGGGCTTTCACCTCTCCACACTTTCATCTTCTTATAATGTCTTAAGATCAAGTTTGTACTCGTCAATGTATCTTTTGTTTCATGTTTGACCTTAGGAGGACCACTATGCCTTGCTGGTAAAGGCCTGGGAGACCAAAGTCTTCCCTACCATTCGTAGGCGTTTCCGTAACGAGGCTGAGAGGAAATCTGGTCTGGACCAAATCAAAGGAGCGCTGCAGTTAGGTAAAGAATGGAAAGAATAGCATCAAAACAGAAGCTACAGTCCCAGTGTAACACACAACAGATTCCCATCACATAAAAACCCTATTGTACCAACATTATTTGATCTTGACAAGGAGTTATCAGGAGGTCAGTAAAACGTTCCTTTAAGATACAGGGATCGTAAACAGGCATAAGATACTGCACTAGTTAATGTTAAGCTGAACAAAGCCCTTGAATCTTATCATTAATGAAACATTAGCAGGATTAAGGTTGGTAGCTTGCACATTTTTCTTTCAGAACCTTATTCACAAAGTCATCCTGGTACTGTTGATACAAAAAATTTTTTAAATTAATTATCCTTTTAAATATGAAGAAAAGTTGGAGTTATTATAGTGATAGAATTACATTTACTTAACCTATTGCTTAGTTATTAATTTTATAACCCATTATTAGTTAATAACCTATTCAATGAGTTCAGAGCTTGGGCTTGGAAAAATGTGATAAAAGATTAGCGAAACCATACATTTTCTGAGCCTGTGAATTCTCTGTCAATTTTAGGTTAAGCTTTGAATGTTTTTGCATCATTTTGGTTTATATAGACTAAACAACTTTGACACCCTTTGTGTCCGTTGTGTATTTTGTTGACAACAGGCATGGTTGACATTGCAAGACAGACGGTGGAGTTCCTGTATGAAGAGAATGGCGGAATCCCCCGTGACCTCTACCTCCCTACCATTGAGGATATCAAGGATGAGGCCAACAAGTTCACTATTGACAAAGTTCGCAAAGGTACGATACACCTACATCATTATTCATACGCAAGTTCAAATTAGTTCACTTCAAAGTACATTGTTAGTAAGCGCTGTATTAAAAACTGTATGACCATTTGTTTACTCAACACAGGCTTGACTGTGGTCATCCGCTGTCCGGACAGCAACAACACAAACAGCACTACAGGAGGGACCGCCCTGCCGAAGTTTGCTATCCGGGGAATGTTAAAGACCTTTGGTTTGCATGGAGTAGTTCTGGATGTGGACTCTGTAAGTACAAACCTATGTTTCCGTTCTTTGAGTCATTATTGCAAATGTATTGATAACCTCTAAATGGTTCAACTTTAAAATGATTGAGGAATTTATTATTATTTTATAGAATGTTTTTATTTTGTATTACCCCTCATGGTATTATTAAACACCTTTAGACCAAATGTTAACAATGCACTACTTTCTATACAGTCTACAGTTTCCATTCCACAAGGAAAAAACTTCAAGACTCCTATTCGCATTAATTCAACAAATCATTCCAAAAAAAGAAAACGATAACCTGTAAAAATTCCATCATCACCCAGTAATTAGTGATGCAGTGAACTGATTCATTTCTTCCTGATCTCTCATGCTTTCCTAAATATCTTTCCAATGTGTGTCCTTCTCAAACAACTGTTTTAGTTTTCTGCGACTTAAAGCTGAAATCTTCAACATAGAGTTACGCTGTTGTTTGTAGTGGCAGTGAATGTAATTGCAGGCGCTTCCGGACCAGAGTTTCTTTCTAAACCGAACATTATTGACCAAATGAATTCAGAAGATTTGCAGTTCTAACCTGCGGACAGTTATCAGTGTGTTCTGATCCAACATTGTGACCCAGAAGTTATGAGAACAACACAAAGACAGAGTTTGTTTCGCTACACTGTCAGCACAGTGGCACTCGCCCAGGCATTCCTGCTGCATTCGATTGTACGTGGAAAATCGGGAAATTTAGACACAGCAGCACACACAGTTTGCAGGAAGACCTTTTCATCAATTTTAAAAATGTGGAACCTAGGACCATGTCTTATAAAAACCATAGGCTCTATTTAAAAGATAAAAACAATATTAAAAAAACTACTACAGGATCTACTGGAATGCATTGCACACAGTTCGGAACTCGGTACAACTGATTCTGAAGCTCCCAAGCCCGAGTACATGGCAATGCACCTCGGGAAAAACGGCATAGCTACTCCGACAGTATTACTGGGAAGCGCAGCAAATACAGGCATTTTCACCATTTTGTCATATGCTCAATCACCGTTGTTTTAACTACGTATTTGATAGATAGGAACTTAACACTCAATAAACTTGATGGTAATCCTACGGAGAACATCTTTGAATAAGAATATATTCAAAACTCATATTGTATCATATTGTATGTTATCCAAAGCCCATTTTACTTGTATATCCCTTTTAAATATTTGTCTGGTATCTATCAACTATATCAAATAAAATGTTCATAGCCTGGCAAATACCAACCTTCTATACCCAAGTTGGAATTGTGGCAAATCTATTAGGAAATTCCTTACTCTTGAGAGTGGTAATCAGCTATACCCAGACTCCATATGGCCATCATGATATAAATGCTAATATTTTTTCGTTCAACGTCTCCAGGTCAATGAGCTTGTGCAGGTGGAGACCTACCTACGCAGTGAGGGGGTGCTGGTGAGGTATTGGTACCCTATCGAGATGCTGGAGCGCCCGCCTGCTGGATCTCGAAGAACTGCAGCCAATGGCTTAATCTCACTAGACAGTAGCAACATCCAGATTCATAGGTAATGCACACATTTTATGGTAACGAGCACAAGGTAAATGTATATTACACCAGTGCTCTAAAATATGTCTTTCTGCTTTGCTGTAGGGAACTGCTTCGCTGCGAAAGTGCACTTGCTCGGTTATACTGCCGTATGGCCTTGCTTAACATCTTTGCCCCCAAGAGTCCCCACACCTTCACTCGTCTTTTCCATATACCTGCTATCCGAGACATCACCTTAGAACACCTGCAACTGCTATCCAATCAGCTGCTGGCTCCACCCCTCCCTGGTGAGAAGAATGTTTCTTGTGAATAACTGGATCTCTCAATGTGATCTTGATGACCTTTAAAGTTTATTTGCCAATTGCCACAATATTGTTCTTCCCTGCAGATGGCACTATTAGTTCTAGTTCTATTCTACTGGCCCAGTCGGTGCTGCACAACCTCCAGGGCCAAAGCTGCTCCCCCTCAGAACTGTTCTACCAGGGCAATGCTCAGCCCATCCGGGAGTGGCTGACAGTGGCCATCACCCGTGCCTTGCATCAAGGAGAGGAAAGCCTGCTGGAGCTCACAAAGCAGATCTGCTGCTTCCTTCAGGTCAGCTCTACACACCCTTGCTTGATTTAAATAACTTGGCTGTAGACACATTACCCAGTTTGTAAAGTTTCTAATCTTATTTTGTGATTCTGTTCCCTTTGACAGAATGCACCTGAGCAGTTTACATCTGAGGAGTTTCCTGTGACAGAGTCAAAGGTCAGCATGGATGTCAGCTTTCCAGGTGCTGCCTTTGTGATCATATCCTGCAAGGAGAGCCAGTTAGGCTGCCGGAAAGAGTGAGTTCCTTTTCAATTCAACTTCAACAATTACGATACCAGATTTATCACCATCTTTTTTACCTAATTATTATTATTTTTAAATCTCTCCTGCCTTTTTCCACTCCATTAGCTCCAGCCTTTACAAAGCTCCATGGGCTCGAGTCATGGTGTATGGCCTAGGTCACAAAGTTCGTAGAAATGGCCAGCTAAATCTGATGGAGGCAGTGTGCTATCCACTGGATGCCTCACCCACCAACACAGGCCTCACTCCCCCTCCCACCACCAACCAGTACCCCTCTGTCATCATACCCACTGATAAGGTGCACATCCGACTGGGTGAGTGTCCAACTTCTTAAAGGAAATTCATACAGGTCAGCTTCAACGTTTCATACAAAATAATCTGTTAAAGGATGATATGGAATGAAATATCCCATTGTCTTGATTGTAGGTGTGTCGCCCCCTCCTGGTGCTGTAATGGTGCTGCACTCCTTACCACTGGAGTTTCCTCTGGCCATGGCATTTGCTGAACAGCTGTTGACGTGGAAGCTGGGAGAGAACGATGATCGATCAGAGGATGAGCTGGACACGGTGCCCTCGTCTGTGCTGCTGCAGGTGGTAGAACTACTAGGTAGGTTAAACACCAGTCATAACATTACTTTATAGGCATAGTTTATTACCCTGTTTGTAATTTAATTAGCCAAAAATAACCCTAATGAAATTCTGTTCCACAATCCCCCGACACGTACCAAAGTGGATTTTTCCACAAATTAGCAATTTGACATTTGGTTCCTGATATTGTTTTATGGTGTTTGGATATTATTTATTGCTTAGTCGTGTATTTTCCAAGGTTAAAAACTCAAAAGTAAAAACATAGACATGTATTGCTTCTTTCGATGTGAGATTTTAAGTCTTTGCTCGATTCTTTAAAACTGCCCTCCACTCAGGAAGAACCATATACTTAAAAGGTCATACAATGTCAATCCTATAAAAATGTCCAAAGTTTACGATCTAATTAAAGCTGCATAGTCATTACTAGTTCCATAAATCATATAAGCACTAGCGTGCAAACTACATACAATCAAACATGAATAAAATGTATATTTTCTGAAATTCAACGTTTTTAGGTGGTTTGCTTTGGACAACGGATCTGGCTCCCTCCATCAAAGAGCTCATATTTCACTTGCTGGCTGAGCTATTGCGGAAGATCCACCAATTGGAGCAGCGCAAGAGCCCCGCTGGCCTCTCCAGCTCCATTGCTCTGCTGCTCAACCCGTGCCTGGCGGTCCTCATGGCCCTGCAGACGGAACTGCGAAAGCTCTACGACCGGGAGACTCAGGGCTGGACGTCTGGAGGGGCTGGAGCAGGGGGCTCTTCCTCTGGAGGCATTGCCTTGGCTCTGGGGGCCGAGCAGAGCCGCTTCTCCACCTACTTCCACGCTCTGATGGAAGTGTGTCTGGCTGTGGCGGAGGTGACGCTTCCCCTCAACGTCAGCGGCTCCTCGGTTGGAGCCCTGTCCTCCACCAGCGCCCCTAACCTTAGTGACTCTTCCTCCTCTTCCTCTTCGTCCCCGGGCCAGACCCCACAGAGCCCTAGTCTGCTCTCCAAACGTAAGAAGGTGAAAATGAAGCGCGAGAGAGCGGCGGCTGCTGTGGCGGCAGTGGTCTCTGGGAAACGGGGAAGTGGAGGCGCGCGGCTATCGGAAAGTGACAGTGCCCTGCTGAACATGGCGGGTAGTAAACCTGAGGACATGCTGTGGTTCCACCGTGGCCTCACCCTCCTGATGATCATACGGCATCTCGCCAATAAGGACCCGCAGGGATTAAGTGTGACCAGCGATGCAGTGACAGATGCCTGCCAGGCCTTGGTGGGCCCCACTGCCCACAGTCGTCTGCTGGTGCTCTCAGGTATCCCCACGCACCTGGAGGAGGCCGTGGTTCGAAATGCCATCCGCAGGGCTTGTAACGCACACGGAGGGCTCTTCAAAGATGAAATTTTCATCCCTCTGCAGGAAGAGGATCCAAAGAAGCAAAAATCTAGAGCTGGGATCTCGAGCCCTCAGGATGGCAAAATGTGCCCTGAACCCGAGCGCCCCTTCCCCAACAACGGAGGTCCTGAGAGTCCTGACAGCTCCAGCAGTGTGACTCCAGCTATGAGCGTGAGCGCCTCAGCTTCTACCAGCCAGACCTCCATCTGCAGCTCCTCTCAGGGAGTCTCCCGCACTGCCAGTGAACTGTCAGTCGATCAGGAGCTGTCAGCTGTTCCGCCTCTCAACCCTGCTGCTGCTGCTTCAGCTGTTCCATATCCACCACAGGGCCCCCAAGACCCTCAAACTGTTTCCAGTCAGGAGAGTCTAGATACCTCCTTGTGTAGTACAGGAAGCCTGGGGAGTCTCGGCAGCTTGGGGGAGCCTCTCGACAGCGCAGAAACACCGTCAGCGTCAGATGGGGGCTCTATGCACACAGTCACATCACTGGAGAGCAATGCCGTCATGGCCAGACCCATCAAGGGTTATGCTGTCATTGAGGTGGGTTGATTTATGAGCATCATAATACATCTCCCCTGTTTGCTTTTGTTTGCTTTCTGAAGAAAACTACTCGTCTTTCGTCACCTATAGGTGCGTTCTCGGGCCAAAGTGGAAAAAATCCGTGCCAGTCTTTTCAACAGCAGTGACCTTATTGGCTTGTCCAGTCTGGAAGGTGAAGAGGACCTGATGGAGTTGACCAATGAGGAGATCCTCACAGCCTCCAGTGTTAACCAAAGCCTGTTTGACACACAGGGAAGCTCTGCCCTAGAAGACTACTTCCAGGACAAGTCAGTCAGAGGTTGGTGTTTGTCTGTATTGGAAATTTTAATTCTACGTTCCTTCTACCAGCATCAAATGTTAACTGATATGTTTCCATGTTTCAAGGTGACAAGCTTGTACCTGGAGCACGAGATGTCCTCACTGATATCTTTAAGAGCTGTTCACACTCAGAGCAGATGCTGAGCCTCACACCGACCAAGCCAGTCAAAGTGTCTGACATTTTCCTTAGCAAGGAGCAGATCAATTCTCAGACCCCCGGCAACCTACTGCATACTTTCTTCACTAATGTTAGGCCTCCAAAGAAAGTACTTGAGGACCAGCTTACTCAGGTATATAATACACGTTGGCAGGGAATGATAAAAAATGCAGGGGTTTTTTCAAGTGTTGGATGTTGAAATATTCCTATGCTTTCATTTGTCTGTATCAGATTCTAAGAAAGTATGGCACTCCCAAGCCCAATAAGAACAAATACAGCAAAGCAGGAAAAGAACAGCACCAAGGCAAGGTTGTGAGCACCAAGAGACCCATCACCAAACCTCCCACCAAGGAGAAGTCTGTACTCAACAGTGTCAGGTGAGGCATTTCCAACGCAACACTCAAAAGCTTAATCTTTAAGTACATATACACTTTGACATAGTAATTAGATCTTAATATGCTGGTCTCTTGCCTCTGCCAGGACTGCACTCAGTGAGAAGAAGACAGTCCTGAAGCCCAAATCTCCTGAGAAATCCCGGCCTGACGAGAAAGATGTTGAAAAATCACCTGCTAAGAAAACGGAAGGTTGGTTCCTACTTTGACTGAACACATCACTGAATATGATTGTTGACAGTAAGGTTAACAAAGTATTGGCAAAATATATAAAAAGCTGAACTTGTTGCTGAAATATTTTACGTCTTTGCTTTTATCTGGGTTTAATAATGAAACAATTGATCAATTAACTGATCTTTATTTTAAATTAATGGAAAATAAATGTTATGATTCTACTGTTGTTGTCAGACAAAATTAGTGATCATTTCAGATATCCCTTGGAACACTTGGAACTTGGGTTGAGGCCTACCATATGCTCTACTAACCTACAACCACCTTCTTTAGTTCCAGAGGAGAAGTACCTGACATTGGAAGGCTTCCATAAATTTGCTGTTGACCGAGCCAAGCAGGACATCCGAAGCGTCTGGAGGGCAATCTTGGCTTGTGGTTATGACCTCCATTTTGAAAGGTTAAGACTAGTGAAATGCATACCCCCCTATTACCAGCAGTCATTCCTCTGTACACCAAATACTTTCACACCACAGGCTGTTCGGGAACCTAACATGTAGGTTGTAAACACGTAAACACTATGGTTGCAATATTATTACCTTGTTTTGGTACCCATTTCAAGCTCTTTAATGACTGAGTATCTGCTGATATTAATGTGATATATATATTGTTGTATGTACTGTGTATTTCTTACACGTTTCCTAGTGTTGAAGTGTGTAAAGCCAATCCAATTTCTGGATGTTAGAAATATTTAACATAATTGTAGCAGTTTGATAGCTGATGAGAGTTAACAGGCACTATAGATGGCCGAGACGTTTGAAATATTCTGTGTTCAGTGCTAGCCTATTCGTTTTAGCTAGGATGTTTCACCTTCAAATGATCAGCTTCGATAAATTGCGGACTGTTATCATATGAATAAAAGCGACTAAACATTAAGGAAGGTCTCTATTTAACAGCGGTTGTCCTCTGTTGTAGGTGCACCTGTATAGACACTCGTCATGCCCAGAAGGCCTGTAGGAAGTGGAATTTGGAAATGGACGTGTCCTTGGTCCAGTACATCAACAGGCTCTGCCGTCACCTGGCTATCACACCAGCCAGACTACACCCCCATGAAGTCTACCTGGACCCCAGTGATATTGCTGATCCTCGAGTGGCCTGCCTGCTCAGTAAGAAAACCACTGTCCGTGGTGGTGTTGTTTTGTTCCTCCTCTCCTAATTACATTGTTTTTTTAATTCAATATACACATATTAGTTTAATTAAACTAATATAAAAAATAGTTTTGTCATCTAGTGTATATTTCCCTTCTTTTGTGTGTTTGTTTTCAGACGTGCCCGTGGAGAGCCTGCGCTTGCGGTTTGCTCTGCTGCAGTCCCTCAACAACACCCTGGAGAGTTTCTTCCTGCCGTTAGTGGAACTGAGACAGACAGAGACCTATCAGAACAGCATTGCAGCGCTGTTGTGTGTAGCCAAAGGTGAGCATGGTCTCGGCACAGGTCCAGCATTTAAAACATAAATGTCTGACCTGGACTACTAAGCATACTAAGCAATTGTAAAATAGAAAACCTTTTGACAAAATCAGCTAATATCTACTCACTATCCGCTACCTGTCTTGTCGTGTGTGCATGCTGAAAACAATTCGGTTGTTCACACCCAGCTGCGGTTCCGCTTACCGCAAACTGGCTCAGAGCCGGTAGCTGCTCAAAAACATAAACCAAGTTTTGCTGGAGGTCGCTTTGTATCCCTTTAAACAAAGTAAATCTCATTAGATCTTTAGCTTTTACACTTGTCACCTAATCTTTTATCTTCATCTGTGACAGGTCTAAACTTCTACGACACCAAGGTCACTGTAATGAACAGAGTGCTGAATGCGACAGTACAGCGGACAGCTGACCATGCTGCTCCAGAGATTACACTGGACCCTCTAGAGATTGTGGGAGGTAAGCATCCCTTTGACTTGTTCACATTGTTATTGTTTCTCTTAATTGCATATAATTTGTACTGCAAAATCTTTCTGTGTTTCTGCATTTGTACTTCAGGTGAGATCAGATCCTCAGAGAACACATATTTCTGCCAGGCAGCTCGCCAGCTGTCTTGCGTGCCATCGTCTCAGCTTTGTGTTAAGCTGGCCAGTGGAGGAGATCCAACATATGCCTTTAACATCCGCTTCACTGGAGAGGAAGTTCATGGCACAAGTGAGTGATTTCTCCTCCACATCTTTTCCTTTAATGCCTTGCAGTCTTTACCTTCTCAGGGCTATTTTTTATTTTTTTAACCTAACTGTAGCTTTGATGAATCTGTCTCTTCAGGTGGCTCCTTCAGACATTTCCTATGGCAGGTGTGTAAGGAGTTACAGAGCTCTGCTCTTTCCCTGCTGCTCCCCTGCCCCAGTGCTGCAGCCAACCGAAACAAGGTAAGATAGTTTGCTAACTGACATTTTGTCAGCATGTCTTTTTCTGATATTGCAGTTCTACAAGGCATATACAGTATATATCCTTGACTGGATTTGTCCAATACCACCCCCAATCTTTGTTTGAAAACATTCACAGTAAGCTGTAAGGAAATTGTGTTGTGCCATAACAACACATTAATAGAGTGTTCTGTTGAAAGCACAATAAATCAGCTTTCTAGGAATCAGATCTGGCACAACAAGCCTATCATAGATGATGTCATATGAATCATGGATGTTTGTTCCTTTCTTCAGGGAAAGTACATCCTGACGCCGTGCCCTATCAGCTATGCAGAGGAGCAGTTGTTGCACTTCTTTGGTCAGCTTCTGGGCATAGCCATCCGTGCAGACGTGCCCCTTCCTTTGGATCTACTGGGCTCCTTCTGGAAGGGTCTGGTGGGCGAGTCCCTGGACCCCGAGCAGGACCTGCAGGAAGCCGATGTGCTCACCTACAACTATGTCAAGAAGTTTGAAAATGTAAGTCAAGTCAACTTTACTGTTAATTTCTGCTATATGTGCCAGACATACAGAGGAATTTAACATACGTTTCTCTCCGACCCACGGTGCAATAGGTAGAAAGGACAGAAAAAGACATTCAATATATTTAATAAATAAATTCAAACTAGTATAAAAAGTCAGGCAAAACCGAACGGTATCGAAAAACTAAATAAATTGAAAATGTGCAATGTAAAAAACATTATTTACAATATGTACAATATACAGCAAACTGAAGAAATTAAATATGTACAATATAAGGGCATAACAATGTGCAGACTAAGTATAATTAGTATGTAACAAAATGTAAAAATCACTGATTTAAGTAGTAAGGGACCAGTAGTAAGGTAGCTCGTGCCCTTCCCCTGCTAACACCACGGTTCTAGTGACGTTAACACGACCTCTGTGCCCCGACCCCTTCAGGTGAGTGATGAGACGGACCTGGAGGCCCTGTGTGCCGAGATCTCCTCCCAGCACCATTCAGGAGAAAGCCCAGACTCCCCCGGCCGGCCCTGCTGCACCTTCACCTACGTCACTATGACAGGAGAGGAGGTGGAGCTTTGTCAGGGAGGTCGCAGCCTCACTGTCAGGTACTGAAAACTCTCTCAGTTGACCCACCCTCTCATTATAGCCCCCCCCCCCTTTTTTATATATTGTGTGCTTGCGTTTTGTGTGTGTTTAAGCTGGGATAACAAGGATGTGTACGCGCGGACGGTGCGGAGCCTCCGTCTGAGGGAGCTGCAGAACGTGGAGTGTATGACAGCAGTGCGTGCCGGGCTCAGCTCAATCATTCCCCTGCAGCTGCTCACCATGCTCAGCCCTATCGAGGTGGAGCTGCGGACATGCGGCCTGCCTTACATCAACCTGGAGTTTCTTAAGGTAAAATAGCCTACATGTTTTTTTTGTTTTGAATGTCCCAAAGGTGAAAATTTGTTTTTACAATGTCCACCTGTTCTGGGCCTAACATTAAGAAATATGTCCGTCCGTGTCATAAATGCTTATAATGATTGATGAAACTTATACACACATAAAGTCAGTCAGACGTGTAAGGTTCAACTGAGAAACCCCATATTTTTCTACAAATTGGTGTCCAATCAGTCTGCCCTGCTTTCTCCCTCTATAGGCTCACACCATGTATCAGGTGGGTCTGATGGAGACCGATCAGCACATCGAGTTCTTCTGGACTGCCCTAGAGATGTTTACTCAAGAGGAGCTCTGCAAGTTCATCAAGTTCGCCTGCAACCAGGAGCGCATACCATTCACCTGCCCCTGCAAGGACGGCGGGCCAGACACCGCCCACGTTCCCCCGTACCCAATGAAGATCGCCCCTCCTGATGGGGCCGCAGGTAATGGCTGACAGGGCTAGTGATAACAATGAATCTTGTCTTGCACCCTTAGAATGACTTTGACGGTGTTGCTGATTGTGTTTGTTAACTCATAATGGACACATAGCACAACCTCAACAAGCTTATTTTCTCTTAACACTTTTTACACAGACACGACACTCGTGTTGTCCTCTAGTTCCTCGAAAAGTTCCTGTGGTGAACTTAAATAACAAGACTCATTAGAATGCTCCTAGGAGATTTTGTTGTAATACACCTTTTCCTGTGTTCCTTCTCTCCAGGTCAGCCAGACTTGCGCTACATTCGCGTGGAGACGTGTATGTTCATGGTGAAACTGCCCCAGTACACCTCTCTGGATGTGATGCTGGAGAAACTGCGATACGCGATCCACTACCGCGAGGACCCTCTCAGCGGTTAAGAAGACTTGACAACCCCCCTTCTTAATTGTGACCCCCCCCCCCCCCTATTTATGCTCTGCTGCTCCAACAAAACCATACATTTGAATGAATTTAATAGATTTTTGTTGGGTTTTGAGGCTTTGCATGTTTATCCCTGCTTCTTTCTTTTTTTTAACACACAAATACATTTAACATTTTATGTTTGATGCATATTTTTGTGAGTAATTCAGGGAAGATAATTTGAACTAAGACTGACACCGTTTACAAGTGTCGGCTCTGGTTGCACTGAGTTTGAGGATGGCATTGAAGTGAAACAACTGTGACAAACCTTTTTTTATTTTTTCTTCATTTTCCCTTAACCTAACTTTGGGTCAAGCTATGTGAATTGAACAACGCCATGGGATGGACTTCTGATCAGCACTTTTACAGTTGCAAGATAAATTCATAATTTGTGAACAATCTCTCTGCGGTAACTTTTCAGCATTGAGAGCATGGTCTCAGACAAAACCTGGCTCTGCTCTGAGTTTGCTGAACTTTGCATATCTGTGAACTTAACAAAGTGTTGCTCTCCTCCTATAGCTTAACCTCCAGCTGCCTGCCTCTGTCTCCCCTCTGCGGGGGTGATGTTCTGAAACATGCCTTTGCTGTAGGAGCCTCTCTCTAGAGGCTGATGCTGGTTGTGTGTGGAGAAAGGAAAACCCAAATGATTTTCATAGAATTATCATACATGTGAGACGGAGGTACGACTACTACAAGAAAAAGGAAATGTGTGATGCTGCCTATTTTCTGACAGTGTCCGCTATGAGCAGGCAGAACATGTAAACAACTGCTGTACAGGATATTATGTAGTTTACTGCCTGTTTAAAAAAAGAAAAAAAAAAGAACTGCTAATGGACAAACTAACTTATGCCTATATAAACTGAATACATTTTATCCGAGTCTCCCAAGAGAGGGTATTTAAGTAATGTAAAAAGTCATATTATTCTATAAGTTTATGAAATTGTTCTTTGATTTTTCGAATATCCGAGTAGCGTATGCGGCATGGTAGGTCAGGTAGATGCAGCAGGAGAGGCCTGCTGCTTCCTATATACTGCATTTTCAGGTTTGTGAAACCTGTGTTGCTTTGTGAAAACAGGAAGGAGATGCTGTTCTGATGAGCTGCTCTCCCACATTGTGTGTGTGCTACTGCTACTGAATGTGCAACAAATCCCCCTGCCGCCCCTCTCCCTCGCTCCCCAACAGACACAATCTACACAACACACGCATATAAACACACACTGGGGAGAGGGGCAGCGGATTATCTTGAGTTCTGCCTTTTCATAGCTTTCTTTAATGAAAGAAGTTTCAGGATTCTGCTGGTTCTTTTTGTTTGTCCATTTTAACCATAACCAAATGTCAAGCTGTGTAAAAACAAGCAAATAGGAAAAAAAATGTATATAGACTGAAGTTATGTTTTACAGCAGTTTTTTTTTAATTGCATTTGCTATTCTCTTCACCATATCATTTTGTTTTGGTTTTGGTTTGCACTACTCTTCCAAGAAAATAATTCTACAAAATGAGCAAACTAGGCGATGTCTGTTGGATATCCGGTTTGTTGTGTTGTTATTTTTTATGAATTTTGGAAAATACCAGTAATCTTATCACCTTTTGTCTTGTACTCAGATGGATTCAATTTCTTCTACTCATGGTGAAACATGTTTTCTTGTGTGAGTAAAATCGCCATTCTAGTTGGGATAGAACTGAAAAACGTATTGGCATATTGGATTGTTGAATTGCTTGCGAGTTTTGATTTTCGTTCAGTTCTTCTGAAGGGTGATATACCGCTGCTAACTGGGACACTCTCTCCTCTACTTCCTCCAACTGCGGGGGGGAAGCGGACAAGGTTCTACAAAGGACATATCCCTACAAAGAGGTGTTGCGATAAAAATGTGTGCTGTACATTTACTTGATATTTATTATAATTATTTATGGTTGCATTAACTTAACTTTTATTGTCTTACCTCTGCACATCAGAAACTTAACATATCTAAAATGGATTATACAGATGTAAAGAATCAGATGGCATTTGAGATTTCTGTGTCACAATAAAAGAAATGTCTTCATGTACAAACACCATTTCTATGTTTATTTCAGTTAATTTCTCTTCCCGATATTCTTCAGATAAACACATAGCATAAATGTCCCTAAAAGTGGTCATTAGCATACTTGACTGAACATGGCGTAACATGTCTGTCACATGTGTTTACAGGGATAATGAATGTTGTTCAGGGGATGAATGATGCCCATGAAGAATGTGTTGTCTCTTTTAGGACAAGGCTTTTTATGTAACAGCCTGTGACCGGCTCTGGTTATGTCACAGTTGCCAGTAAAACGGGACGGCTTTTCAGAGCAGCGAGCTCTGGACCAGGCCAGTTTCAGCTGGATCTCCAGTCATGACTCAAGCTGTCCCATCAGCTCCATTGTTGGCTATATTCAAAGCTTTTGAAAACACAATCTTGGTCTCAAAAAAGTAATTGGTCATGTATATCTGTATTACAGTACAAACTCAGTTGATAAGAGTTACCAGTGGTTTGTCACTCAGTCAACAGTGTGGCTGCTGCTCAATGGCTGTGTTCTCCCAGAAAAGTATTTAACAACAAATCAATTTTATGTGTTTATTTAAAAAAAAGTCAAATGTTTAATACAAAGTATGCAGTGTTACACACACATAATCCCACATGTCTCCAGTATGTTGTCTGGTAGGGTATAAGGAACCGATCCACTGTCCCCTCATACACAGCTGTTTCCCCTCTTGCTGATGTAAAAGACCATCTGTCTTCATTTTAATGACCCTTAGACCAATAAGCTGCTAGGAAAAGTGCCACATCCCTCGCAATCCAGCCAACCAAATGCTGGGAAGTTCAGTGTATCCAAAAGGCGTGGAAACGCCTGCTGGGGGTCAAGCACATGCAAATGACCAATAAACAGCTTCTTTAGTAAACCTAAAGGAAAGGCCAGGGAGGAAACTTGACCTGGCTGGTATACAATCCCCTTGCAATACATGTAAACACGGTCCACTGCGTCAACTGAGTTCATTCACGGTGTTGTTAAAAGTTGTAGGTCATCTCCAAAACTTTATGATTAACTCATTCAATCATGTGTGGGATTCTTGTCGCTCAAGGATGTAATTCTGGGTGCATCGTGCCTGTCAAAGCACTCGCCCAGGAGAGAGGAGTTTAATTAGAAAGTAAGCTACTGAGACCGGGGCTATTAATGAATTGTTGTACAGTGAATGATTGAATCGTCTGGGAGAAATTGTAATGAGGCTGTAGCCCAAATATCAAACTTTTAATGTGCACATCCCTGCTTTAATAGACCATCACAAGTTATATCCCAGGGCTTTACATAGCAAATGCCATACATATACAGTATATATACTGTAGACACGCAGTTCTCCATTACATACTGAAGTACTTTGGCCTTTAAGTTAAGTGTAGTTTATTTTGATCACAACATCATGACAAAAATATATTTTTTTAAATGGTGTAGGTTGAAGCATTTGCTTACGCTTTTAACAGTATGTCATTTTTTTAGGATCTTATCATCTTTAAAAATATTATAATTAAAACAATAAGTAATCATTATTAATCCTATTATGAATTCCTGAATATTTTATACATTTACACATACAGTAGTACATGCAAAGTTATGAAACTATCATTGAATGCATGTTTTGAAGGGTACAATTCAAGCACTTGATAGTGAAGTCAGAACAAAGTAGTCTGACTTACATTGTGTTTGTGATGCAGATGGTAATTCTAATGTTAAAAATGGGAAACAAATGAAACCAGAAGCGGTTAAAGCTTGTGTTGCGAGGAAGTGTTTTGATCTGTATTTCACCTTTTCCTTCTAAAGTCAGGAATAAGAAACTGTCAATGCAGGGGAAATGATTCTTTAGGCAGAAGAATAATCAGAAATATAATTTATTCATTTCAGTGCATAGGTAAAATACATTACAATACATTTCAAAGTACAAAAAAAGCAATTTTTTTTACAAAGCAGGCACGCTTAACGCAACTTAAATGTGTTAGTGTACATTTTTTCTTTTTTCTACATG
Source organism: Ammodytes marinus (assembly GCF_949987685.1). Classification (NCBI taxonomy): domain Eukaryota; kingdom Metazoa; phylum Chordata; class Actinopteri; order Uranoscopiformes; family Ammodytidae; genus Ammodytes; species Ammodytes marinus. Next base: position 12,543,749 of record NC_137231.1, read on the forward strand.
TCCGTTTTGCTCCCTCTAGTCAGAATCAACCTTTACCAGAGCAGCATGACATTACAACATTGTTAGCATATAAAAAAGAAGAAGACAAAAACCGCTCCAGCAGAGCTAACTCTCATCATACACGTGTCAGTCTCAGTGCTCAGGAGAGTCTGGAATGATTTGGTCTATGAAGCTCATGAATAATGGGCGTAATGAGACCAGCTGATGGGGTGGAATAGAGGAAAAGGTCAGCAGAGATATGAGTTGGTCGGGCCACACTAGACCACGCCGAGCTGTTTTTTCAGCCTCCTTAGCTGCTCCATGCTGATGTTGTTGCCGCCACACACCACAATGACCACTGGGCCCAGGCTCTTTGCCAGCATGCCCTCCTCCTGTAGCTGTTTGATGGTGTCGCTGTACACAGCTGCCAGGGCGGCGCCGCAGGCAGGCTCCACCAAGATCTTCTCATCATCTGTATAAAGAGGAGATACCAGAAGAGATCAGTCTCAAAGATGATTTTGGGGGGCATTTCAGATCGGTTGTGTATCTGCTATAGGTTCAAGTTGTACAACTCACCCACAAAGCGCTCCACAGCTTTGACAGCCTCCTGGTCTGTGACCACTTGTGAGAAAACGGTGTGCTCGTTCACTAGCTTAAAAGTCTGTGCAGACACCCTGGTCAGACCCAGTGTGGTTGCGACACTATAGAGAGCAAAGGAGAAAGGGCCGGTCAATAGAGGAATTGTGTGAGAAAAAAAGAAGTGGGATAATGATGTTTTTGTTTGGAATGCTATGTGATATCTGTGATTATAAGGTAAATTTGTACCTGGTGATTTTGGGTAGAGTGACCAGCTTTCCAGCCTTTATGGTTGCGTTGAGGCTATGTGCTCCCAAGGTTTCCATGGCTACGATGGGCACGTCAGCCCAGCCCGCACGCCGCAGCCCCTCCACCACTCCGTTCAGCAGGCCTCCACCTCCCACAGACAGCACTATCGCTCCTGGCTTCTCACTCAGGTCTTGCTCCAGCTCCTTCACCAGGGACGTGTGGCCTTCCCTGTACACACACAAACATAACCCCGTGTCACTTTCCTGCACATCCAACAATTAATTTACAATACCGTTAAGTAAAGTAAACTCAGACTTCTTTTTTTGTTTGTAAATGTAGACGATTGTTGATTTGTTTTTCCCCCTTAGGAGAAACATTGATGTCTTATTTATGTGGGTATGTTATACAATTCTGATCACATCACAAGCAGCCCTTGCTGACAGAGATTTATGTTTGTAACAATGTGTTTATGACAGAACTCTCAAAGTTGGCACTCTGATAAGATACCGTGTATTTGACAAAACACCTCGTCCAGCTCCTGCAACTGTGCCATGAACAAACGACGCTACATGATAAGACATGCATTGCCATCGGTGTTTTGCACATTTAAAAAATTTTTATTTCCAGAGAAGAATCTGGCTCATCCCTTCTCCTTCTCCACCTCATTATAGCAGATAGATCACTGAGAGTACAAGCATATAGGACAGACACACTGACTCTTACCAGATGAGGGGATCATCAAAGGGTGAGATGAAGATCCAGCCGGGGTTGTTTGCCACAAGCTGCTGTCCATATTCAATGCTTTCATTTAGAGCCTAAAAAACACAAGACACAACAAATGTCATTCATTTGAGGAACTAAACAACCTTCAAAAAAGATTGAGCGTCCCTTAACACCAACACTTATATGCAACACATGCGGTAACACACTGTTATTCACTGTGTAATATCACTACACTGCACAATGTTAAGTAAACTGTTATTTATTTTATCTGGCGGTCTGTTTGTTAACTTATATTATAATGTGTCTTTACATATTTTATTGAGTCGTTTACTCTCCAGTTGGATAATCCCTTTGTTGCTGAAACATGCAGTGGGACAAATATCTTATCTACATGTAGTAAATATTTAGCTATTTTGGTTAGATTTTTGGATTTCTTATGTCAATGCAACTTCCTGTGTCTTCTTTATCATGTTGCTTAGACCATCCTTCATGTAATCATTGGATGAGGAAAAACAGGAAACTAATAACTGCGTAAAAGTAAACCAGAATCCAGTATAACTTGTTTGTTTTTCCTGTTTAAATTGAAAAAAAAAAAAAACAACAATGGGTGAGATGAACTTACCTTGCCGTGGATCACCACTGTGGCACCCTCGTCCTTCAGCCTATCCACTGTTGGGTTTGGTGTGACACTTGGAACTACTATGGTTGCAGGAACCCCGAGCTGACGTGCAGAATAAGCCGCTGCCATACCCGCATTTCCTCCTGGGAGAGAAATTACCAAATATTAGTCAGACACACCAACAAGGGCAAAGACAACTCTAACCTTTTTATTCCTTTTTCTTTAACTTTTGTTCGTTCCAGTGCTCACCTGAACAGCAGACAAAACGCTCACATCCTCGCTCTGCCCACTACGAGAACAAAAACACAAAAGGGACATTAAAGTCAAAAATCTGCTACTATAGACACCTGTTTATAGTAGCAGATCATCACACACCTTGAGTCCACACTGGAGCTGACACACTTTACAGAGGGGGATTACTCACCGTTTTGCAGAGGTGTCCGATGCCCCTGATTTTAAAGGATCCAGTGGGCTGAGATGAGTCCAGCTTGAGGTAAACTGAAGTCCCAGCCACTTTGGTCAGAGCAAGGCTCTGCCTCACCGGGGTGGCCACGTGAAGGGTCTGCTGGGTCTTCATCTCACTGTGAAGCAGAGAAGTTCTATTAGAATATGAGCGCCAAATAATTAAAAAATAAATAAAAAATCTGTTGAAAATGGGAGTATTCTCTCTGTTCCCCGGGATCATAGAAGACTTCCTCAGCTCAGCTTACCGGTCTCAGATGGATGGCAGGATAACAAGCTGTGCTGGACTCTGATGATCACAAACTTCTTAATTGTCGGACTCATGCAAACCAAGCAGCTTATATACCAACTGGTGCTGAAGGCTTGGCAAAGGAGGCCCACTAGCAGACCAATCAGCGTTCAGGCATTCTGCCCCCAGACCCTCCCAGTGACCGTGAGGAAGAGGAAGACTGAGGATGAACGAAATTGCAGTTATGGATTTTCAACAAACATTATATTAAGTATGTGTCAGAGTGTGATGTAAAATGGGCTATGCACACACAGTCTGCTCTGGTGTGACTGGAAGGAGCATGCAATAAAGGACAACATGTGGTTCTACATACAAAATAATAAATAACAATAGATGACTTGACATCTCGTACTGTCAATATGATAAAAAATCGCCTACTGTTTTCCCCAACCTTCATTACATACTTGCAACCCATTCTCACCTCCTTTGAGATCCCCCCGTGACATTTGTCACACGTTGTCCTTTGCGTGTGTATGTCCCCTCTAAAGGAATTGTACACACCGCCCGCATTACCAAAAGGGTCGCTACTATTTTAACATCGATGCCCGACTACCAAAAGCGGGCTCCGGGAACAGCTTCCGTGCAGACGGTTCAAACCTGAACGATCCGGCTGCTGTCTCGGGGCGAGCAGTTCACTACGCTCTGACATTATGGTTGCTCAGTCCGTTTATGTAGCCTAATCAGAAATATATGTTACATTAGCTGAACTAAAATGTAAGGGTGTGCTGTGCATTATTTAGGCTACTCATAACGTAAGAAGTTAAATACATTTGAGGTAGGCCTACCGTCTACTTGTAGCCCACTTGAGTAGGTCTTTATCCATTTTTTGTTATCTTTTTATTTTGAAGATTGGGATTTTTTCATATATTTATATATAGGCCCGTCTATCCATAAAATAAGATGACTTGTAAGGGAAACCAATGTTTACTCTTTGTAGGTTAAATGAGCCCCACCAGCCACAACATTAAAACATATAGCCTATCATAATCTAATAATAGCCTAAATGCATAAAGACACCTAAATGTCATTGTGTCAATGATATAAAGGCTACATGGATTTTGTATCTCTACCTTCTGTATCTGTATTTTAAGACTGAATGTCAGTCAGTCAGATGAGGTTGCTCCTTCCTCATGTGGGAGGGCTGAGAAGGCAAAGGAGGAACTGGATCAAAGGAGCTGCCTTGATTTTAAGCTCATTAATATAATTTCCTGAACCTTGTGCAACCTTTTGCAATAGGTAGTTAATGGCCCTACCAGTAAGCAAATATAAGCGTAAGGGAGGAAAAAGGCATCGATACATTGTGAAAATAAAGAATGTTGTATGCAACCAAATAGCATGTTGAAAAAAGGAGTAGAATTATATATCAACTTTCAGCCTGTGTTTAAATTCAGACCCAAAAGAAACTGTTCCGGACTGAAAACAATGTTTACAGCAGACAGGAAGTTCTAGTGGATCAGTCAGTGGGCAACACTGTAAACTTATTTTACTCTATTGTTGGGATGCATTGTTAGAAAGAAATCTCAGTTTTTGAGAATGATGTTGGCCTTTGTGGTTTTGAATTGTTATAGTAATGCTTTATTATTCTATAGCCATGTTTCCGTCTGCAGTAAGTTATCCTTTCAACCTTACTACACCAAACTATACCAGCAAAAAATAATTACAGTGGTGTCTGTGAAGACTAATTCAATTTGATGAAAAGAGAGAGAGAGAAAGAAGAATTTCTGAAGAGCAGTGTGTAGGCAGTCTTATAAGCCTCACTTTCATTTAAACCTACTGTATATTGCTTTTAATGACAGCCCTGAAATGCCAGGAATTGCAGACAAGTATCTCAATGTTTTGGCATGATCAAACAGTGAAAAAAGCACTTTAAATGACAATGTAAAGAAGAGAGCGCAATTGTATCAGTTTGGCATGTACTTATATCTTTATCTTTGTAATTAGTGTTGCATAGATAATCAAAAAGCATTGAAGAAACTATTTCACAATATCTATATTTTCTTCAAAGTCCATTGTAAATGTTGTGGTTGGGGAACAATTATTTAACAGTATATATAGCCATTCCTCGAATTTGGATGTACTCACAAATATTCAACAGTCAAGATAAAAGTAAGACCTCTTTAGAAACGTACAGCTATTACCTCACAGTGTGTGCCATGCCAGTGAACCAGCATGCACAATAATATCAGGCCCCCTGGTCACAACTAAAGGCAATGCAGCCATCACTATTTCCTGCCTGACATGCCAGAATGTCGGCTCTGAAGAAGTCTACTGCAAGACTCATTGAGAATTACATACTGTAACTAGTATGTCAAGGCCAAAAGCTTCTACTTCAAGGATTGTTACACCATCTACTGGTGAAAAGATGCACATACAAAACAAATGTGCAGTTTGAGGAAGTGTTACAGCATCTGTGTAAATTATTGAATAAACCAATCATCGAGTCATCTCCAAAACACACAGAGGAGGGATTCAATTAAATTAAAAACTATTTTTATGGAATTCACTTCAAAATATTTAGATTTCATTGTTGATGTAGTACACAAAACAAAGGATATGACACTTAAATTGTTTTAATCATATTATTTCTTTACAAACAAGGTCCTTAATGCTCTGCCATTGAATTTATGAAAATTCCATTTAGCCTTCTCAGAAGGGCCCTCATCAGGTGACCCTTCCTTCCTCTCCCTTCTCTTCTACTCAATGCCTGTGTCAATCTTGTATTCTCTTGGTGTTTACAGGAACAACATAGATGACAGAAACTTCTACCTTGGTGTGGGTTTCCATTTTAAAGAAGTTGTTGATCCAATTGGGAGACAAAATAAATTAAAGCTATAGTGTGTAACGTAATTTGCCCCCTTGAGGAATTCTGAGGAATTACAACAACACTGTGAGCTCATCAACATGAGGTAAGCCTTCTGTGATCGCCCATGGATTTGATACCTTCTACTTTATACGTCCAGGTTTTTGTCTTAGCAGTAGAATCAAAAACTGAAACCTTTTTTGGGTGCTTCCTGGGATATTTCTGAGCTCCCTCACCAGTATCAGGGGCTGACACCATTGGCAAACACTGCCATTCTGAGAAATACAGAGAGTTTTGTGGAGCTGAATCAACTTTATGTCAAATTGTTTGGCAATGGCTTGAATGTAACGAAAATGTATTTATATCAAAAAGTTAAGCACCATAGCTTTCAAGAGCTCAAGGTGAACAGAGCAAGGTTAGGTTTGGACAGAATGGACACTTTTCCAGTGGAGGTCATAATGTCAAAGCCTGTGACTTCAAACCTGAATATAGATGCTAGAGTTTCTTACTGCCTTGTGCTCGCAGTGTATACATTTCATTTTAAGTTATAGGTCAGCTGCCATACCTTTCTGTGATGATGTGCAGTCCTAAGAGAACAAACATTTAAAACAAATTAGCCCGTTTCATTTAGGAAATCAAGGTGGCGAGAAAAACACAAGTATACATATGCGTTTTGGGAAACTTAGCCTACATCAGACCTTCGTTAATGATAGAAACAATTTCCCTTGTGATGGAAAAAGTTGGTTTGACTTCACTTTTGCTCACTTGAAGAGTGCGTGATTGATTATCTAGCAAACCAACCATATAGACTGACTGCTCGTGATGCTAGAGAGCATAATGACATATATCACCTATCATCACTCACACCACTGGATGTGTAAGCCACATTTAAAGCCTCCATGTGTAGGATTTGTGACTTTGAATTCCCCAGTGGTAGCAACAAAAAGGGCACTGTGGCAGATAACAGTGCATTGCACATATTTCACCTGTTTTATGGACCTCAAGCCGTGGCACGCACAGCAAGGGTCTGGGTTAGACAGTCACTGGTCTGTCCCTTTTTGGCTCTGAGCAAAGACATACTCTCCCCCCCCCCCCTTTATCTAACTATGATGACTGTGCCATAATAGAAGTGCCAATACATTAATTACGTTTTTTGTATGGCTATAGGGAAATATATGCTGAACTAATTGTGAACTTAGTCTGTCTAATGTTTGTTGCTGGGTAGATAGTGTACTGTGGGTTGTGAAACTTCACAGCTTTTACGCTGACATCCTCCTGCAGCTGGGAAGGAGTTAGACGAGGGTGGGGTTTGTAGACTAGAAATAAAACTGAATTAGACTCTAAAATGCTCGTTAGAGCTGAGGGAAGCTCCAGTCAGGTGCTAATTCTCTGTGGGTTATTCATTACAGGAGACAACTTTAACACAAAATAGTCGTTAGATTTATTGTTTATACATAAAAAAAATATATAGAGGTTTAAGGTATGTGAACAATTTAGGCCTACTGTAAATCATGCTGCATTCATGCAATGTTTGTAAAATGGGAGTGTTTATACCACCTTCTTTCAAGATGTTACTTCCAGTGCTATTCTTATACTACTTACATCATTTGTATTGGGGATATAGCTAAGCCTACTTTTGCCGTGCTATTTATTTGGAGCAATTTCTTAGTGAAACCAGATCAACACAAACTGTGCAGGTTCTCTTCAATTAGCTGAAACTATTGTGTTATAACTGCATTATGTAGGTAGGCTGCAAGCAATTAAATGGTGCAAATGACCGAGTAGGCAAGTCTTCTGTACAATATGTAGGCCTATAGGCCTATAGTTGTGAGGAATTCCTGAGATAAGCCTATCTTTGACTGGGAATTACAACGTTCTGAAAATATGTTATTTTTCTCACTACTAATTACCAAAGAACAATATGTGAATGTTGCATTGCTCAGCCCAGCTGGGGCACCAATAGGAATTGGGAATTGCTGCAATTTGTGGAGGATAGCTTCCATAGCTATAGGTAACTGTTAGCTGTCATGATCTGTCACTGCCCCAAGTCATTTGTCAGCTGTCAAACATTCATCATAAGCAATATATAAAATAGACCTAAGACAAATGCCCAGAAAAAAAATGACCAGAAAAAATAGGCTTATCCAGCATTATTAATCTACCGGCTATTTTGTCATTTTGCACAGGTGAAGGTTAGTATCTTGATTAGGCCTAACTGTCGATGACGTCACACTCCCAGTGCACGCGGCCGGTGTGGTGCCAAAAAGTGATCGGCCGCCATAAAGTGATTTCAGCCGCGGGAGCGCGCGCAGCCTGTTTAAACTGGGCTATATCGCCTCGAAACGTGTGTGCGGCAGCAACTTCTGATCAGTCACACTACTCAATAGCACTACAGGATTATTGTCCGCTGTATTAACACATATATGTCTTTTAAGGCGACCAGACATCAACGTTGGACGGGGATCGACCCCGTTTTTGGTGGCTCTCTGTGCGAGGTGAAATAAAATAACGTGATTAAGGCATTAGGGATAGGCTATTGGTTTCTGATTTGTTTATGTGTAGGCTACCGTGAGTCAATTATCCTGCTTTTTGTTTTCAAACCACTGTAATTGAAATTATTTCTGTGTGGCTTTTTAATAAAATAAAACGTGTATTTTCTGAGACATTTGACCAGCTTGTAGATTTTTCTTTTGAATCCAGTGCAAATCTAGCTAGTCTGACTCGTTTTTTTCTACTCAAAATGAGTTGATAACATTCATGAGTATCAAAACACCTTTAAATGAGCAAATATAAGACATCTCAGTCGTTTTGCACCTGCCAGAAATTGATCTGAAGCCGAATCTTGTAGTGAAGGAGATGTCTGCTTCAAACTGACATTATAACATTCATGTGGGCTATATTGGGGTAGATAATAACAAATCCAGTCTCTTTTAACAGCTGTAATACGTTTTAAAGCGGAAATATGACACATTGGAGTCGTTTTCCTGCTGCTAGAAAATGATCTCAAGCCTATGGTCAAATATAAGATATTTCAGTCGTTTTCTTGCTGCCAGAAATTGATCTCAAGCCCTATCTTGATACTGACATGTTTTATATGCCTTGCAATGAATTGTTAACAGTCATGAGTATCACATTAAATAGATTATATCCCATCCAGTGTCAATTACCAGCTGAAACAACTTTAAATGGCCAAATATAAGATATTTCAGTCGTTTTCCTGCTGCCAGAAATTGATCTCAAGCCTTATCTTGATACTGACATGTTTTATATGCCTTGCAATGAATTGTTAACAGTCATGAGTATCACATTAAATAGATTATATCCTATCCAGTGTATATTACCAGCTGAAATACCTTTAAATGGGCAAATAGAAGACATTTTGACCGTTTTCACCTGCCAGAAATTGATCTGAAGCCCTATCTTGATACTGACATGTTTTATATGCCTTAAAATGAGTAGTTAACATTCATGAGCATCACATGAAATAGATTAAATCCCATCCAGTGACTATTACTAGCTAAAACAACTTTAAATGGTCAAATATAAGATATTTCAGTCGTTTTCCTGCTGCCAGAAATTGATCTCAAGCCCTAAATGGTCAAATATAAGATATTTCAGTCGTTTTCTTGCTGCCAGAAATTGATCTCAAGCCCTATCTTGATACTGACATGTTTTATATGCCTTAAAATGAGTAGTTAACATTCATGCGCATCACATTAAATAGATTAAATCCCATCCAGTGACTATTACTAGCTAAAACAACTTTAAATGGGCAAATATAAGATATTTCAGTCGTTTTCCTGCTGCCAGAAATTGATCTCAAGCCTTATCTTGATACTGACATGTTTTATATGCCTTGCAATGAATTGTTAACAGTCATGAGCATCACATTAAATAGATTATATCCTATCCAGTGTATATTACCAGCTGAAATACCTTTAAATGGGCAAATAGAAGACATTTCGACCGTTTTCACCTGCCAGAAATTGATCTGAAGCCCTATCTTGATACTGACATGTTTTATATGCCTTAAAATGAGTAGTTAACATTCATGAGCATCACATGAAATAGATTAAATCCCATCCAGTGACTATTACTAGCTAAAACAACTTTAAATGGTCACATATAAGATATTTCAGTCGTTTTCCTGCTGCCAGAAATTGATCTCAAGCCCTAAATGGTCAAATATAAGATATTTCAGTCGTTTTCTTGCTGCCAGAAATTGATCTCAAGCCCTATCTTGATACTGACATGTTTTATATGCCTTAAAATGAGTAGTTAACATTCATGCGCATCACATTAAATAGATTAAATCCCATCCAGTGACTATTACTAGCTAAAACAACTTTAAATGGGCAAATATAAGATATTTCAGTCGTTTTCCTGCTGCCAGAAATTGATCTCAAGCCTTATCTTGATACTGACATGTTTTATATGCCTTGCAATGAATTGTTAACAGTCATGAGCATCACATTAAATTAGAGGTGGGCATAGATTAATTTTTTTAATCTAGATTAATCTAGATTAATTTTGGAATTAATCTAGATTAATCTAGATTAAAATGGCTCATTTGAATTCATTCATAATATGTGTGTGCTCCTAAATAATGACTCAAAGTAAGTCTTTGAGAACGTGTTTCTCAAGCCAGGTGGCGCATCAGACCAGGGGCTCATCTCCTGTTTCCAACATGCATCACAAACTGCTTGAGGAAGCTGTTCTACTATGATAATCGGTGATGAATGAATGTTCAACAAGATGTTACTTAGTAACGCGTTACCGGCATCGGACCTCTTTTTTCAGTAACAAGTAATCTAATGCGTTACTATCTCCAAACCAGTAATCAGATTAAAGTTACTCATCAAAGTCACTGTGCGTTACTTTTTCTGTAATTTTCCTTAGTGAAACATTTTACATAACTGCACAAATGACTGCGATTGCGATTTTATGTAAATAAATGTGCACGCATGTGTCTCTAAACGCTCCAACTGCTCCAACCGCTCCTCTCGTCTTTTTGGTAGCGCCCCTCGTCTCTGTCATGCAGCGTGTGTGTGTGCGCCTGTGTCTGTGTGTGTGTGTGTGTGTGTGTGTGTGTGTGTATGTGTGCTGCAGCATTACGGCCGAACTGTGGCGCAAAACAAAGTTTCCCCCCCGATGAAATATAGCGTCTGCTATGGGGATATTTAGGATTCGGGTACGGTGACGTTGACGTTGAAGAGATAGAAGTGTTTAAAACTTGGAAACTTATAGTCACGTGGCGACCGGTGGCCACACACACCCACCCTGCGTTCCAATACCCGATTGTGTCGTGGGCAAGTGATGGAGAGAGAGAGCGGCGGGTGTGTGAGAGAATAAAGGCTCCTCAAGTGTCAACAACGGCCCCCGGCTATTATTATCTCCCCTGAGCCGAACAGGAGGTGGAATAAGAGATTAACGGCGATATTTTTTTTATCGCCGATAAGAGTCTTGCGTTAATGCAGCACGTTAACGCCGATAACGGCCCACCACTACATTAAATAGATTATATCCTATCCAGTGTATATTACCAGCTGAAATACCTTTAAATGGGCAAATAGAAGACATTTCAGCCATTTCACCTGCCAGAAATTGATCTGAAGCCGAATCTTGCAGTTAAAAGGAGATGTCTGCTTCAAACTGACATTATAACATTCATGTGGGCTATATTGGGGTAGATAATAACAAATCCAGTCTCTTTTAACAGCTGTAATACGTTTTAAAGCGGAAATATGACACATTGGAGTCGTTTTCCTGCTGCTAGAAAATGATCTCAAGCCTATGGTCAAATATAAGATATTTCAGTCGTTTTCTTGCTGCCAGAAATTGATCTCAAGCCCTATCTTGATACTGACATGTTTTATATGCCTTAAAATGAGTAGTTAACATTCATGAGCATCACATTAAATAGATTAAATCCCATCCAGTGTCAATTACCAGCTGAAACAACTTTAAATGGCCAAATATAACATATTTCAGTCGTTTTCCTGCTGCCAGAAATTGATCTCAAGCCTTATCTTGATACTGACATGTTTTATATGCCTTGCAATGAATTGTTAACAGTCATGAGCATCACATTAAATAGATTATATCCTATCCAGTGTATATTACTAGCTGAAATACCTTTAAATGGGCAAATAGAAGACATTTCGACCGTTTTCACCTGCCAGAAATTGATCTCAAGCCCTATCTTGATACTGACATGTTTTATATGCCTTAAAATGAGTAGTTAACATTCATGAGCATCACATGAAATAGATTAAATCCCATCCAGTGACTATTACTAGCTAAAACAACTTTAAATGGTCAAATATAAGATATTTCAGTCGTTTTCCTGCTGCCAGAAATTGATCTCAAGCCCTATCTTGATACTGACATGTTTTATATGCCTTGCAATGAATTGTTAACAGTCATGAGCATCACATTAAATAGATTATATCCTATCCAGTGTATATTACCAGCTGAAATACCTTTAAATGGGCAAATAGAAGACATTTCAGCCATTTCACCTGCCAGAAATTGATCTGAAGCCGAATCTTGCAGTTAAAAGGAGATGTCTGCTTCAAACTGACATTATAACATTCATGTGGGCTATATTGGGGTAGATAATAACAAGTCCAGTCTCTTTTAACAGCTGCAATACATTTTAAAGCGGAAATATGACACATTGGAGTCGTTTACCTGCTGCCAGAAATTGATCTCAAGCCCTAAATGGTCAAATATAAGATATTTCAGTCGTTTTCTTGCTGCCAGAAATTGATCTCAAGCCCTATCTTGATACTGACATGTTTGATATGCCTTAAAATGAGTAGTTAACATTCATGCGCATCACATTAAATAGATTAAATCCCATCCAGTGACTATTACTAGCTAAAACAACTTTAAATGGGCAAATATAAGATATTTCAGTCGTTTTCCTGCTGCCAGAAATTGATCTCAAGCCTTATCTTGATACTGACATGTTTTATATGCCTTGCAATGAATTGTTAACAGTCATGAGCATCACATTAAATAGATTATATCCTATCCAGTGTATATTACCAGCTAAAACAACTTTAAATGGTCAAATATAAGATATTTCAGTCGTTTTCCTGCTGCCAGAAATTGATCTCAAGCCCTATCTTGATACTGACATGTTTTATATGCCTTGCAATGAATTGTTAACAGTCATGAGCATCACATTAAATAGATTATATCCTATCCAGTGTATATTACCAGCTGAAATACCTTTAAATGGGCAAATAGAAGACATTTCAGCCATTTCACCTGCCAGAAATTGATCTGAAGCCGAATCTTGCAGTTAAAAGGAGATGTCTGCTTCAAACTGACATTATAACATTCATGTGGGCTATATTGGGGTAGATAATAACAAGTCCAGTCTCTTTTAACAGCTGCAATACATTTTAAAGCGGAAATATGACACATTGGAGTCGTTTACCTGCTGCCAGAAATTGATCTCAAGCCCTAAATGGTCAAATATAAGATATTTCAGTCGTTTTCTTGCTGCCAGAAATTGATCTCAAGCCCTATCTTGATACTGACATGTTTGATATGCCTTAAAATGAGTTGTAAACATTCATGAGTATAACAATAAATAGATTATATCATATCCAGTGTCTATTACTAGCTGAAACAACTTTAAATGGGCAAATATAACATATTTCAGTTGTTTTCACCTGCCAGAAAATATCTTATATTTGACCATTTAAAGTTGTTTTAGCTAGTAATAGTCACTGGATGGGATTTAATCTATTTCATGTGATGCTCATGAATGTTAACTACTCATTTTAAGGCATATAAAACATGTCAGTATCAAGATAGGGCAGGTGAAATGGCTGAAATGTCTTCTATTTGCCCATTTAAAGGTATTTCAGCTGGTAATATACACTGGATAGGATATAATCTATTTAATGTGATGCTCATGACTGTTAACAAGGCATTGCAAGGCATATAAAACATGTCAGTATCAAGATAAGGCTTGAGATCAATTTCTGGCAGCAGGAAAACGACTGAAATATCTTATATTTGCCCATTTAAAGTTGTTTTAGCTAGTAATAGTCACTGGATGGGATTTAATCTATTTAATGTGATGCGCATGAATGTTAACTACTCATTTTAAGGCATATAAAACATGTCAGTATCAAGATAGGGCTTGAGATCAATTTCTGGCAGCAAGAAAACGACTGAAATATCTTATATTTGACCATAGGCTTGAGATCATTTTCTAGCAGCAGGAAAACGACTCCAATGTGTCATATTTCCGCTTTAAAACGTATTACAGCTGTTAAAAGAGACTGGATTTGTTATTATCTACCCCAATATAGCCCACATGAATGTTATAATGTCAGTTTGAAGCAGATCTCCTTTTAACTGCAAGATTCGGCTTCAGATCAATTTCTGGCAGGTGAAATGGCTGAAATGTCTTCTATTTGCCCATTTAAAGGTGTTTTGATACTCATGAATGTTATCAACTCATTTTGAGTAGAAAAAACGAGTCAGACTAGCTAGATTTGCACTGGATTCAAAAGAAAAATCTACAAGCTGGTCAAATGTCTCAGAAAATACACGTTTTATTTTATTAAAAAGCCACACAGAAATAATTTCAATTACAGTGGTTTGAAAACAAAAAGCAGGATAATTGACTCACGGTAGCCTACACATAAACAAATCAGAAACCAATAGCCTATCCCTATGCCTTAATCACGTTATTTTATTTCACCTCGCACAGAGAGCCACCAAAAACGGGGTCGATCCCCGTCCAACGTTGATGTCTGGTCGCCTTAAAAGACATATATGTGTTAATACAGCGGACAATAATCCTGTAGTGCTATTGAGTAGTGTGACTGATCAGAAGTTGCTGCCGCACACACGTTTCGAGGCGATATAGCCCAGTTTAAACAGGCTGCGCGCGCTCCCGCGGCTGAAATCACTTTATGGCGGCCGATCACTTTTTGGCACCACACCGGGAAAGGTTCCCCCTTTTTTCACCTGAGCCCTGCCCTCATAGACTCTATGAACGCCCACGACTTGAAAAGTAAGCTGACATTTGCGTTAAAGTCCACTTTATAAATGTCCTGTAACATGTCTCAAAACAAAACAACGCATAGAACGAGTGTCTCGTCCATTCATTGTAGGCTAAAATTTCCTTCACCTTACTCATGCTCCCGCAGACCTCCATGCCTCACTCTGCACAGCGCTCAGAAATCCGCTATGGCAACAGGGGGGAAAAGTCAAGGGAGAAAAAAAGAAAAGATTTGACAACATGGCGCACTATCCCTGAGAAAAAGTTTCTCCTGAACGCCACACAGCTCAACATTTGTGGAGTCTTTCTCGACAATTGCATTGCAACGTGGACCTTTTCGGCTAACTTTCGCCGTTCCAAAAAAAAAGTGTGATGGGATGAGAGCGATAACCCGTCGCACAAAGCTGCCAGACAGGATGGAGAAGCAAACGACGCCGAAAGAAAAGGTAAATAAAAACTACTTCAACATACTTTGCGCAAGCTGCCATTGTTGTAGTTGTTGCCATTATCTCGCCCCCTAAATACTTTTTTGTTTCTCTTTTACCTCGCGCCCTGGACAGGAAATACCAAATGACCATTCCTGCGAAAACCTCGTAAAAGTGCTCTATCGATTTTCCAGTCATGCATACTGTACTGTATGTAGCCTACTGCACAGTGGATGTGGACTCTCCAGGCGCACAAAATAGCGAAAATAAATTAGATCTAATTGCCAATGGAAGCTCGTACAGATTGCAAAATATGCTGTGAAACCCAAAGCACACTTAGGCCTATGTTGTTATTGCATGATCTTAGAAGCTTGCACTGCCAATGTCCCGCACTGTCACCAGGTTTGTGTCTGTTTCCATGAGTAAATCCACACAATTTCCCCTAGCAAAAACTGTAAACATGTGCAGTCCAGACTATATTTGCCTTTTGACTTCATCATCCCTCTAGTCGCCTTATGAGTAAGATGCTATCCTGTGTGTTGGTGCAGGCTCTCATTATCTCTCTCTCTCTCCACCCTTCCTGCCCAGTGCTGCCCACACTCAGCAGGCAGTCCCTGGTATGTTCGAGTCGCCTACATAAGAAAGCACTATGGCAGTGGACCTTCCTGTAAAATCACTCTCTGACTAGTTCCCCCTTCTCTCTGGTCCTGCTAATAAGCTGGTGGAGTGTTTGTTTGGAAGGATAGAAAACCTCCATGCCCTGAGTCTTGGGCTCTGGAAGAGCCTACTAATCTATAATAGATAAACCTCCTGATATTTCTTCGGGAGCAAGCCTTTGAATGTTAGGACAGCATGTGTGACAGAGCTGTCGGTTGTGGTGTGGACGTCGCTCCATCAGCCTTGGGTGTGTGTATTTTCGGAGAGGTGGGTTGCCTCTCCTCCTCGTGGGACTTGGAGCAACACACCTAGCAGTAAAGCCTTGCTTTAAACACACTGCACAATATAGGTATTTGACCAATTCACAGGTCTTGAATTGGTTATTGGAGGAACAACATAAAGCGCTGCACACTCCAGCCGAAGTGAAGCCGGAAGATAATTCTTCCCATGTTGTCACGTGACAGAAGCCACAATTTGATGCTCATCGTACTGAGAGGAATGAGAGAAGGGCGGAAAAGATGGAGGTCGAAGGGTGGAAAGAAAGCAACTGATTGGCACTGCACTGTAACTTGATGTTTTGAATCTACTTGATACCCATAAGCCCTGATGTCTGCTGCTTTTGCTCCCTGGGCCTCTGGAAGTAATTACCTAGCCTGCCTTATCCCAGAATTCAGTCTGAGGAGGTGTGGTGAGAAAGAGGTATAATGGGAGCTGGCACTAAAAAACATGCAACCCGAGATGAATTTCAGGATTCAGTAACAATCAGCAAGCCGTCTCCAGTAAATGGACACAGCAGCACTCAGCTACTTAATCAGATGGCATTGGCTGGTTGAATAGTGACAGTAAGACTCAAGTCAATGTAATAGTTGGTCATGCATTCAAATGGTTTGCCTGCCTGTTGGTTCAGGAATGTATGTGTAACAAGGTAAATATGAATGGGAACAATAATCAATTAAATCCCAAATGAATGTTGATGGCCTCGCTCTTAGGCATGTATTATGTAGATATTCTCCATTAGGTCATACACTGAACTGCTGTGTAGAGGAATAAAAGCAGAATAGATGTGTTTTTTTTTCTCAACTAACAGGACGTGAAAGATGGAACCTTGCTTGGTAAAGACCTCCCCTATTTTTAACCTTGATAAATCTGCCCTTCATAGACAAAAGTGAGAGAATCCAATTAACTTTACGTAGACTTACAATAACTGAAGGTTAAACTATATTCTATGTGCTATGCAGGTGTCTTTACATAAAATGATTAATATATCTTTTTCTCAGCATACTTTGACATTTCTTGTTATAGCAGGAAAAGCACAGGTGGAGCAGACAACACTAACAATGGCTCACCTCATTTAGTTCAGTGTCCCAGAAAGCCATTTTGCTGAGGCAGCATGCTCAATAGGAGGGCACATCAAATTCAGCTGTTCATTAAGTTAATCAATCATGGCTTCAATTCTTCCTCTTTTGCTATGGCATTTCAAAATGCACGGTTAAAAACTTCTGTTCTGCTTAATCAGCATGTTGGACTACAGTATATGTTTTTATTGCTTCAGTGTGAAAGGAGGAGTCAGTTGGGCGTATACTGTTTCAGAAATGACCTGCTTCATATTCACATTAATAGGCCTTCACATTTTGATCATGTTTTCCCACTACTGTTCAGTTGGTCGTTTAGTTCCTTAGTCAGGGGCACTGTTGCCATTTAAATGTTCTGATCATTTTAAATAAGACCACTGATTATAAGCTCTCTCCCTCCTCTCTGTCCATTTCTCCAGTTTTCAATCTTCGGTTCTCGGACGGTGGGCAGACCTCTCCGGTGTGTTTCTGGAAATGGGGGGGGCAGGTATGGTCTCAGCAAAGCAGAGTTCATGGAGAAAGTGCAGCAGAGCAACGAGGCGTGTCAGCGCGGTGACTTTCAGGCGGCCGTTCATTTGTACACCAATGCCTTGCAAGCTGACCCGCAGAACTGCATCCTGTATAGTAACCGTTCAGCCGCGCTTCTCAAACTGGGACAACACCAGACGGCACTGGAAGATGCTGAAAAAGCTTGTGAACTCAACCCCAAGTGGCCCAAGGTAAGTTGCCTCAACAGCTCAAACTATGGATACACTACAAATTGTCGCTTTACTTGCAACCGTGGGACAATATAAAGGGAAGAGGCCTGAATTTTTCAGCGTGTAAAAGATAGTGCACCAACAGAGTGTCATTGCCAAGAATGGTAAATCTTAAACATAAAATCTAATTTGCATGGTCTCAGGTCCATATCATTGCCAATTAAAAATGTGATTATAAAGACTTGGCTGCAAAGATTGAAATGGAAATATGCTGTTTTAAATGTGTGAAATGTCAAGCATGTTACAATTTTTTTTTGCAAAAGTGACATTTTGTCAATATGGTAATAATAGTACGGTAAGTAAGAAGATAGTACCTTGGCTATATTATTGTTCTGACACAAAATTATTGTGTCACATACAAACACAAATTATTTTGAATCGTTGTTTTTATGTTTCTTCTCACATATATATGAGATGGTCTATCTTCAATTCCAAGTGTTACAAATTACACTCACATTTTGCATCTTTTGTGGCTGCTGATCAATACAAAGTTTTTCTGGGGCCTTGTCTTTGATCTTGTCTTGTGCCATGTGGACTCACCTGTGATGGATTTCACATTACTCAGCCACAGAGATCGCATGGAGACCAATTCCTCTCAGTGATAGAAATGCATTGATTTCATGATTTAGCATGGAGGGATACTTTTGTCTTTGAGAGAGAGAGATAGATGATAATGTGGTAAAGTGGTATTGATGATAATTTGTCGCTACCAAAGATGCATCAGTGGCCACCTCTTCTTTGATCGAAGGTCATGTATCTTCTAATGCTCAGGTAGGTTTCCTCCTTTGTAAAAGGGTGTCGTTACAGTGAGAGCCGTCACTTTTTATTCCATGGATAATGTTAATGTCCTTGCTGCATTGGCCCATGGTATGTGGACTTTACAGTAGTAGAAGAAGTCTTCCACAAAGACAGTTCTTCTAACTGCGGTTATTTACTATAGTTCATCATGTTATTGTAATTATGAATACTTGTCCAATTGCCATTTTAGATGTGTTTCGGTACAATGCTTTTTTCGATTGTAATTTGAGACAACCATTTATACACTCCTAAATCTGTAGCATCTGAGCATTAGCGTAGAGTACATCTCGTTCATTTAGGCGAAATTTCATAACCCGCTGCAGCCAGTGAGTATAAACTATAATTGAAAATCACTGCCAAAATAATTTCTGCTTTCTTGTCTTTATATGCTATCCAAGTACAATGAACTCTTTGTGGTCTGACTGGGGGATGGTTGTCTTAATCCAGGCAGTGTAGGAGCTCTGCTTATTGGATTTATTGCCTGACAGCTTTGACTCTCATGCTCAATTTTTTGTCAGCAGACTCTGTGTCGATGTAAAGCCTCAACTGTCTGTTTAATGTTGTAACAGGAGACGAAAGGATTAAAATGTCTGCGGTATGGACAATTTTACAGAGGTTTGCATGCCCATGTTTTAACTTAAGTTCCTTGAGTCACCACTAGGGGTCATTGTTGTCCAACAGGCTGTTAAAAGGACAACGGCATTCAAGCAAGTTCATTTAAATTTTGCTTTTTTTTTTTTTCAACATTCTGTGGGTTAAAGGAAAGCAAAATCATGTCTGGCTTTCGTCTAAATGTAGAAATGTGCTGATCAGTCACAACAAATTCCGATGTCAGAAGAACAAAATAGAAAAAGAAAATATAATATAGTTTTATCTTAACTCTGATCTTCTAATCATCAGAGTTTGATACTTTTATATCAATGTGCAATAGTGGATATGTATGAACAGTGATATGTATACTAATCCGGTATTCAGTTAGTGCTCCCTCGAAGGATTTATTAGTAATGGTGGTTTGACACTTGTGGCATTAGCCTCAGGGAAAGAGAGGTTTGACATTGTACAGTCCATCTGCTACGCCTGGTTGTTTGATGAAGGAACAGGGATTAAATCACAGGAGTGTGCTGGCATTCTGATCCTGTGTGAGTACATAATATCATCAATCATACCTTCGTTTGACTGCACTTCTGGATTGGCCCGTCAAACAGTGACATGCGTGGTTTTGCTGCCCCAAGCACCAGCGAGCAGCCCACCCTCCTGAAGCCTACAGCCAGCCTGTGAAGGAACCCCCTGTCTAATCTGTCAGCTTTGCCTGCTTTGAGTGCCAGAAAACCCATTCTGAAAGAAGAAAGAAAATGTGTGGTTTAATGACCCAAGACAGCTTGAGGCCTTTTGTACCTCACCCTTTTACTGAATATAAAAAGCTTAAATGAGAACAAAATAGGGTGTTGTTTCATAGTCAGGGGCTGCCTACTTGTGTGTGTCTGTTCGCATTTTGTGTCAGTGAGCCGGACTGGGAGGGAAGCTACGGCAACATGTGTGGTGGAATAAGGCTTCTTTTCATGTGCAATTGTGCATAATAAATTTTTAAGTACAAATGATTGACACATCAGCAAACTCCTAAACTGTAGTTAACACTTTTTGAAATACGCAGATGTTTGCCATTGTATGTATGTGTATGAGTGACTGAGAGGACAATAACCTTTTAGGGATGGATTCCCTGTCTATTCCTCTCCTCCATCTGGTCTGTCCCTCTCTACACGGCTGTTCCAGTGACATGTTAAACAAACAGCCCTTTCTGCTATCACTCCCATTCTCCTGCGTGAGCGCTGACAGGAGACTTCCAAGGGAACCAAAAAACGGCAGGCACTGCAGTGGCAGGGGAAATGTCTCTCATAATTTGCATGTCTTCTGATTATAGGTTATGATGGTGCCTATCGAGGGTATTCTGTCTCCTCAAGTGTTCCCTGCCAAAGTTGCTGCGACACCCTCGTAATGACGGTTAAAGCCCATCAAGCCTCATTTCCCTGATTAAGCTAGCACACATTTGTTTTTCCAAGTGCATAACATTACTTGCACACATTTTTCATTTTCAAAAGCATAAAAATCTCCCATTTACATCCCAGAGGAAGGGGCCTTGGGTTTAACTGAGACAATGAGTGTTTGCATTGGAAAAGGTCATGGTGTGTGGACGCCTGAAAGGGGACTTTAATTACAGCAGAAGCAGCATACTCCCTAATTGTGCAAGGAGTGGATGATGACACCCCGAAGAGTCATACAGCCTCTCTTTCCTGCCTTGCTGGGCGATGACACTGCCTGTTGCTGTTACTGTTAGCTGAACAGAAAGAAAAGGAATTGTGTGTGTGTGATTTGAAGAACTCATCCTTTTTCACTCTCAGCGGGGCTTTGAAAATCACTGGGGTGTAATGCTCCTCTGTTGGTATGACAGTCCGTTAAAGCGTCTCTCATCTGATCTTGGCGTGTGTAGGGAATACAGAACCCTGCTTTTGATCTCATGAGGAGAGTGGTTGTAGTTGTTTTACCTTCCTTCTTGCTTTCATTCGCAGCATCTGAAATATTTATCTCATAACATCGTGGTGACCTGTCCTATTATTTTGATTTATGCTGAATAATGAATTGCAAACTACACAGTGAAGCCTCAGTACATGGGCTAAAATGTGTTTCTAGTTCTGGAAACATGTATAAGATGGCCTGTTTGTTTTAATCCTGTTATTCAATATTTTTTTATTATTTGGTACAGAATTTGTGTTGATCTTTCTGAAATTGTTATGTTTTGCACAGTTCCTCCTGAGTGGCTTCCAGTCTGTTGCCCCACCACCTTGGTTTACACTATAATATATCTGGACAACCATGACATGGATTGCCATGCAATTTTGCACAGACCATCATGGCTACAGGAAAATGTATCCCTCTCAATTTGGTGACCATCGACTTCTCCCCCTAGCTCAATTAATAGGTCAACATTTTTAATCTTTCCAAGAAATTTCCATCAGCCTCAGCTGTCCTATGTTCTTATCGTGAATATGGTAAACTTCATGACTGCTTAAGATCAGCATATTAGTTTTATCTAGGGCTGGGTATTGTCAAGAATCTCACGATTCAATTCGATTTTGATTCATTAGGTCACGATTTGATTCGATTTCGATTAGATATTGATTGAAATGCTTCGATATCAATTCAGTATCATGTAGAAATGCACAAGAAAGAGTAAAATAATTTTTAAATAATGATTTATTTAATTTCATGCCTTATGAACAAACAGCCATGGTATAACTCTCTCCTCTTGGAAATTGTAACATAACATCAGCACAATACTAAATTGACAGTGCTGTATTAAATGTAATGTATTTAAATCATGTACAGTATTTATTTCTTTCTTTCTCACATGACATCTTTGAACAATAATAACACATAAGAACCAGGTGCCTTCATTTCTGGTAACAAATAAAACATTAGCACACTACCAGTATAAGGTGTACAAAAGTGAAAAAAAAGTGCTGTATTGGAATTCAGCTCTCATACAAAAACATAAACAGACACAAAGCCAGTGCAGGTCATAAGAGTTTGCTGCTCTCAGCCCTTTTGTCGCCACTTTTAACAACTCGCACTTGTGTGGTGTGCATACGCAGTGGCGTAGGAAATACTAATATTAAATACTATTTTTTTTTATGAATCGATTATTAACTTTTATGAATCGATTCGGAATCGTTCGAGAGAGAATTGCGATGCATCGGAGAATCGATATTTTTACCCACCCCTAGTATTATTGTATGAGCTTGTTAGCATGCTGACGTTACCATTAAGCTTGAGACACCACTGGCCTTACATCAGCCTAGCATGGCTGTGTCTCAGTCTTGTTGGAGCAAAACGTTTAGATATAAAAATAACCTTCCTTCTCTCTCTCCCTTGTTCTGTCCTGTGTAGTTTTAGATTTCAATTAGAATAATTCAATGAAAATGAATGAACACTGCTGCCTGTTGTCCTGCTACGCATATTGACTTATTGAACAAATTAAAATAGAACTGTATAAATAAAAAGTGAGTTTATTATTGCGATTTAAAGAAGTTACTGAGTTTGCTGACCTAATTTCATCGGTTAAGGAGTTCCAGAGTCTGGTGGCTCTGATAGGAAATTCTCTGTGACCTTTACAGCTAGTCTGGAGTGAACAGTGAGGAGGGTCAAATCTGAAGATTTAAAGGTTCAGTAAGCGGAATGGTCAGTTAAGATAACTTCCTGTCAGTGACTGCAGTTAGCAGTCCCCTCCCTCGTCCCCAGGTCACCACATTAATGCACTGCGGTCTTCAAGCAGCGAGTTATCTAGCATCATCTCAGATCCATAAGTGCGATAAAACATGATAGAAACCATCAAAACAGACATACCTGCTCCGCCATTGTAGGCGCACACACATTCAACCATCTGTCGCTCTGCACGTGCACCGGCAGTGAGACGGGTGCTGGTTTGTAGCGTTCTCTCTTCTGATTGGTTATTAGTAGTGGGATCCCCAAAAAGTTTATTTGCCGATTATTTGCAGAGCGAGTGACTGAGAGATCGGCTTTATAAAACGCGTACACTATATAAGTGATCACTGTATGAATAAATAGCGATTTAACACTAATATTAACATAAATAAATCGCTTACTTCACCTTTAAGGGAACAGCTGGGTTCATAGGATGTGAGTAAGTCAGATATATAACTGGGAGCGAGGCCATGCAGGGCTTCAAAAGTAAAAGTTTCAAATCAATTCTAAATTTGACGGGGAGTTAGTTGTGAGAATACAGATAGACAGCAGAGACTTATTATAATATTGCAAAGACAAAGTTGCTCACCACGATCTTGGATGTATTGCTTCTCTGCTTGAAAATGATGGGCTTCTAGCAGACTGTATATAAAAGAGGGTTATAGTAACACGTGTTACAGGAGCTCATCTACAGCTGCAGATCCTTCAAAAGTTCCTGCTACACAGACGAGTCATATTTTGTGATTGTAACAGGTGATTACCGACAACTTTCTGAAGTTTTCAGGTGAACTCAAACTATTTAACATTGAGTGGCGAGGCTTACATATAAGAGAAGTTACGTACTACATGTTAGAAACAAGAAACATTTATGAATTGCATAACCCTATTTACTTGCCTTAACATTTAGCAAACATTAAAAATGAGCTCGAAGACTCAGAGTAAACAGCTATTAACTAAATTATTAACTTATCCAAAGTAAACACTGCAATATATGTAGTTCGAGATCCTCCCCCATTTGAGAATTGATATAGCTGTTGTGCATTATAGTATAACTATATGTAAAGTGGATTAAAGCATTTGATTTCATTAAAATTAGCACAGTGCATTCTCCACAGGGCTTCTTTGCCAAAACATTAGTGCTTCATTTTTTTCTATCTCTAATCTCAGTGATTGTTGATCACTAGTCTGTTGACCTTCCCAACACCACAGCAGTGTTTTTATGTAAGAGGTTTTACAGATATTCACCTACTGTGACAGTATGCATTCCCTGTTGTTTCTCTTCATGAAGATGTGTGCTTTGGGTTAAAACAAGGTCTTTCCCCTCTCCAACTGCTCAGCTGCTGTTTTCCACCGTAGCTCCAGAGCTGGCCATGGAGAGAGCAGAGTCATGAACCACTAATAAGAGGGTTCCCATTTGCTTTTACCCAGCCGAGGCTTGAACTAATGAACAAATCAAATGAATGGCATGTAATTATAGGCCAGAGAGAGAGGGACGTACAGAGGGTTGGCGCTAGCGGGCACAAACCTGAAATTATTTGTCTGGAAAATCTGTGAAATGAGCGGGAGCAGTTAAATTCTGTCTTTTTCCTTTAGAAGGCCGTTGTGGCTAAGCAGTGCTGCACAAATGCACGGGCGACGGCGGAGGGAAAGTGACCACACACATGCACACACACATACACACAGGAGTCTGCTGTTTTGATTTCAGCAGCATATCCTTGGCAGCTTTCTCATTCTTTACCCATATGAGCTCCAACACATTTTGAGTTTTTCTCATTTTGTGACATAAAACATACTTTTTTGGTTAGCGATTTGTATCCCATGTGATAGTATTGCAGTAATATTATGCAACATACATTTATTTGAGCTAGTGTATTGTTATGAACCTCATGGATGCAATTTGCATCCAGAATCCCATCCCCTTCTTTAATTTTAATAACTCATTCAAAATTTAACTCATGAACATCCAACACCTACTGTTAGAATCAGCTCACATAACCATTTTTACAATATATTGCTTCTGTGTCTGTTGAATTGCCAGTCAGTAATACAGCTCAGGCACAACACGTACATTATGCCAGTAATACGACGGATGGAATTTCTATCCAGAATTGCACTGCTATTTTCAGTCTACCAACTCAGTATACTGTAGATGTGTTCAGTTTTCTTCCCTTTTTTTCTCACAATTTGGAACGGCTGATTCCAAATCCTGCTTACCCGGGTCGCTGTGATGGTGGCCAAGTGGTTTTCCTCTCTGCCACCCAGGTGCCCCACCAAATTGTAGTGTTTAGTAAAATGTAATCTGCTTTCAAGAAACACCCGGAGCGCACACACACAGAAAAATGAAAATTGGCCTATCTTTTCTTTTTTTACAGTAACCAAAAGCTTTGTACAGTATATCTTCGGTGCTCTGCTTGATCCCACAGAGTTCACAAAGAATAGGTTTTCAGTGTTGGATGATGTAATGTGGTTTGATGTGTGTGAGATGACCCCTCTCTCACCCCACTGCTGACTGTCTCTGGACTGCCCTGGGTGCATGGATGAGTCAGAGCTGGGAGCTGGTGTCACTCTGATTATAATCTGTCAGGCCTATCAACACCTACTGGCTCATACAGCTAGTGATTTTACAGCATCTTCTCCCAAACATTTTTGCGTGTGTGTGGGTATTGTTGTTTTGGCACATTTTTGTGCGTGAGTATTAGAATAATCTTTCTATAATTTTCTTAGGCCATTTGGCAGATAAGCTTTTCAGCGAATTAAATGCAGCTGTGTCTTTGTCCAAAAAGAATTAAAGTGTCTCAAAGCCTATAGGTAAGAACCTCCAACAAGAAACTTTCAATCATGTTAGTGAATGTCCGCACACTCAGAAAGCTTTTTCCCCCCGGATACATCAATTGATTACCAGCTTAATAGGTTTTTGCTTACTATTACATGGCCAGAAATGTCAAAAGGCCCAGAGAAAGCAAGCTCATTGCCATGCACATGGCATAACAGCCTGCCACTGATAGTGGATCAACTTTACAAGCCGGAGGAAATGAGGAAAACAATTGCACCCTGCTCCTAGCACATAACTCCTTGGTTTATACAGAGCCTTTTTTTCTCTTCTTCCATGAGTTCTTGTTGCTGTCAGCCTTATATTGTGCTGGCCCCTCCCACTTTGGGAGCTTGGCAAGGCTCAGGCCCCGAGACCTGGATGTCTCCAGAATTAGCACAGCCTGGCTCTGCTGCAGGGAGGAAGCACTCCCATTGGGGAAATAGGGTAAAGCAGAAAGCAACCTGCAAGAAGCCCATTAGTATACACTGCATAAGCATGGCAAGCTGAATAGCAAAGCTGTCTTTTTCCACTCTGATCTGCATCCTGATCCTGTTGTCTTCACCTCTGAACTTTATATGACTAGCACATTCACTTTTTTCTCTTGTGTCACTGCTAGCTGCTGTGTATATGCATTGCATTACTAGAATGCCAGATTATTAGAATAAAGACAATTATTTCTGCTGATGAATACTATTACAGATGTATTGTTATACTACGTATTACACTCTTTCAGGGGCTTTGGTTTGGTCTGTGCGAACGCCCTAGTGGAAATTGTTCCTTTCTTCAGCCTGTGGTCTGTTTCATACAGCACCTATTCATGATGTAACCTCCTTCCCCAGAATGAGTCATATGACCTGGTTCCTCCCAGAGAAATAAATCGGTAGGGATAAAGGTGCCACTAATTTTGTTTCCAGGTGGCTGACTACCATTTTTGGAAAGCACCATAGCAATAGTTATAGAAATCTGTATCAGGTCAGGTTTTGCTTAAAATAAATGGAAAAAGTGGGTCTACGGTCTAGACCTGAGTTTGGAAGTGTGGCACTGGTACCTTTCTTCTTTCTGTTCTCACTATTTAATACAATGCTTTTTTTCTGACTCACCCAGTAAACTTGAAATATGTTAAAAGTTTGATGTTTTCTCAATGATGGAGAACAGCAGCTGTGGGCGGCTCAGATTCTGTGATGTTTTTACAAGAGAAAAATGTATTAAAACGTCTCAGATGACTTCTGCAGCATAGTCTTCTTTGCTTTCCAGCTGTTATCTCAGTATGTACTAAACAGTCAAAGTTTTACCAGGATATAGCTGAATACGCTGCTCTGAGCTACTATGGCTGTTATAGCTGCTTATAGCTCTGCCAGAAATAGCATATTAATGTCTTGTGTGCATGCTGTTTAATTATGTTATTCAATATGGAGAGCCACAATGCTCTTCAGCACCATGAGTGGTCAAAAACTCCACATCGTAATGTAATACGAGTGATGAGGATATCTTTTGTCATTATTCGAATAGAAACAGGCAACATGAAATTGCAAGTCAAGAGTATACACCAGTGTTAAATGTCAGTGCACATTAATAGAACACATTTGTTATATATTATGTCACCTAAAATCTGTCACTGTTTCATTCAGAAGCAATCAATTGATGCATCAGCAAAACACATTTGTCAACATCGCTCATGTGGAGCCAGAGCATAAAATGTAATCAGGCTTTAGTTTAAGTATGACCTTATTTTGTCCATTAAGTGAGTGCTGCATGGTCAATTTTTTCTGTAATTACTGACTTAACTGGCATCTTGTATATGATTAATGATACATTTTTCCAATTAATAATGGATGTTTGGAAAGCAGTCTGGAACAAAGAATGCCAAATGCACACTATTACGTTAACTTGCTCTGGTGATAATCTCAGATTTTTTCCTATGACTGTAAGCAGCAC
Source organism: Ammodytes marinus (assembly GCF_949987685.1). Taxonomy (NCBI): domain Eukaryota; kingdom Metazoa; phylum Chordata; class Actinopteri; order Uranoscopiformes; family Ammodytidae; genus Ammodytes; species Ammodytes marinus. The sequence continues at coordinate 12,571,474 of NC_137231.1, forward strand.
CATTTATTATTCAAATTCATCCCAGTGAAAGATGGATCATCTCTTTCTGTCTAAATGTGTTGGTGTGTAATGGCCTCCTACCTAATCCATTCTTCTAAAGTGCTCCTTCTAGATCTCAGGGCGCGTTTTTAGGCAGCTAAATTACTCACTTGTGTCAGGTTATTAAAATTAGCTGTTTGAGTGCCTGCACTGTTTGTGTTTTACCTAGATACTTCCCTCTAATTCTTTCTTTCTGTAATGGGTTTTACAGGGAAATGCTCCAGCAACAGCAATAGTGGCAGCAAAATAGAAATGCCTGGGGAGATGTATTAACTAAAAAGCCATGAAATGCAGGTGGTGTATTTATGTGTGCAAAGCTGACAAATGACTTCCGTGCTTATGGATAAAATCTCAGTATTTGACCAAAGGCTGAACTGTTCCAGTCGGGTGTTAAAATCTCAAACTGAACTCATGTGTGTTTTTAATGAGCCGAACAATCAAATTCACACTCTGTGACCAGAAAAACATAAATCTCTCTTCAGTAGCACACTGAACCCTCGTTCGCCCTGATATTTGCTGGCACACAATTTGGCTGAGAGATCTATAGCTTCCCCTTTTGAGGCTGCAGTTTTGGATATGCAGACATTGGTGTTTTGCTTTCCATTTTATTGCATACTTCACATCTGAATAGATCTTCAAGGTATGCAATGTGTTCAACACCAGGGGATTGTGGGGGTCGGATCATTAACATCATATCACCCAATTGCTCCTTAAACCCAAACCCGAGATACTTGCACCTTGACAAAGACATTACCATGCCAAATTGTACCATTAACATCTTTAGAATATTATGGCCATGAATGGATAAATTAGATCCAGTTTAATGATATAGGATTTGACACTTTAGGCATTTAGATGGTTAAACTAGTTTCAGACAGCTCAAACAGACAGCTATAATTTAAAAAATACATTTGCACAGGTAAAGTACCGGTATGTCTGACCAACCTTTCAACCCAGTATACCATAGGTTTACTGCTGTAAGGGGGATTAGTTAGAGCAGGCACTAGTGATGTCCATTATCTCTAAAAAATCCCTTGTTTTCTGCTCCCTTCATTGTACACAAGATAGCTGCCTTCGAGAAGCATATAGCAACTCTAAGATCTTGGCAGCACTCAAAGCCGCCCCCCAATCATACCTTTTTTTGAGGTCTGCTAAATCATGATTTAAGCAATTTTTTGTGAACCTACAGTATTCACTTGTAAAGCAAGTGTGGAATTGCAGTGGACGTTGTATGCACCTGTTTATGTAGCAATACATACTGTATTCAAATGGAAGTACCACTTTCGACTGAAGTGACAGGTTTCTATTTTTCTGATCACTCAATCTTTGCAATAGTACACTTAAGACCAACCAATGATGTTGAATAACCAATAAGGAAATCAAGAATCGTTTAAACCAAAAAATGGCATCGGCTCCTTAATGCTAGCCTAGGGCTGGCCTCAAAGGGTCAGTTCACTCGAGTTAGAACTTAACATGTTTTCTCACTCTCTCTTGGAACATATCAAAGCATATCCAGATGCCAGATTGGCGGGGCGTTCATTTGATATGTAAATTACATCAAGAAGGCGGTACAAACTATGCAAATGAGCTCACCATGATACAATAGATTGTTAGACTAACCACTGAGTCACAACAGCTCTTTAACCATAATTACTATCCAGTCTTCATCACTTATGATTGTCTAGTCCCCCTAGGTAACTGCTTTTTGACTGATGTGCCATTTGCTCTGACTGCCACCACTGGCAACCACTATTTTGTTTTAAAAAATCCACTGTCTCTGTGTTTGTTTCTGTATATAGAGAAAGGGTTGATTAATAAAGTAATGGGAAAATAGCATCTCTACAGGCACACAATATACAACCTATTTCATAATATGAATGCACAATAAAACAGTTAATTGATGGATAAATAATAAAAATAGAACTGAATGCAAAATATTTAAGCTACATACAAGAAACCCTGTCATCCTCCGCCTTTACTGCAAATCCAGATCAAAGGTGGCTTTACAGGAGGCATTTGTTATTAACCCTAATCATTTTTACCTTGCAAAGGAATCTTAAATGACTGTGCAGAAATTTGACCTTCTCCATATCATTTTGTCACATACTTTAAGTGATGTGTATCTGTGCAAGAGACAACCAAACCAGACCAGAGGGGAAAAAACTGACTTAGTGATGTAGTTTTTTGTTTTTCCCCACTCACTTGATAGATAGATACAATTTATTAGTATGGCTGAAAGAAATGAAAGGCTAAGCATCGCTACCATGGGAATCAACACCAAATTGTCTCCACACATCTAATTGTCACAATGTTTCCCCACCGGACCGTTGGAGCAGGTGGTGAGTCAACAGTCAATAGCGCATCAACAATCTTCAAATGTCATGTTACACTGACACTGTTTTACTCACAAAACCACGTTAAGTCATTACTAAGAAAAATGGAAACAATTATCCAAAGGACAGAAAGGAGGATAATGATGCTGAACATCAATTCAGTCCTCCCACATCTAGACAGGTGGCTTTCTGAGCAGAGCTTCAGTCTCATTAAAACACAATATGTATTTTAAAGGCATACTAAGCGATCTCCAGCAAACGTTTGTTTATTTATATACTAACCGTGGCAATATTTGACGCTCGGAGCGAGTGCCCGGCCCTGCCCACATAAACAACTGCTGGCTCTGAGCCAGCTTTTTTAGATCTTTGTTACTGGCACCGCGGCTGTGTCTAAACACCGACTTTCTTTCGACGACCCGATAGCAGTTGGAGATAGTAGCTGATTTTGACTAAAAGTGTTCTAGATTATAATCGCTTAGTATGCCTTTTAAGTATAAAACACAAAGCTTCTACTCTGTCGGGTGTGCACATTGGTTTGTGCCCGTCCAGACTGCCAACCCTTATCTTTACACTTTTTAATGTTTGATTAAATCACTTTTATTCTTATAAAGTCATCTGTTAATATTAATGTTGATTTGTTCGTGATTTACCGTATATACATTTTTGTCATTCAAAATGTGTACTTTTTCAAAACCTCAGGAGTAAATGTGTCAAATTAGGAGATTTGTTGCATCCATAATTGGGGGTCTGGTTTGCCCCAGTCTTTCTGTTTATTATTGATAAATTCTACCTAATTAGAGCTTGGCACCTTACTATGTTGGTTAAATGATGTAAGGTTGTGAAAGACAATCTGAAATCTTTAGAAAAAATATTATTAAAGAAACATGATTTGCTTGTTTAAGAACTTGTAGCTGCGTAATACCTCCACACAGATTGGAGTAATACCTTGTTGGCATGGTTGTAAAAATTTAATAAATGGTATGATCAATCAGATGCCTGGCCAGTTGTGACTAGGTTGTGCTCTAGTTAATAGTAAAGTAAATAATAACCACTGAAACCTTTGTCTAGAAAAACAACCCATCAGGTTATTGGGAGGAAACCAGTGCAATGCAGTTATTTTTACTCTGAGAGCTATGTGGCTTTTATCAACTGGCCGTCTGTTCTCCCATATAGCTATAGCTGTCTGTCTGAAACTAGTTTCTCCCAACCACTGTTCTCCCATTCGTCATTTGACAAAAATACCTCAGGTGATGTTAGAACTAGTAGGAATGTCACACCTGTGCTGTGTTGGAGGTTGAATCGCCCAGTGAAAATGTGGTCCTCCGTTGCGTCACTGAGAAATGACCCATGTGAAAATTAGGCCAGAGCCCTCGTATTGCACACACAGTCCTTGGGAAATGTATATCTAACAATGAGCTGGAAATAGGAATCCGGTGGGGAAGTTTGTCAACAAAGCTTGGAAAATGCCTCTTTCATTTGTCAGGGTCACAGTTGTAGCTGCAACAATCTAAACAGTTTGAGGACATTTTTACTTTTTACTTGTTAAGCGCCAACTGATGTAAACACAGACTATAATGGTTCAAGTATCAGTATCTAACACCACATCGGAAAAAAATGGCTGTATATTTCTAGGCTTAAAGATGTTAGTCATGTCTGTCAAACCATGTGCCTCCAACTCGGACACAATCTTATTGTGTCCTCATTAACATAGAAAACTATTGGAGATACTAAGACTTGTCTTGCTGTGAAGCTATGTACACTGATCCATTTTAAAGGGCTGATAAAGTTTAATTTGCCAAGTTGATGTTCAGTGAGCACACTGTTATGTAAGACAATTGATCTGATATTATCATATTGTATGTGCCAGCCCTTCCAAACTTTGTTTGCAGATACACAATACTGTGTATCACAATAAAATATTGATCTATCAAGGAACAGAATTTTTCTAATTTACTTCCACAGTTTTCATTGACTAATAAATAGAATAAATTACACATTTACCCTGAGCATTTGCATGTTTATTTATGATGCCGTCTCTTTTCGATTTCATCTACGTACTTCATGTAATTGCATATTTGCATCAGCAGTACCACAATAGCTCTAATTTCCCCGAGCAACACTTATGGCACAAAACATTCATTCATGCATCATGGGATTTTACCATTGCAAAGCCTCTGGTTAAACACTGTGACATTATTGGGGCCTGTTGGCGGAAATATTCAGTTTTCATTTCAGGTGAAAAGGGCAACAAATGCGTGATACATGCTATATCGTGTTCTATAATGTGATATACAGTATTATGCTGCTAACCCTATGGTTGAAATTATACTTAGAAATCTGGGCCCAGTTCCGAAATCATTATAAATTCAACTCACCCTCCCCCCTAAGTCATATTCGTAAAAATGATTTATTTCCAGCCTCCTCTCTCGACTTAACATTTACTCAGTGGGGCAGGAAGTGGCTTTCTTGTTCTAAAAGCCTGTAGTAAAGACGGGTTCGATAGTTTTGATAATATGCTACTAAATGTTACTCAAAATGGTAACCCTTTGTGACATATTTTGAGAATCTTAAAGGAGAAGTAAGCGATATGGTCCTTTTATCTAACTTCGTGTCAGTGACTGCAGATAGCAGTCCCCCACATATTGGAAGCAGAATTAGGCCTAATTCAGACAGTATTATTTGTGTTAAATACTTGAAGGCCAATGCAGTTTATTTTTTTTATATTAAAATGTTTTTAATAAAAATAATGTTTGTTGAAGTACATGTGATTTGTTGTTTTCCTTTTCTACCTTGGTATCGAATTGGGTATCGAGAATAGTATAATTTCACTGGTATTGGTATCGACTACTACATTTCTGGTATCATGACACCCATAGTCCCCTCTCTCGTCCCTATGTCACCACCACATGAACGCGCAACCGTCTTAGTCGGATAGTGCCGCGATGTAGAGCAGCGAGTCATCGTTTACGGGCACAGAGACCCGCCTCTTATGTGCTCTGTCACCCGATAAAAACAGGCTAAAAACGAGCAGGATACTCAATTTTATCTGGTAATTACTGCAAAGCTAAATGACTGGGAGACCTGAACTGTGCAGTGCATACTGTTTAAGTGATTGTTGTATGAATATAGAGTGATTTAACACATATATTAACAAAATATTGCTTACTTCTCCTTTAAAGTATTGCCTGATGTATGAGACATTTTTTTCTTCTTTTCTTTTCCCTTTGTTTATTTATTTATGTTTATTCAAATCAATGGTCAACAACTACCCTAATGTGGTGGGAACTGAGTAGTCTTACTGACAATTGTGAGTTTATATCCTTGTTAACCAAATGGTGTAGAAATAAACAAATGTATATGCTGGCAGGCAGATGTGTGTTTGTTTTATGGGTGTAGATCCTTGAACCGTCTTGAAGGACTGTAACAAACAAAACGGAAAAAGCTGTTTTCCAAAAATGTTGTCAATTATTAAGCAATGTTCTTTTTGCTAGCTTTTATTTTTTATGGGGTTTATTTGGTTAAGATTTATGAAAATTAGTGCTGTTTGTCCTGTAAAATATAACCTCTTTAATACTCCAATAAAAATCGAAATAAGAATAGGAAATTATACTTGGAGAATGTATAAATGCTAATGTGCATTTTATTTGATTACATTTTTCTGCATTCACGTGATTGTGTGTTTTTGTGCACACCTGGCTCAAAGCTGCCTCACTACTGGAAGAAAATAAACATTAGATTCCTCTCTAAATCCTTGGCACAGTTTATTTTCATTATTATAGAGAAGCATAATTAAGATGCTTATGTGGCCGTGCACTGCCCTCAGTGGAATTAAAAAGTATTTTGTCTGACATGTTGGATGAATAAATGGGCATGTTTTGCCAATTAGGGTGGGTGGGAGGACAGTATAATACGTCTGCAGAGGTCAACACAGCCTCATTGCCGGAGGGACCAGACTTACTGTAGACACATACAGTATGCATCTGAATATTGCCTTCATAAACCGGACATGTGTCATTGCATTTTACATTTCAATGTTGTAATCTTATAGAAGCTCTGCTGATATGTATTAAAATAATGTGAGGTACATTCATTGTGATATTTAAAGACTTTTTAGTTGTTTGGCCTACATCTTGCAAACATTCTATAAGAGCAATGCAAAACAAAACACTACTGATAATTCACTGGAGGTTAAGCTCAGAGAGTTTCCTCTTTCATTTCTCTGCCATTCACTCCACAAAGAACTGTGGAGCTAACAGAATCCCTTCTCTGTTCCATTACATAATGAAATTGTCTCCTTCAGCTGTGGCTTAGACCCTACATTACCTGACATGTAATTGCATGTAGAATATATTCTCTGAAACTTTAGTCTTTGTGATATAGAAAACTGATGTGAACATAATTGAATCTAACAGCTGTGCTGCAGTTAAAGACCGCTAGTTTCCTGCCAATACTTACAAGAACAGTGATGGAGAGACTGTGGTCGAATAGCTCTCGTTCTGTTCATTGTTGATGGATTCCCTTGATGAATCCTAAGTCATTGTTTGATTGCTCCGCCATTTCTCATCTTTATCTCGGCTGCTCTATTATTTTCAAATCACTGTTCGGTGACATTTGACAAAGATGGTTCCACTATGGCAAGCAAAATGTAATCCATATGTGTGTTTGTGTGTCTGGGAATTTTGAGCAAAACCCATACAGACATGGAAGAAACAGACTGGCTTTAACGCCACCATGGAGTTGACATTTGTGCTTTTAGTGGTAGCACCCTGACGACGATGGGATGGATTTATATGAAATTTGGTGTAGACATTAATTTTGTATCGCAATAACTCTGTTGTTGCCTTAACTTTACCTCTGGATTCATCATTAGTGTCAACATTTTGTCAACATATGGGTGATTGGTTGGTTACCTTACCCTATGAGTATGCCCTGATGGGCTATGATACTGCTGAAGAACGTCTGATACAGCTGTCTCAACCTCTGCTCTGAACCTTCAACAGCAGGAAGGAGGGTGGGGTCCAATCTTATATAAGGTAGGCTTTATTGGATGTGGCAGACTAATAAAGACTCTCCCTTTGAAGTTGAGGTGAGGGGTCAAAGCTGGTGATAAGGGTATAGATGAGGGATGGGATCTTTTGTGTGCCTGTGTGTGCTTGAGTGTGGATGTTCGTCTTTTGGGACCTGACTCATATTCCACAAATCCTCAGGGGCCAAAGGGGTGAAATGGACCGGGATTTTCGAGTCTAAACGTCCTGTTCCTGTCACTCACAGAGAAACACATCTTGTGCCGAAATAGTCTAAGGTAGATGTGAGACGTACAGGAGGTCCAGTGATGATGATGAAAGAGATACCGCACTGTTGAAAATATTGAATTTTTCAGATGACTCATTATTAGGAAGATGTAACTAACCATTCACTGTAGGGTTAGGGTCACATTACTCCAATGTTACAGTTAAATGGGTGCAAATTCAGAGCATTCCTTGTTCTGTTGTTTTATGCAGATGATAATGCACAGTATCACATCTGAGTGAAAACAAACATAGTATTTTAAGAGACAGAGTTTGTCAGTCACGGCGTCTTGACCCCCACATTATACATTGATATGTTGTCCAGGCAGTAAAACTCTTATTTAAGAGAGGGCGACTGTTTGACTCTTGTATGTGTGTGAAATTCCCATTGTGTATATCAGTGGTTCTTGAGAACCGGGACAAAAGGCCGTCTTGCATATGTAACTGCTGTTATCTTTAAAAAATACAAATATTTAAAATTGTAGATGTTATTAGGGATTAAGAATAGAATGTCTGGAGCACAATTATCCCCTAAATTTAATTTTATCATTATTAAATTCTCACGACTTCTCACAACGTCCAAAACAGTGTGTCCACAGAGGGTTTCAATCTTTCATATGCAATAAAACCTATTAAAATTTTAATTTAATGATTAAAAAGTGTTTTTTCATCAAAAGCAACACTAAATAATCTCATATCAATAAAAACTGTTTTTCTTCAACACAATCATGTTTTACAAGGTTTCAAATCCATTAAAATGTAATAAAATCAGGCAAAATAAAGGGCAGCTGTCACTATGAAGGACCTCTTAGTCACATTCTACATCTGCAGAGTACATTAGAGTCACACAGGCTCTGATAAGTGTTGTACTTTTAGAATATTTTACATTCCAAATCTTGAAAGTCATGCGTCACAACCATGATATATCTAGCCTGGTGCTACCAGAGCATCGTACTTCATTTCATTTGTACAGAAGGTCTGGAACTGCTCTAATTGGCAAACGTTCACTCACTTGGAGGTGGGTGTCTGTTGAAGTTTAAAACTATTGGATCTGCCCAGTGCCACTCTGGATCTGCCAACCAATCGCTTTGGTCGTGACGTATGTCATGAGCCGGCTTCTGACGGTGCGTTCCAGTTGTACTGGGAACTCGGAAATTTCAGACTTCACTACATATTGTAGTCTATGGACCTACCGGTACCTGTTAACGTGCTAGAGCCTAACGTTTAGTTGTTTGGACGAGAAAGGTTGTAGGCTTCCATATTTTTGCGAGCAGATGCACTGGAACACAGACAGGTCGGAACTCGGAACTACCAAGTCGGAAATCTCCGAGTACAAAGGAACGCAGCATTCAACTGAAACTGGAGCGCGACTTCGACGTCATCGTTCTCAGCCACTTCCTCTGTTCGCTGATTGGACACTCAGAAATTTGTTCGAGCAAAATCCCACTAATACGCCCCATCCCCAGACTGACTACTGAAGCGAAAATTACATTTGGGCGGAAGTAGGTGGCCAGGCTATGATATGTCAACACCGACTTACAATTACTTAAGAAGTTATTTGAAATGTTTCAATAATTTTATTTTCCTGAAGTAGTTCATACTAGCACCAATCAACAGAAAAACCAAATGGCCTACTAGATTAATTCCATTTGTTTTGTTTAAGAAACGTTAAATATGTTAACACCGTCAACAGATTTCGTGTCTGACAGTGGTGACAGGCCAATGACGGAGTTGACATTCAATGTGAAGGCATCATATTTGGGTGGTTTTCGAATTATTAAAATTATATCAAATATAGAAATATGGCTTAGTTTTTCTCATACTGGATTTATGGAAACTCTCACAATCTTCTTTTGTCATGGATGATTCTTTAAAAAGTACAGGATGATATACAAAATGAGGCGATATGGTATGAGTCTGTTAGTGCAAGTCTGATTGAAAGACTGTAATGTGAGTCTTGAATTAACGCTCAACCAATAATATGCTGTTATAAAATCACTGTTATTGATTATTCTATGTATTTGATAGTTATCTGGGTTTTTGTCACCCCCGTCCGATATGTCAAATTCATAAGATATACTTGTCAACTCCGTCAGATATACTTGTCAACTCCGTCAGATATGTGTCAACTCCGTCAGATTTATACTATTTTGATAACAATACATAATGATATTTCATAGTTGTTGAGGAATGGTTGATCATATGTGAAAATCTAACCAGTCACCTAACATGAGAATGTGTTTTGAAATTTGATACACATCTTGATTGCTGTTAATTTTAAAGTAAACATTCTATTACACAATTCAACTAAAGAACATCAAAAAGAAAATCAATATAATATATCTATATTCATATACATTTTGAAAATATTTTTTGTGGCCTCTGTCAGTCTTGGTGAACACTTGTGATCACAATACATCTCATGGGTCTAGCATAAATTGAGGGAAAATTAATTTGTGTTTTTGGTGTCTGACGGTGTTAACACAAAATAAGGAATGGCAAGGTAAAAAGCCAATTTTGATAAAAAGGAGAAAAGCTGGGAGGTTGTATCAAAGCATAGCTCAGTAGCTTAGTATATGTTGAAAACATATATGTAATTTAATTTACCTAAACATAGGGTTTGTATTTTTTCAACATTGCAACCTGTTTTGTCCCACTTCTCAAGAATCACTGATATGTGTACACTCGGCACATTCAAATATTTATGTTAGGATATCAAGCTGTCATATTCTAGTGGCCGGGGAAAATATTATAATTGGTAAACAAGCTGAGACTTAGCTGACCACTGGTGTAATTTTCATTATTATAAAAAGATATATGTATCGTCATGGCATTATTGCACAGAAAGCCACATTTTTGTTTTTATGGTCCTTGTGTGCCTGTATTAAATTTATGGATATGTGACACATTTTAATGCCAAAGATTGTAAACCTCACCTCTTGGAGGAGGTGGTGATACATGTTCTGTATTTGCTTCCTGTGGTGTCAATGCTGTTGTTATTGTGGGTGGCTACAGGGTTGCACTAATTAGGACCTTTCTCCAGATTCTGTGGCATTTTCATCCTGGCAGTTCCCTTGGCGGCCTTTTTATGAAGAAAAAAAAACCCTTTAGATGGTCATGCATTATTCACTGCTCAGGTAAATCTGACCCGTGGCGACATCAGCTCACAAGATGGTAAGCTCTACCACAAAACTAACGCCCATTCACAGCAATGCAATCGCGTGTGTAGCAGTACACATGCAAACCTTGATTGAATTATTTTCTGTTTACTCAAATGAGAGGACCCTCTGGTACACAATTAGCCATATTCATTTTTAATCATTAGATCTAGAAGTAGAAACAGGACAGAAACATGGCTGTATTTCACTGCTGTTTACGATTTAGAGTACTCCCACTGAGAACTGTGGTCGTCACTGCTACAGCTGGCCACCCAGTTACCTTTCATTTGCTCTAAATGTAATTGTTTTTTTTTTGTAACAGAGTTAATAGCATAGAAGAAACGTAAAAGCGCTATCATTTTTAGGGTTTCTTTATGCTTTTTCACATGTGATGTTATGTGCACATCTTGCTGTCAGTATCTCTCCATCTGATTTTGCAGACTGTCCTAGTCCCAATATTCCACTAGTGAGATATATCAGGGTATGTTTTTACTGAATAAACTGCGTTTGTCTAATTTCTCCTTACTAATGTGGTCACGTTGTGTGCTGTATCTCTAGGTTTGGAGTATCAGGGGGCCATAATTTGCCCTTCATAGACTTTGCTGTCGGAGGATAGGAGAAGAGACAAGGGCGTCACAATTAATGTTTCATAATTTAATCATGTTTCCCACTCTAGTTTGCCAATAAGAAGGATGTCGGTTACATGTGTTCTTATTTACAAATTATACAATAGTTGGAATTCCATGGGAGGTTGGACATTAAAAAAAAAGAATTGTTGGTGCAGTTTGAGATCTTATTATTTGTTTATTATATTTTTCAGAGGGTTGAAGTCGCTCCCTTGGCCCAAAGTGACACCGAATCAGTATTGGTGGACTATCCATCACCTGCCGATAGCGGTCTGGACAATAGGGGTCATTCTGAGCAGTTACCTGTTAACACGGCTAATGGAGGTCCATATTTGCATAAGCCTGAGTAAAGGGGACTGGAGCTGGATAGCAGACAAGCTGGGCGGGGCCTTTCTCATTGCCAAATGAGACCATTCATCACTGCTTTGTTTGCCTGTATGCACCTTCTCATGAGCAATTAATGTGCTGCAGACATTTTAGTGCTTTTCTGCTCTTCCTATATCTTACCATCCCTCTCTTTGTCTCACTTTCGTGAAATGTCACTGCAATACAACCCATCCCACTTTAACTTTATGTTTATTTATTGATTTAGTCTTTCCAGGCCATAGGCTGGTATTGTTCTTCCTTAATACCAAGGGGTATCAGCACATAAAGCCTTTCAAGTTTCCCTTTGTGCCTTACCTGTTGTTAAGTTGCTTCAGTGTCTTGCCAATGATGTGCTCCAGGCATTTTCTTATACCTCAGTCAACATAGGAAGCTTAAGCTGTAAAGATTCAAGCACAGCTCTGCTGAGCGGTCTTCATTGCAAAGATCATTTACTCCAGATAATAGTAAGGTTTCGATGCTCCACATAGCTTTTTAAATATATTGTTGTTTGTAAAGGAATATTGTTAACGTAATTTTTTTGGTGGAATCTTGTGTCAAATCATTTGTCCAATTTTTTTTGTCTGATCAATATATATTGTTGGATGTTTACTTAGGCAATTTGTTTTAAGTGCCTGGTTGCTTGAGAGGTTATAGAGACCAAGGCCCACCTGGGAATAGATTCCAATATAAACCGGACAAGAGTTGTCATCATAAATCAGCTGCTACCAATAACAAAACACATCCATTAGAACATTTGAATATTTCTGTTTTAGCAGACTACTTAATGTTGTTTATTGGTTTTCACACTAGGGAACTATTTGTTTCAGCCTATTCAAATATTAAAGCACAGACATCAATTATTTATGTGCACATGCTGGCCATGTTTTGTTCCTGCTTTGGCTAACAGCATCATACAAAGAGAAGTATGAATAATAAATGCTAAAGGCGACAGACAATGGTTTTGGTTTGGACTATTCATCAGTCACTAGTTCCATTTACACACATGGTGTAACCACACTATTATTGGCTTTATTTCAATAAAAGTGGTAAAAAGGTTAAGCTGTTTGCACAGGCTTTTTGACATCTGTAATTGAGCATACTAGTTTCCCTGAGTAGATCAGTGAATACAAATACACTTTAAACGTTTAAACCACATGCTGTATAAATGTCCAATTACGGAGTAGGCATCAGACATTAAGGTTTTGTACTATCTTTCCTACAGGCACTAAATCAAGTTTGGATAGATTTCAGACAAAAGGGTGACCACTTCACACGTAATGACACTTAACTAAGAGAACCAAAAAACCTTTTTAAATTTCAAATCCAATTCAGTATTGGTTCCATTACATATTAATCACATCATGTGGTTGTTATGTTTCTGTTGTAGATTTTCTTTCCACTACATGAAGAAGCAGCAGCAGCAGCTACTGTAGTTTTAAACTCAGGGTGGCAGGACCCCCATCCACATCCTCTCTGAAGCAGAGTGATAAAACATGCATTCAGAGACCTTGGGAATTCAGACACATCTGTGCCTTTTCTTTAACATACACTGTTAAACACACTGTTTGCAGATATAAATCTTGGGTTTAAACATTAACAAACAACTGGCTCCAAATGCTAGATCACCCTGTTTGAAGCACTTGAAGCATTACTGCATTAAACGATACTCATATTACAATGCTGTTTTTGCCATATGGACTGCAATACCGTAACAGATATAAAGAGTTTCATTTTGTCGCTCCTGTTTCCCTCTACTGTAATAGAAACCCATATGTTTGTGTTGGCTTTGCAGTAAAAAATGGTAATAAAGATGGATTGAAAATTCTAGAGTTGTTGTAAGAAATCAATTGATTTAAATGTCAGTGTGCATCTTGCCCCTCCCCCTGTGCTGCTTTATTGGATATCATGAGTGGGATTGTGTGCAGTCTGTTCATGGGAGACTCAGTCAAGCTTGGAGATCCTTGCAGAGGGTTGGTGTTTAAGGGACTGGGGGAGGGAGAGAGACATGGTGGTAACATCAATAATTCACAGCAGTATTGCTAGGGAAACAGGATGTGAAGGTATAGGGGAGTCAGGCTAATATGAATAACACATAACATTTTACAGCGATATAAATGTATTGAGCCCATACAAATGCTTAATGACTGCATTGATTTCAAGGAAGTTTTTTTTTGTCCCAAAGGCAGCAGTTGTCCCGTAGTTAAGAGAGGAAGAGAAAAGTATAGGGAATCTAAAAGAACAAGGCGCTATTTCCCAGGCCTGCTTATTAAATATCCAATCATAGCCTGTGGTGGAATGGCTTAACGGCTATAAAACACCTCTGCGCTATGCAGCCATCTGGGAAGAAATTGCTATTGCTTGGTGTAAAGTTGAGGGTTTCCTTAATATTGATTTCTGTTGAGAAGGGAGGGAAGGAAACAGAGTTGAGGCTATCATTTAAACAGAAACACAGAGGAATTCATTTGAAATGCACACATTAGCTGTAGCTTTTGTAGGCTATACTGCATGTGCCGAGTGGGCTTTAAGAAGCTCTCCCTCTCGTGTTTTTGTCGTCTCATTTTCGCTCCTAGGAGCTGGTCCCTGTTATGGATATAGGCTTAATCCATTATTGCACTGATTGCCAGTGTGACTTCCGTCACACCAGACTTGGGTCAATTACAAAGAAGCAGTGAATGCATCAGCAATTCATGGGGAGATCATGATAAGATGGAGAGTCATATGACAGATGATTACTTTTTTGATGATTTGGATCTATGTTGTGAGGATGAAAGCGATATTTAGTTCTTATTTTGTGGTCTAACATTATACTACCTTTATCATACAGCTCACCGTACTAGTGTCTAGCTGCTTTTTTATCCCCACTCCCTAGTGACTCTCTCCCTCCCTCTTGCCTCTCCACAATTTTCTCATTAGTGATTAGAGCAGAGTTTCCATTTCCAGGCTATTGACTGTGCTGTTGGAAGCTGAGAGCCCATTACAAACGTTGCTCTCACTAATTGTTTCCAGTCATAATGAAGTTCCTCACAGTGGAGGAATGGTAGTTAAGGAACATTAGGTCATAGGCACGTACTACAATGCATTATTGTGAACTAGTGCAGTGCCCGTAGGAAGCAGGTCTGCTGTGTGTGTCCCGGTCTCTCATTTCAAGCTTTGCTCGCAGCAGCCAATCAAATCAGAGGGAGGCGGGGTTTAGCCGGAGATTACTTCATGCCGCTTCATGCCCGTCGTTACTGTGGCCTTCAGTGTGCGCATGTATTCGCCGCGAGCATGATATAAATATGATAACTTCTACATATTTGGTCATAACTTCATAATCAATCAAGGATGCACACCTTTGTGCCGTGCGCAAGCCATATATGGAAGCTCAGGCCGATCTGACTAACTGTCAGAGAGATATGCGAGTCACAGACAGACAGACAGACACACAGACAGACGGACAGACATTTCTTGCTTTATAGATAGATACAACCTGTCTGCTGTTTCTTCACAGTCATCCACTTCATGATTGTGTATTAATACAGTATTGAGATCTACTTTTTGGTTGCCATTAATGTGTGTTATTATAGAACAAACCTCTTCTAAGAGAAGTCAGATCTGATCTTTTTTTTCTTATGTACTGTATCTATTTGGTGACCTGGTCCAACCAGACCATTGTACTTCATTTCATTTGTACTGAAGGTCTGGAACTGCTCTATTGGCAAACGTTCACTCACTTGGAGGTGGGTGTCTGTTGAAGTTTAAAACTATTGGATCTGCCCAGTGCCACTCTGGATCAGCCAACCAATCGCATAACGTTTGGTCGTGACGTATGTCATGAGCCGGCTTCTGACGGTGCGTTCCAGTTGTACTGGGAACTCGGAAATTTCCGACTTCACTACATATTGTAGTCTATGGATCTACCGGTACCTGGCAACGGTAACTCGCTGGAGCCTAACGTTTAGTTATTTGGATGAGAAAGGTTGTAGGCGTCCATACTTTCGCGATCAGATTCACTGGAACACAGACAGGTCAGAAATCTCCGAGTTCCGAGTATAAAGGAACGCAGCATTCAACTGAAACTGGAGCGCGACTTCGACGTCATCGTTCTCAGCCACTCGCTCTGTTCGCTGATTGGACGGCCGGAAGTTGTCCTGAGCTCGAACACATGAATTCACCGCAGCCCCAGACTGACTACTGAAGGGAAAATGAAATTTGAGCAGAAGAAGGTAGGCGGGCGGAGCCAGGCTATCTATTTGGAGGGCTGGCCCAAGTTTGTATTAAGCCAACAGTGTGGTATGTAGTATCTGTGGCGGTTGTTGATAAAGCTCAGGCCATATCAGTGGATGATTAGATAAGAGTTGTGCTACAGTATATGACATAAGTTCCATTCACTGCTACTTCTATTAAAGGCTGATGATCTATTCCAAGTCAATCTTGGCTGTTTCTTGCTCTACATGGCTCTTTTCCAACCCACTTGTGATTCTACTATACATTCCACTAATAGCCATTCAATCTATCAAAACATATTCAAATAACTTCTCCTGGATATTTCCAATGTGGCAAAGGGGAAGCATTTCCATATTCTTTCACTATTCCACAATTATTTTCTTCCAAAACCTTCCTCCACTCCTCTTGCAAAACTTCCAAAAATCAGTTGGTCCTGGATCTTCTGTGGGATCACCTCCAAGTCAGTCGTGTTGGGAAAATCTCCAAAGGTAGGCAGCCAAAAGGCAGTCTTGCTTGATGCCCATATCACCTCAACTGACTTCTCTCATTGAAAAGGTGTAGTGGCCAATTTGATGGTGTTCCAAAATGTTGAGCCCCCTCCTCTGTTTCTTACAAGCCATCCTGTAGGACGCTTTTCTCTGTGATCTGATTCTTTCGATCCTACCCAAACCATAGAACTGGCGGGTAAAGTAAGAAGAGGAGACAGGGTACAACCTGGTAGGAGACCAATGCCCACATGCATGATGAGATCAATGCACAGCGCCTACTAGATTTTAGACTTCTTCCTACTCATTTTCAGACTTATTAATGGAATATATAATATGCTTTTTATTTTTCTTATTTGTAAAATAATTTGAACATCGTCTTTGTTTATTGTATTTTTGTGCTATTAATTTTGTTTTGTATTTTTGATATGTTTGATTTTTATTCATATGTCTGAAATAAATTCAATCAATCCATCCATCCATCCATCCATCCATCCATCCATCCATCCATCCATCCATCCATCCATCAAACCTTCAGGATATGTGTATAACTAGAGTAAACTGTTCTTCAGACTTTACTAATCAATAGAAAACGGCATAAAATTTTGAACCAATTTGAAAGCCAAAATTCCACTTTGTCAAACGCACTGCATTTATGAGTCCCTAGCTGTGCCACTTCATCCAAAGGTGCAGGCCAATAAAAAAAAACCTTGCACCCGACACAACTGGGGTGAATACACCTGCCTCATGCCAGCATGGAAGTAGAGGCTCGACTCCATAACATAACGTTCTGTCTTTAAGCTGTTTTCTATTCTCAGTGCCTTTTTTGCCTGCATGTAAAGTACACATTAATGCAGGTACAAGTGCTCATTACTCATACATTAAGCTCTTTGACCGTCTGTATATTCATCCAGGCATGAGAACATCATGTTCAACCAGACGGATCACAAGCCTCCATGTTGTTCAAACACTCACTCTCAGCATGCCAGAATGACAGGCAGTGTGAAATGGAGAGTGATGACACCAGTACAAAGAAGGGGTCTGGTTGAGATGACCCTTAAAACATGGCACACAACACTCGGCTCCAGTCAAGTGTTTAAAAAAAGCTTTTCCGACTCAGCCTGCCGGGGAATAACTCACCCACACTGCTCGCTCTCCTACCTACTTTTTTCTATATACTGGGGCTTCTGTCCATGTCACATCTCTCTTCTGCCATTACACTGAATTGTCTACTGAGCAAGACACATAATATGTCTACTGTGCAGCTGTATCATGCCTCGTTTTTTTGGTGTATGGAGCTCATAATTTCATAGTATACATAAATCATAAAATGGCTTGCCATTTTAAAGGCAGGCTTGGCCCCGGGGTGGAAGCAGGGGAGCAGCTTGAGTCTGCTTAGAAGAATCAGTGCTTCGGTGATCTTCTCGAGTGATTAAACACTGTATTTTGTCATTGAAATGGAGACTGTTTTAATCTTTTTCATATTGCACTGCACCTATGCTTTTTCCTCCTTCCCTCTGTTTCTTTTGAATACAGCCTTTGTCATTTCTGTAGGAACGATGAACTGCTGCTAGCACCCCAGCAAAAGTAAATAACAAGGCTAATGAATTATAGATGCAGTGCAGGAACTTTTTTTTAACCAGGAAACCCATCTTGATCCCCTTACTTAAAGCTCTCCGTTGCAAGGCTGCCTCCTTACTGTGTGTTTGTGCCTGTGTATGAACTTGGAGTGCATATCTGCAGTATGTGTACTTGGTTCATTTATTTGTGCATGACGCAGATATATTATATATAGAGTAGTAGATTGTGTCTCATTTTAAATTACACTTGAGTTGAGTGCACCCAGGCTTGTTAGCTAGTACACACTGCTTTCAAGTAAAAATGGAGGTTTCAGACTTCTTAAACTATTTGGCTTTGCAAATGTTTGTTAGTAGGAGGAAGGTAATGCATTCAACACAATTGCTAGATGTCAAGGACATACAACACGTGGTGAGTAACACTGGATGTAAACAGACAGTGGTTATTTACAACAAAACTCTACAAGATGGGGTCAGACTGAAGTCACAAAAACAAGACTTGTCTTGCCCGCAAGATTGTGAATGCTATGAGGTTGATGTTGGACATGACATCCTAATGATTTGACTCTTCTTGAAAGCTTAGATGTTCAAGTCTAAATGGTGTCCCTTATTATTATGTCCTTTATAGCAGAAATTGTGTTGCACAAACTTAAAATAATAATAATAAATTCTTGAAATGTAGCTGAGGGTCTTTGCTGTACAATACTCACACTATTCAAAATATTCAAAAACTGTAACACGTTGCATACAATGTGCAAAACTGCTGATTTAAAACTGTTGAAATAAGCTTGCTCTTCTTAAAGGCATACTAAGCGATTGCAATCTAGAACACACCATCATCATCTTTAACCGCTTATCCGGAGTTGGGTCGCGGGGACAGCAGCTCGAGCAGGGGACCCCAAACTTCTCTTTCCCAGGCCACATTGACCAGCTCTGACTAGGGGATCCCGAGGTGTTCCCAGGCCACTGTGGATATATAATCTCTCCACCTAGTCCTGGGTCTTTCCCGAGTCCTCCTCCCAGCTGGACGCGCCTGAAACACCTCAACTCTACTGGCTCATTTCAACGCAAAGGAGTAGCGTCGAAAGGAGCCAGTAGAGGAGAGCTGTAGTAGAGGAGTAGAGGAGTTTGCTACCTGTCCGCCGTGTGTGCAAGCTGAAAGGAAGTCGGGTGTACACACAGCCGGGGCTCTGTAAACGGCGATCTAAAAAAGCGGTCTCAAAGCCAGCAGTTGTTTATGTTTAGAGGCTACTAACTGCGGCCAGAATGTCATGATTGACGTCAAATATTGCCGCAGTTAGTATAAACATAAACAAACATTCGCCAAATGTTAGCTGGAGATCGCTTAGTATGCATTTTAACGGATGCCGATTTTCAGCATCGGCAGTGATGATTGTTTTTTTTCTACTGTAGCATCTTGTTATGTGTCCTAAGCTGCTGCCCTCTTATGCTGGGAGCAGAATCATGCACAAGGAAACGGCATCATGCTGAGAAGGATGATCAAAAAGCTGATGCAAACATGGAGTGCAATTTAGAGTCTCTGAAATAACTGCACAGTAAGAAAATAATTCTCGGCGGGCTGATATAACCACAGACAATTTTGCGCACTTGGTGATGCAAGACAAGAATTGTTTCAGCAATAGGTTCTCTCCAGCATGGAGATATGTTAATATGGAAATGTTTATCTCAGTGTCAAAATGAACAAACCTGTCACTTGGTACCTGCCAACCTCTTTTGTGACCTGATTGATTATATTGACAGTGGAAACAAATGTAGACAATAAGAGGATTTTACATTATGGACACTCATGATACTTATTCTGCTGCTACTAAAACATCCTGCGCCTGCGCCGTTCACCGTTCATGCATCATTTACATTTTTTAACAGAACATCTGCTATAGTAAAAAAAAATATATATTTATTTGACAAATTCAATATTTATACCTACCAACTCAATATGTCAGTGTTGATTAAATGTATGAGAGTTGAATTAAGGTGTTACTCCCTAGATATACCTTAACTGATGATGGGATAACTGCGGTCAGCCACGTCTCATGAAATGTTCATAAAAATAATAGAATAGCATTTTCTCACTCTCTAAATTTTTTGCATTGATATTCTTAATTGAATTTCATTTCTATGCCAATAATGCATTCCACAGCAACACATTGTCACCTCATCTGAAATTCATTATCTGCACAGTAAACAGTTTTTTTGCATACATATTAAACTCTTTTGCACTGCTGTCTATCTCAGTCCCTTTCGGCGTCTTGCTTCACTTACATGTTTCTCGTATTTTTTTTAACCCGGGAGACTGTTGACGTAGGGTAATACGATGCACATGGAGACAGACAGTCGTAGGCCTGCCAGCCTCTGTATCCGTCCGTCTGTCATGTTAACGGCTTTAAATGCTGGCGCTTTGCATCTCTCTTTCATGGAGGCTAAAGTGTCATGTGCTGCTGCCCCGTTGTGCTGCTGCTCTAAAGCGATGTAGCACCAGCAAGTCTATTTAATTATTTAAAATAGCCATGAATTAAATAGTAACTGCTTTGGATTTTTCATTATCCTACTTGTGATATTTATTGGTAAGTGATGTAATGTATTGGCCGCTTTGCCTCACATACTTTCTTACTACAGCATTTTGATTAGTCAAATTAGACTATATAACAATTATAAATTATTCAGACAACAGCACTTTTGTAGTCTGCCCATTTTAAGTGCACTGTACTCCCAAATATACTCAGTGCACCTCATATGAAATTTCATTTCCTCCTCTGCCACAAACTTGCCCATTGTTTTTGGCTTCCTGTAACTGTTTGGAGGGACCTCGGTGTGTTTGCGTCTCCACACTCAGCCCTTTTCACTCTTAATTTCACACCGATTCTCACCTTCCTCCCCCTTTCCATGTATTGTTCAACCTGTGAATGACTTTGCTTCATTATCCAGCCTCCTGTTCCTTTACCAGCTGGTTTAAAAATAAAGCAGTGTAGTGGTTTCTGTGTTGGCAGTGCCACTCTGATCTGGTGGGTCGTAGGCGGCGTAGCCCTGCCTGCTGCTCCAGATGCTCAAAATCACATCGTCCACATTCACACTGCAGCCCCCTCGCTCCCCCAGACTGCTCGCAGCTGCCACTGAAAGGCTGGGATTTCATAGACGCTCAGTCGGCGTTTCTTCACGGGCAGCATGCACAAAATTATTCTACGTTACTGCAGTTTCAGCACACCAGAATCCCTTGCTCAGTGCTCTCTTTGAAAGACTGTTCGTGATGCATTTGAATACGATAATGAATGAAGAAAATGTTGGAGCACAGATGGGGTGTTTAATGTTTCAGTGCCTCATAAACACGGTCCAATTACTTAAACACGGATGAAATGTTAAGGATCCTGCCACTTTTCATACATTGACATTTGATCACACAGAAAGTCCTGGATTTTGGTCCAGCGAGAGCTCAGTTGAGGGGAGATCATCAGAGTATAGCACAGCAATTAATCCTGTCACTCATCAGGAGCTTGCTTGAGACTGGCATTGCTTTATAGTGGAATTAGGCTCTGCACTAATTAGTGGTTAGCATTGACAGTGTCAAGGAGAAATAGTGAACTGGAGCGTTATCATGTGACAGCATAGGCAGAAGGGACTGGCTGTTAATGTTGCCTTTTACATCCGTTGTCACTCAGGAGAAGTAGACTCTTGTCAATATCCTCTCTTCCATCCATCCATTCATTCATTCATACATATTTCTTTACAAATCTCCTCTTTCCTCTTAGACTTTTTCCATCCTGTAGTCCTCCACCCTTTCTTTTCTTGTCACCCAGCCAGCCCTCTGGCTGTGCGCCTCACAGTTGCCATGGTAATGATATAGTTTCTCATCTCTGCTATGTGATGTCTTATTAGGTTTCATTGGGGCGTGTGTCACTATTTTATTTCACGCGCCATTTGGTGAGCTTCGGTCTCTTGTTGAAATACCTCGTTCTTGAGAGGTGTGCAGTGAGTGCACCGACAGCGACGTGTAAAAGCTCCATTGTACGTGTGTGAGGGTCCTGATGGAGAGGAAGAGGACTAGATTGAGGGAGACAGAGCGCAAGATATATGGGGCAGTGCCCGCTGTAGCCACATTACAGTTCCATCTTGCTTCACAGTATTAACTTGCAGGACAAGTATATGAATTGTAATGTGAAAGGCGTGCATGTCCCTTGGTAGCTCTGTCTTTCTCTCTGTACTTTGAGGCTGGCACACCAAGGAGGGGTTTCAACTGCTACCCAGCAGGAGGCACTGTGTGTGTGCTTCCAACCATCCACTGAGAAAACATTGTATTTGCAATACAGTAGTGTGCTTACTGTATCTCCATCTGTCTTGAGAGGGTTTTGTAGATGGTTTATTTGATGTGGACCATTGATGATGTTGATCCAGTGTGGGGGAACTGCTGCTGCTGTCACCGCTGTAGACACAACCCCTTTTGTATACACTCTTGTAGTTGTGCACAGTATTTGTGCTGTAGCTTGATAATCAATGTTTGTATTTGCAATGGAGGTATTCTGAGTTGTCAGTATTCCTTGTATTGTTCTCCTCTTGGTGTGTGCAATTATAACCAGTGCTTTGAACTGCTGTGAAAAAAAACGGGGGGAAAGAAAGGGGGCTGCAGTCAATAACTGATCACAGTGTTTCCCCCAGGAAATGTCTTAGTCAAGGTGGTCACCGCCTAGCCGTACAGGAGGCGCGGCGCGTAGCGCCGCGGCGAAAATTTTGGGGGTATTTTGCTCAAAGATGCCAATGCGCCCTAAAGAAATAGTTCTGTTTATTTGAATGACACTGACCTTACAGTTGTGCAATTTTGTTTGCTATGTGCACATTTTGTGCAAACATGCAGACGGTACAAAATACAATTAAAGAAAAGTTCTACTGTTTTGGTGCAATACCATGCAGACACACTAAATAAAAATAATGGACCATACACTTAACATGTGTATCAAAGTGCTTTTTAAAGTTCCTTTTTGGATGGGGGGCTGTTGTGAGATTATTGTGGACAATAGGCATACTGTGATGCGATTAATTCATATATGGTTATTATTAGCCTACTTGCTTGATTTCTTTTTAAATACAGAGGTTATTGGTTGTTTTGGAACATGTATTTCCAAATTTAAAACATAAAAATAAAGCAGCATTTAAAATTCAGAAAAATAAATCTTGTATGGCTACACTAGCATGCTGTTTGAAAAATAATTCAATAATTGAAATAATACAATGTGTTTTCCCCTTAAAATTACTAAATGCATTTCAAAGACAGTTACAGTGTGCACTTCTGTAAACTTACTGAAAGGTGCCTGGGCCATCACTCTCATGCATGTATCAGACTTTTCTCTGCGCTGTATGAGCCGATAAGTTGTGTTGCCACGGTGATGTGGAGTGTTAAACTAGTCTAGCTTTGCAGAGCACTTCTTTCTGTTCAGCTAAATATCCCCATAGAACCGCACTGCGTTTATTATCGCCACAGGTTAAATGTCGGTTTGCTGCTGCTCGGTTCCCGCGTACATGCCGTAGTCGCGCGCAGCGCGGGACGGTCGCGCGCGCAGAGCCCCCGACACAGAGCAGCTGATAGTCTGAGCAGAGAGAAACGCTTGGAGACATATGTGCACATTTATTTACCGCAAATCACGGCCTTTCGCGCATTTCTGACCATGAAAAATCACACATCGCGCTTGCTAGTACATTAAAGCTATTCTTACCTTTGTAGAGTTTTTACACTTATTTTAAATGACTTTAAAATGGTATAAATAAGGTTTTTACACTCTAAAATGCATGGTAGACCCACCAGGAATAAAAAGAAACAATTATTTCAGTCTCATAATATTAGGTGAAAACTACAACCAATCAAATCGTTCGGACCGAACGATTTAATTGGCCGACAGACCTGTCTGTTTGCCGTCTGCTTGTGTACCGCGCATTCGTGCACGCGCGTCCTCAACGAAAGGGTTTGTTTTGATTCCACGGCAGACAGTAGCCTAGCGAGTAGCGACCATTGTAGAAAAGGTTACAGTGTTGTTATTTCTTGTTATTTTTTACAGTGTGTTAAGCTGTGTTTTAGTGTTGGGCCGTGACGTCAGTCGGCCAGAGAGCCAGTTCATTAAGTTTCCTTTCGCTTCTCCCTCGGTGAGATGTGTGTGAGCAAGTTGCCACAGTAAGCCATCATTCGTGTTTATCTGAGTGTAAATGTGAATCACCCGTGTGTGAGTATGTACATGTAGTCCCGATCGCTGTTATAAGTTATAGTTTGTGCATGTTATTAGCGGCTGCGATTCGCGAGTCGCAACAGCTGTTCAAACGTCTCCTCACGAGCGGAGTTTAAGCCTTTGTTCTTTTTCCGCGATCTATATGCGGCTGTGCCTGTGAAAGAAGGAAAATAAAGAGCGGATAAAACCCTACTCCTCCTCTCCTAGTCTCATTATAAGCATAAGTGGTGTTCTGGCCGACATATCTGAAGTGAAACCAGTGATACAAGCAGATCAGCGCGGTACCGGTAGCCTACTACAGCCACCAGTTTCTTCAGCCACAATATAACTCACTTTGTGCACGGAGACAGTATTAAGCAAGTAAGTCTGCTTGTGTAGCCTAAATTAACTTTCTTCAAAAACAAAACAAAAAAACAGGGATAGGAATGAGGGGGTGGGGCTGCATTGGAGGAAGGCGGGATATTATGATTGTGCTGAAATGCTCAAACTCAAATCCATCCGAACTGCTTTAATTGTGCAGCACTAAAAATAAAAAAAATAAAGATTTAATTATTTTTTTTTTTTTGGTCGGTCAGTAGTCAAGGCGGGGGGCTGGTTTTGCTAAGGCGGCCGCCTTAACTATAAAGCGCTGGGGGAAACACTGGATCAATATTAGCCCAGATGCTACTGTCAAACACATCAATAGAGTTTCTCCAACGGTGGTTTTTGTCCCCCACCGTGTATTAACTGCCTTATGCCAGCCCGTAGGGGTTTTAAAAATGACAATCCTTTCTTCATCTGTCCTGTCTTTGCAGATGTGGACTACCATGGACAGCTGTTGTTGAGAAGTGAAAGCCAGGGGGCTGTGCCATTGTGACTATTGAACTGGCTATTGGGGTGGTAATTGCACATCACCACTTCTCTAAATTTGCACAGGATTGCTGCGGCTGAATGAAGATGTTCTGTTTCTCACTCTTTCCAATTTAAAAGAACTCCACATTTCAGTGGGGGGTGAGTGTTAATTATTTTTAACAGCCAATGTGACATTGGTGTTTTACATTTGAAAACTGCCTGTTTTCCGGTGTAGTGGCTGAATCTGGCATCTTATTATATGGTTTTTGTTGCAAGACCAGAACATTTTGAAATAAAAAAATTACACCACACATTAAGAGTCATTTAATGAAGTGTGCAGACTAACAATCAAGGCAGTGCATTGTATCTCCCTGTGTGACATTTTCAATCTAATTCCTCTCTGTTTGATTGACCTCCTGTCTTTTCAGTTTGTCAAATATTAGACTAAACCTGTAAATTATGCCATAAAAAGTACAACTGCTAGTATTTTTCTTACCTTTTGAACTCCATGCAGTGGCCTGACAACAACATAAGGTTTAATTAACACAATCTCCACCCACCAAACTGTGCTGGAATACAGCTTTGAAGATGCCTTGTAGTCCCTCTTAATAATGCTCTCAGAAACCTTTTTTGGCTCCATGGGCGAGGCGGCAGGTGATAGAAAATACCAAATAACATCTTTCTGTATGTTTTTACCTTATAACTAACAACATATTCCTTGTGTATAGGAAGTGTTTAAGCTTGTGCCTATAAAGCTTTGGTTAAACCATGGCTGACTCGGTGAAGCATGGTTTGGGTTGGTTCTCTTGGGGTGCACTTGTTTTTTTATGTACCCTAGCCAGGCTCAAAAAGAAGGGACGGTGATGGCAGCTGTTGTCTTTCCTTCTCCTCTGGGCTCCATGCCAGGCTTGTGTTTGTCAGATGGCACTGTTGGTAAGATGGAGGGTTCTAATATACCTTGACACATCCGCTCTGCGTTCTCCTTGACTGGGTCATTTGTAGTATTTTGAGACCTTGGCACATTATAATTTGTATCATTCATCACAACTCAAATTAAAATGCTGCCCTCTGAGCAACACTTTACGCTTAATGTTAAACTAGGAGGCAGGTCTGTTTTAAAGAATTTAATACCCCCCTTCATGCAGCGCATTCAGTTAGCCATAAGTTTAAAGAATATGTCAGAGAAGACATTAATAACTGGATGAGATCAGCATTATTTTAATAAATCAACATTGTGGGCTATTCTCACACTGCAAGGAGGAAGGGGTTGTTGTAGATAACTATGTGAATGCTGAGTGGGGATGTTTTAAATGTATATATGCATACCATGGCAATACGATTCTTAGTAAATTAGTCTTTGGATCGTTTCATGTGTCATGTTGTAAGATCAGCAGCAGTGCAGCATCAGGACCGTTTCTCAGTGTTTCATGCAGTTTTGTATTGAAGCTCTGTCAGAGAGAGAATTAATTACACTGTGTGAAATGTGCAATTTGAAGGTGTCCACT
The DNA here is from genome assembly GCF_949987685.1 of Ammodytes marinus. NCBI lineage: Eukaryota > Metazoa > Chordata > Actinopteri > Uranoscopiformes > Ammodytidae > Ammodytes > Ammodytes marinus. The sequence continues at coordinate 12,598,112 of NC_137231.1, forward strand.
CTTCAGCTCTCTTCTCTGCTTGGGAGAAGCAGATTTAGGTCAGGGAGATTTGGGGGTGGCAGAGCAGCTGGAGAGCTTGTTCTGGACTGTCAAAGCTGCCCTGTATACCATCTGGATGGGCTGATAGTGCTGCAAAGCCAGTTATCCTCTTTGGAGAACTGTTTGGATCTGCATAGGAAGAAGCCTCCGCTGCTACTCCACCTCTGGAACCAAACTTTAGTTGACACGAACATGCATACCACATTACTGTTATAGAAATACAGACAGTATATACTGTATACATACTGTAGGGGTGACGTGCAAACAGTCATTCACCTGTATGCAATTCAACTGCCAATCTCAGGTTCGGGTTACTTTATTTGTATCCGTAGGTAAACTTGTTACTGTTACTTGTTAATGGCAAAATGTGTTTATGAAACAAGGATCGCTCTATTACGACTACATGGAGGTACAGAATGTCTGATTTTACATGAAATTGCTTGGTTTCTCCTAATTCATGATACATACGCCTATGTGGTACACTGTAAATAATTGTTCTGTAAAATAACAGTAAAATGCTGGCAGCAGAGACGCCAGCAAGTTACTGTTATTTTACAATACCCTTACTGTTAAATTAATGTACAGTATTTTACTGTAATCGAAAAAACTGTATATTTCTGTATTTGTTTACATTTACAGTAAGATACTGGCAGCAGAGACGCCAGCAAGTTGCTGTTAATTCTACGGTATTCTTACTGTTGAATATTTTACAGTTTTTCAAAGTAAAAGTGAAATGCAGTATTTCTCTGTTTGAAAATAAATTAACATTCTGATTAGATGGTTGCAAGTAGATAACTGATAAATGTTTACTTTAGACAGATGTAATGTAATACAATAACTCAATGTAGCAAATTAAAATATCAAACTTCTAACATTACACATGTTTTGTTCTGTGGCCTAAAGACATATGCATATCATACATTAATATTGAAGTGATGCAAAATAAGCAGTAAACAACTTAAAATATTGTGAATCAAACAGACTTTTATTAAGGGCAGTATTAACAAATACAGCTATACAATTTTGATTTATTTAATGCAATGCATTCTCTGTTAAACATCTATATGATAATTTGGGAAACTCATGGAAGCCTTGTGGTTTACCTCTTAAAATAATCCTTTGAGGTAGGCTTGTCTTTTACCTCTTAAATATTCTTTTGAGATAGGAGCATTCTTAGCTCCAGAAAGAGTCTGAGTGTTTGTAGACTGCTGGTATCTGAGAGGAGTCTTCTGGGTCGGGTAGAGATGACCATCACCTTGCTGTCATTGCTCCTCCATCTTGATTTGATCCAGTGTTGAGACTGTAAAACAGCAACAAAAAATTTGTCAAAATATATCTAGAATTGGGAATGTACAGTAACAACTGCTGAAAAAGGTGATGAAGTCTGTTGTGACTAAATGTTGCTTCATCACTCAATCAAAAGTGTAGTAGTGAGAGAGAGAGAGAGATGAGAGAAAGAGAGAGAGAGAGATGAGAGAGAATGCACTGACCTGATACATGTGTATTGACTGTAGCTGACTTCTTCTGGACCCCCACACTATGTCTTCTTGGAGGGAACTGTTCCCCGGATGGCCTTTGTGCCTCTCTCCAGATTAAGGCTATACCATTGAAGCAGCTGAAATCAGAATAGTCAAAGATTAGACACTGACTGTAAAAAATTAACTATTTTATGGGTTCAAAATTGACAATGTATTACACTTGAAACAGTTGATATATTAGGCTTCAATTCAAATGTATAGGTGGCATGATATGATAATCAGCTCCACTGCATCAGCTCTTAGCAAGGAGCTAAAGGCTATCCACTAGCTAAAAACAACCAGTAGGCTACTACTCTAAAGACTAAGACTCTAAGACTCACTAATGCTCAACACTGTTAGGTTTGAACATACATGGACTCTAACATGCGCTTAAGTATAAATGTTTGAGCTAGTTAACTCATCTTCACTGGTAAACAATATTCTAAAATCACATACTCACTTAATAGACAGGCTGCTGAGCATTAGTTTAATTTCAAACATTATCTAAAGCCACATTTTAAGAGTAAATAATTGATCAGAAACATATTACCTTAAAATTTGTAGACGCTCCACTCGATCAATGCAGAGTAGACCTAATGCTGGACTTTTTGTTGATGCGTAGCACATGAAGTTTGTCCTATCTGGAATGGCTCATTTCAAACTAATGTTCCTGAAAAAGGCCGTTGCCCGCCCACTTTCCCAAAAATACTGTAGTATACTGTAATTTAAAACATTATCATACTGTTAAGGGCTTCTGAGCTGTCTTTTCAAATGTACCTTCCCACAATGCATTGCTAAGTACAGTAAAGAACCGTAATACATGAATACAGTAAATTACTGTTACAATTTGGCCGTAAATTAACAGCAATTGCTTACAGTGTATACATATGAACCTATTATACTGTTACTAAAAATTTGAAAATACATCATGATATTTTAATACATCTACCTTGTGTGCTTGAATGATGCACATTATGTACATATGTCAATCCTTAGTCATGGACACCTCTAGTATGCACACTAACACAGCCACACAGACAAATGTTCATCTAATGTAAAACAGTCAGGACTATGCCGATACATTAACCATTCACCCTGAGCTCCAGAGAGCAGTTTCTCCTTTAAACAGCTAAGAACAGTCTCACAAATTTCCTCTTTACCTTCAGCCCTCCACGTCAGTACAATCATTCCAAGACTTTTCCTAAAGACTCATTCAAGCAGTCACAACTTTCACTCTCAAAAGCAGACCTTAATGCCTCAGTAATAATCCGTACAGACTGATGAAGATTGAACACTTCACACTGAAAGCTTTGACAGCCAGGATTCACATGTCAGTGTAATGTAAGTTTGCAATCTCAGATATCACCGTGTGATTGACAGTATGAGTGTTGGTGAGTAAGTTTCAGCTTGCCCTCCTTTCTGCCTCAACGAAAATCTTATTTCTCTCCAGTTCATAGGGTTTCTGATAGAGCCAGCTGAACAGAAATGCCTGAATAGTGAATACAGCTGATGAGAAAATCCCCTTATTTATCCCTAAATCCACTTTGAGAAGCCATTTACTGTAGTGAGCGCGCCTCAAGCACCAACCCTTTTCAGCGTGATGTGGAACACTCTTCGTAAGGTGAAAATTAACATCACACCTCTCAATTGAAGCTTTGACAGCAGTAATCAAAAGCATTTTATTTAATCCCTAAGTGTTAATACATTTTTTGTCAATGTTAATTAGCACATAATCCACTCTCAATGTAGTCTGTTTACGTGTGTTTTTCTTTTCAGTTTGTGTGGGTTGTGAAGCCCAGACAGCAATTTGCACACTGTTGTACAGCTGGTAGTTTTAGCTAGGGTGTGTAATTCATCAAATCCTAATGCTAAACTATGGCTTCCCATGCAGTATCAGATCCAGACTGGTACCCAGGGAGCTAGATTTTCTGATCTCATGGATCATTTTCCATTTGATGAATTATTTATTTACTAATAGGAAAAATAAACATGAATCTTTGACAGATCATCCTTTGTGAACATGTTTGATGTTTCTGTATTTATTTTGTTTTTGTGACTATTTTTTTTAGCTATATATAAAGTATACATGCATTTTACAAAGGTTTAGGATTATAGTTTTTTTCTCTTGTGCATTACGTAATTTAGCTAATCTCCACTCAGACCACACACTGTGGAGTGAGTGTGATGAAGGACAATGGCTGATTGATGCACACAGAGCATCTACACATCTGGTGTGCTCTTCAGGGGGAGTTTTTGAGGGATGCCCAGCCCCATTGAGAGATGCTGGGGTGTGGGAAGCTGCACTTGGGACTCAGTTTGGAAACTCTGCAACTCTCAAACTCAGCTTTCACCAGCATTACATCATCCCTTGGCCTTTTTCTCCAACCACATCAAATGGTCCTGAGGCGAGGCCTGTTTAAAGGGAAGGGCAGTAGATGGGCTCCACTGGGCTTTTGGTTGCCCTGAAACCTGGTCTCTTAGTGTTTGTGTTTTCTGGCACCTGCAAAATCTGACCCATAATAAATGCAATAAATAAAGTTTGAAGATGTTCAACTATGATGCAGTTTTTTAAAGAATGTTTTTACAATGACAATAGGGCTACGTCAAAAATTGTTTGTATTTAATCGTTTTAATGAAGCCAGTGTGTTGGCAGAGTAAGAGTCCTGACACACAGGGCTAACAACTGAAGCTGGGGCATCTCTTGCTACAGGGCAATGCAATGTTATCTTGCTATGTACTGAATAATCCAATGCAACATGTGCATAGTCCTCCATAATACTTTATAGCATACATGGCATAATAACACATTATTAACCACTCTGCAGCGTTTCTTTTTGTTGCTTATACCTCTTTGAACTCATTGATATATTACTGAAACTGGACCTCCTGGATTGAATATTATTATTGCACAGGAACTGTAGCACAATGCCTACACTGAGGCCGAACAACACATGTTTGTGTCAAACACACTGAACCCTTAACAGAGCCTCTTTTTTTCTTTTTTTTTTTTTAAAAGCGGTGCTGTTTTCATCCTGAACACCCGCGAACATGTTTATGGTCACTGTTCAGCTCACTTGTGAGTAGCACTCGATCATGATTGAACTTCATGTTCCATGACGTGATTCAATTCAGCAAATAATAAATCAGCAAATAAGCTATTGTCACATGATTTACCAATGCATGCATCTTAATATCACTTAATCTTTAGTTATGAGTTGCCACACATATGTATTAAGTGCTCTGACAAAGGGGCATGACTTGGTTATGGAATAAAATATGGTTGATCGGAGTCACTGTTTTTTTCCGATGTGTTTCAGTCAGATGGTGATAGAGGTCTTGTTATGTGATGAATGCCAAATGGAGTCTGATGAAGTGATGAGTCACATAGGAGTGTGTCAGCTCTGAGGCCCAGTGAAGGCTGTATCTGTATGGGGCCAGGCTGGATACTGGAGGGAAGGGGGGGGGGCGTCACAGGGTGCGGGTGGTGATGGATGAGGATGGAGCAAGAGAAGGACGAGGCATGAAATAGAATGAGGATGAAGGACAGAGGAGTCCTGGCCAGCCCAGGGAGGGGGAAGGAGACTGAGACAGAGATGGAGAGACTGATAGTGGAGAAAGAATGGGGGTCAGAGAGAAACTAACCTCCACTCAAAATTGCTGATGTTTCCTCTCCTGAGCTGCACTGTGGCTTCATGCTTTAATTTGCATTTACTCAGACAATATGAGGTAAGTGTATCAAGTAGGTATTCTTCCCCAGCTGTGAGACCTGTGAAGGTCAACATGTCAATAAAGAGGACACTGGAAGGGCAAAAACCTCTGCTAACAATATGTATAACTCTGGAACCGATTTCCTTGAGTCAAGCAAGTTTCTATCTCAAATTTTTTGATCACAATGGCTAAACACATATTAATCTTAGAATAAAAACCCAGTTTGTGTCAACATAACAGCCTTTATAAGATTAGAAAGAGTAGTAATAAATGGGCACTTTGAAATGGTAAATGTATTATTTTGAATTTTTTGTAAAAAAAGAAAGAAGAAGAAATATATAGGGGAGAACGGGGTAATCTGAGCCACTTTTTACATTTGCTCCCCTCTAAGCGAGCTAAAATGATTTATTACTCAAATTGACACATTTCCCATTAATTCAGGATGTTTCCTAGAAATGGGCATTAGCAGCATTTTTTCAAGACAAAGGGCAGTGAAAATATGATTGTTTTAAAAAAAGTTGTCATGTGGCTCACTTTACCCCAGCTGTGGGGTAAACTGATCCACTTACTTTTTCCACTCTGAAACTAGCATAACAACACATATTGTAACAGTAAGAATCCTGAAAGCTAGCCACACATTCCAGAACTAATGTCGGACAAGTAAAAGAATGATGGGGTTTGGTCAATTAAGCAAAGCAAATTTTCTAAACACTTGAAAGTAACTCTGAACAAAATCAAATGCAACATATTATAATTCAAAAGGTTTTAATAAGATTCAAATGAAAGATAGAACCAGTTAGATTAGAACACAGTCTGGGGGTCAGAACACAGGACCCTTAGAGCCAGCTAGTGTCTGGGGGTCAAAGCATAGGAAAATCAGAACCAGCGAGAACAGCCTGGGACTCAGAACACAGGAGAAGACCCAACTGGATTATAACATCAGCCTGTCATACTCTACAACTAGGCCTACTCTACATTCCAGCCCTGAAGGTTACAGGGAAAGATCAGAAGGTGCTCTTTCCGTGTGGTTGCCCCAGGTCGTCTTCCTGGTGTATTTCCTTGGCATGATGGCTTTTCTACAATGTGTATGACATTAAGATAAAACATATGTCATGTAATATTACATTAAAATATGTTTAAGACTAAACTTAACTTGTGCTTCATGGTGGGGGAAAGTGAGACAGTGGCTCACTTTCCCCCACAGCATTTGGCTCACTTTCCCCCACCACCACAATTTGAGAAAAAACTACCTCTCTAAGCATTTCAGGCTAATCTTCAGTTATCAGCATCACATGGTTTCATATGTTGGTAGTTCATCAACACGTATGATAGAAGTTTTTCTACGTGAATACATTTGCTTTGGCACAACAGTTGATTAAGTTGACAGCAAGAAAATTTACTTTTACATGCAAAATACCTATTTTGGTGAAAAAAAAACATGCTTACCACAGCACAATGAGGTCCTCTCTTTCAGGGCCATGGGGAAATGAGAGGGGCTTGAAAACATATATCTCACATGACCACAAATGTTTTCCGTTGCCTAGATACAGGGGGTGGCTCACATTACCAGATGCCTCAGATTCCCCCGTTCTCCCCTATATATTTAAAGCTTGATTAAATACTGCATTTAATTTTCCACTTCAGAGACCTCTGTAGTGTAGTATTTATGTAAGTATTAAACCTTTTAAGCCCGATGTGTAACACTTCAAGATGTTGTGCATTACTATGAAAGAACTGGGTTACAGACACTATACACTTTTAACATTATTATCGTGTATTACGAGGGATTTACTTTGAAGAGCACTGACAAATGCTAGACAAAATACAGTATATTAGGGCAATGTAATACTTTAAAACCAGAAAGTACTATTTTTGCATAGTTTCAAAAAAATTAAACCATTTCTCCACTAGCATTAAATAAATGTATTTATGTGTGCTTCATGGTCTTCAATACGTGCACGAAAGACGGGATTCAAAATGAGCAGCATGGCATCATGCTGTGATGGAAGAAAACTCAGCGGATGGTGTGATTCACATGGTGGTGTGATTTTTTTCAAATTAATTTCTGAGGATAATCCCATATGAAGCCCATTCAGATTCTTTACTGTGTCAAAGAGATGCAAATGTAATGACTAGACTGTATACATTGTAGTCCGAAAAAGAAACCTCTCCTGTGGGGTTTTTTTATAACCGCATTTCTAATGACCTTCCAAATGGTCATCTATACTGGAAGTCCTGCTGTGGATCTGCGAATTACAGCTGAATTGTGGGTAAATGAAGCTTTCGTTCCGGCTGTGAGCTGTCATGATGTGTTTGAGTAAATCGGGATTGTATTCATGCGTGCACACATGCTCACATGTAGTACGCTCGCACTTATAGTCTCACACACACACACACACACACACACACACACACACACTGGAGGCAAAGAGACAGAGAGATTCATCAGTCATTGAGTCACGCTGAGGGTGGCAGCTTTAAGAAAACAGTGTCTTTTCTGTCTCTTACATTCCCCCTCTTACTTTCTATCTCATCCATTAGTTTATCTGTCACTCCTCTCTCTCGCTTTCTTCCTGGCCATCCTAGTGTGGCCTGACCTTGCTTGGGTTGTCTTCCTGTCTCCAGCAGGCCAACAGGGGAGAGGGGCCGGCTGTTACCAGGCCAGCCAGATGGCATGGTCTAGCCAGGGACTGGAGATCCGGACTGGGGCAAACCTACTGGCCAAACTGGCGACTGTGGTAGCAGACAGGAGCTCTGCGGGAAGTAGCTTCTCCACCTCTGTAACTCCCTCCATGGTTAAACATGCTAATTAGCTGTCAGTGAGCATTCAGACAGGTATAATGACCGTCCTGAATCTCTCCTTTTATTTTAGAATTGGGCTCAGTTTTTCATAGGTGTAACTGTACACAGTTTCATTGCTGACTCTCAGCTGACAGGATGCTGAGCTGCAATGGGAAGAGCATGATTGGAGTAGAAAAGTCAAACCGATGACAAGAAGGTTTGACAGCAGGGGAGCAAGCTGGTGGGGGTGAGAGGCAGCATGTGCTGAAGAGATTGATAGGAAATGACTAGCGTGTTCCTGTCCTTGGAGTGGAGTCAAACCCCCTACAACTTTCTGCTTCTGCTACATCAGCTCCTGAACCTCTACATGCTGTGTATCAATAGCACATCCCTGTTTTCTTTCCGGCGTAGTATTCACTACACATTGCCCGGGTGTCCTGTAAGACACCACTTTGTATAAAAAATCATAAAATCGCGCTTTATGTAACCCTGGTTTCAAAGGAAGCAGAGAACACAGCTGTTTGGCTCAAAACACCAGCTGCATGCAAACGAAGTCAACTTGCTGATACACTAAAACAAAGGCCTGTTATCGGAGTGGTCGGGGTGAGAGAGGACAACTAATTCCTGCACGGTAACAACAGCGCTATTTTTCCTGTAAATGAGCCCTCTGTGTTCCAGCCCATAAGTCAGGTGTTGAGATGAAAGAGAGGCCTGCCTGTGCTACATGGCTAATTTAAGGGATTAACACCTGTTCCACCAAGGAACTAATCCTAATCCTGCTTTAACCCCTTTGATCTGAAGTCTGACTGATTTAAGGAGTCGACTGGTCTAATCCCTTCACAACAGTGACCAGGAACTGCAGGTACCTGATGGAGCAGCTGGCTTGATGCTACAGTATTTACTGGACTCAATACCACAACTTTGTGTTCATCTTTTCCTTTCTTCGTCTGCAAAGGGGTGGAGTCACAGCTGAATCCTTTTGTGCCTCACTCTTCCCTCTTCACTTCAAAAGGGTTCATTCAAATTTGATGCACTCTCACAGGGTTGGATTAGTAGGAGCAGCAAGAGCTGTCATTGGCATAATAAGCCTGGACTATTAAGGTATAATATCCTGATCATTGAAGAAAAAAACGTTTTTTCATTGAATCAAAACCACAGTTTCTGGTCTGGCTTTGGCTCAGCCAAATTTAGCTTTTATAAATCTACATTTTAAAACCACAGTAACCAAACGAGAAGCTACAGAGGATTTAAGACGTAGTGAAATATCTGCGTAGTTATTTTCTATTAATTTCAGTCTGTTCAAGAGATCATCACTCATATAAATTGTGGCTTTGCCGCTTTAATGTGCTCATTATGATTACCAGATTGCGAGTGTGCATGGCTGTGTGTGTGTGTGTGTGTGTGTGTGATGGTAACACATGGATACATTTGATATGAGAGAAATGAAGAAATGGGACTGTGGGAGAAGTTAGATAGATTTGGTGTGGTGACTGGTGACGATGGCGGGAAGAAAGGTAATTGAAAAAGAGAGGCAGAAGTTTGGTTTTGGGGTTTTCTAAATGAGGGACTCGAGATGGGTGGGTCCAACCACTGCATGGTCTTGTGTTTTTATGTGTGTGTGTGTGTGTGCATGTGTGTGTATTTGTATTTGTGGAAGCACAAGCACATTTGAATTCATTGTCCTTCTCCATCTCTGTGTTTAGTTGGACCACACAGAATCTGTCTCATGCGTCGGAGTATGTGGCAACGCTGTTATTATTGATCCTGCCAGAGACGTCAGAACCCAGCACCGATTTAACTGCCGCCATGATTTAAACAATATGCTGAAGCCTGTTTCATCCATGTCCAAGACCACTGAATTATTAAACACGTCTCTAAAGCAAAGGTCCTTTTTTCTCCCTCACAATTATAGCTTCACACAAATCTACTGTTGAGCGACTCCAGGGAATAAACAAGCCCTTCTTCATTAGTGTAATTGGGAGAAGGAAAAAGAAAGAGGAGAAAATTAGGGGATGGGACTTTAAGAGAATAAAAAGATCATAATCAAATGTCGTAATCACACTGTGAAGAATCATTGATTAAACACTAATGTCTGAAAAGAAAGAATATCGTTTTCATTATCACACACTTTACAGAATACAGATAAGGATGTTTATGTTTTCTCTGTGGAACAAAAGACGAACTTTTGGGTACCACACTATGTATGCTAGGAAGAATATTTACACTCCATGGGACTCCATACAAATACTTGTGCACTGTATACATGTATGTTCTTGAGATTTAATGCACAAATCACAAATGAACTCTAGTCACTTGACAACTAGCAGTTTATTCTTGTGATTAGGACTCAGTTAGGATTGTAGGAGCCACAATCTATAGATACCTTTTTTCTGTTTTCCATCTATCCAGTAGTTGTTATACTCACTCATTACTGGAGGGTGGCAGGGGGCTTGAGCCAAACCCAGCTGACATTGGGCGAGTGGAATGATACATCTTACACAGGTTGCCAGCCAATCACTGGGCAAACACACATATACAGACAGCCATTCATGCCTACACAAGAATCACTAATCTGCATGTTTTTGCACTAAAAGAGGAAACCAAACCCATAAAGGCACAAGGAGAACATCCACACAGAAAAGCTTTGGTTAGGTAGTGGGTTTAACGATGCTAACCTTTTTCTATTTTCTAATATTATTATACCATCCCTTTATTGTGCAGCATGGTTTATGTTTTTTTTACTTCTAAATCCTTGCTAGTGTCTTTCAAATATGTTACAGGACATCTGGTAAAAACAGAATTACATTTTTGAGGTGAAAGCAAATGTGTGTTTATGGAATTGTGTGTGTTGGAACCAATGATTCTAAGAAAACATGTTTTTGCTTCTAAGGCTCACATTGCAGGACCTGAATGAAAATACAGCTTGCATTACAAATGTCGAAATGGTGCTGTTAAAAAGTAAAAACTATTATATTATTAATTTTTCCTTGGCCTGCGGTCCAACTTTCCACCAAATGTCACTAAAGTCTGTTTAGTAGTTTTTAATAATGTTACGCTGAACCCATGGTCTCTAAGCTGAGTGAATATTTTCCGCCCTACAGCCTGCTTTAATGTGGATTGGTCTGCTGGCAGTGCAACCTGTCGACCAGCTGAGGCCGTGTTGATGAACTGACATTGAAGGAAACTTTTTTTTTTATTCTTTACACTCTAGAAATACAGTTTGTGTCATTCAAGACCAATTCATCACACTCTTTGAACTGCTTATTAAAGTGCATAGTGAGTAGTGGTTGCCTCCAACTGAACACTGACCCGATTGATTCATTCTAGTGTGAGTGAGTGTTTTGCCTTCACTCTGTCCTTCTGCCGTGCCGTGAGTCCGTTGTCATGATGAACCATTCTGCTCCCTGTGGACATGACCCAGCAAACAAATAAGATTTGGAATGGTTTTCAGGGCCTGTGACATAAGCCTTTGCTTGGGGCACGTTGGGTGGTCAGTGCATGCAACCTTCTCATAGCGGGGTTCCCTAACCCCCATCCATCCCTATTAGAGGACACTTATCAGGGACAGCAGCCAGAGTGACACAGTCCCAGCTGGGCTTCCCTGGAGAAAATGCTGTGTGAGTAGGAGGATGATCCCCATGGTGCACTGAGGTGTGTGTGTGTGTGTGTGTGTGTGTGTGTGTGTGTGTGTGTGTGTGTGTGTGTGTGTGTGTGTGTGTGTGTGTGTGTGTGTGGTTGTAGTTCTCTGCAGATAGGACCCTGTGACTCTGAGATATGCACAGGCTCATTAATTACAGGCTCTCATTATCCCACCCTCCCTCCCCCCCGGCTGAAGACGCTTAATCAACACCAAGTTACAACTAAGACACATGCATGTTCGTGCACACACACACACACACACACACACACACACACACACACACACACACACACACACACACACACACACACACACACACACACACACACACACACACACACACACACACACACACATATATGAAAACATACAGCCTTGTGCACACCAACCTCACACAGCAGGCTAAATTCTGACACAACACCATCCCAGGATTGAGCACTATAAAAGAGGTGAATGAATGAATGCTGATGAGGGTTATTTGTTTTCAGTGATGTACGGCACAACAGAGTGGGTGGGTGTCAGTGCTGTTTAACACTTTCATTATTATGAAGTTGTTCAGCATTTCAAGCAGATTCATCCATCTGCCATGTCATACTATGGGAAGCAATCTGTCATACACCGTAAATGATACTCTTATTTTGCATGTTTGCATGCTGTAAATGTAATAAATGAGGCCCTTCCCCTTTATGAGTCTTGCATTTCAGTGATGTTTTTTTTGTTATAATTATCTGTTCTTCAGTATTATATGTTTGATTTGTCACAGGGGCTTGCATATCGCTGTGTACATATGTCTGTACATGTGGCATTAGGGCACATATCTCTGTGCTCTCGCTGTGAAATATATTGCTTTGAAACTCCAGCACTTGTAATTAAGAGGCTGCTGTTTATTCAAACGGGGGACAGATAGCGCACAGCGACACTCCAGTGTCGTGACTTAGGAGCGTGAAAATAAATTACCCTCAGACATTCAGGAGAGCTTTTGGAGTGCTGCTCCTCCACAGCCTCTCTTTCTTTCTATTGTGTGTGTGATGCACTTTATACACCATGTTGATACACAGGAAGACACATGCAGCCAAATGTTCAGCTGTGTACAAAACTGCATTAGCCCACATTCAGGTAGGATGGTTTCATGAACATAGATTTCAGTTAGATGTTCAACTTCACTGGTTCCATGAAGCTGTCTACATTTCTGACTAGCTTAAATGGAATTGATTTGCTATGTGCAGGCAAATTAAGACTGTTTGAACTGAAAATGTGGCTGACTGAGCTTCAACTTCAAACTACTAACCGCTGTTCATTGCAGCAGAAAATGTGTGCCTTGTAACCGTTACAAGGACATTTTACTAGAAACATTTTGTGATTAATGGCAGTAGCATTCCTAATGGGAAACAATTTTCCTTCACATTACTCAGTCAAGTTTATTGTTAGCAAAACCACACAATAATTCATGTTTTCCCCTTTTTGTCATTTGTAAGTCACAAATACAGGCACTGACTGGAAACACAGCTTTAAGTTCTGAGGTAGCCTGCGGAAGGACAATCAACTTTTTACACTTAACATGGGTCGGCCTTTATTGTTGTGCAGCCTTCTAACTCACATTTGTTTAAGAGCAAAACTCTGTAGACCAGCCCAACTCATATTTAATAAACCACCCCCCACCCCCCGATCAGAGACATTTTTGAGGGCATGGTTGGCAAGAACAAGAAAAGGAAGCACAAACTTTTTTTTAACAGCTCCAAGTTGTGGAAAATGAAAGACATTTTTTTTTGTTTCCCTCTGAAGACTGGAGTCTGATTTCCTGTTGGGCTCTGATTGTGAAAGCAGAGGCACGCATGGGGGAGCCTGCGTCTGTATGGAGATGCCAGATGACAGGCCTCACTACCAACAGACTGTCGCTGAGCAGTGGCCTTTTATTGATCATCAAACATGCCTTTCATGGAACAATCTCTTGTGTACACCTGTTTTAGACTGTGGGACTTGAATGTGTGAGCATGCGTTTGAAAGAGAACATAGTGTAAACATCATCTTTGTTTTTGTCTGTTCTGGATGTAGGGCAAAGCCAGCAGGAGTCCGCCTCTCAAGCTGGCTATATGAATGACATGAAGTAATCTGTACTCAAGTGAATCCAAATATTGATACTGTAACACAACAGCCCCCCTACTCTTTGACTAAACGTGTGCTTTGATCACAGTGCTTGACCATTGGGAGTGTCATTCTGCCTGGGGGCCAGCTGTGGCTGTGGACGGAGGTACAGACAATCATTTTGTTTCGTCTTCATCCATGTGGATTACCAAGTGTCTCATGGACTCCCTCTGTGTGCACAGCAGGAGTTTGTCCATAAGGCCATATGTCACCTTGCTCCCCTCCTCCTTCTTGTCTTTTGTCATCTGAGTGACCCTTAGGTGCCCCGCGGACCCCTCTGACCCTGAACAGACACAGGCTTATTGACCAACTCACAGCTCCATACAGTCCATTAATCTAAAGCGATTTAAATCACAGCGAGCTCAGTGTTTAAACTGATTTAAATATTGACAATTTTCTTCAAGTCGTCTTTATTTTACTTTGAGATAAAGCCTCTTGAATAAACAATACTGCAGTTGCTGTATATTAGTGTTGCAACATATCCGCAAATGTGTTCACCACCGGCAGATCTATCTGAACTGTTGACAGCATTTCTGTTTTCATTCTGCAACTGTGTGGTGGCAGTGCTAGTGGGGAGAGGTTTCTTACCAGACGAACCATAACCTCTGTTTTGAATTTTACTCAGCCCACTTCCACACAATTAACGATGAAACGCCTGCCTTTAAGCATGAGAAGGCTGCAGATATTTTCTCACTCCGGATAAATCATGCCAAAGTAACATCTTTGGCAATGTTATGCATCCGATGGCTGTGTGCATGAAAAGATTGCATAGTACATTATATGTGACAGCTGCTCTCAAGAGTAGGACACAGGGAATAGTGTACATATACAGAGCTTTTGTTAAATCCAGCCAGCGTTCAAGGCTCCTCATCCTTTGTGAAATTGTCTTTTATGCAAGTACTCCATGTACTATCCTCATAAAAATCTTCAAGGACAGTAGCCTCAAAAAGAGGACTATCTCTAGTGGAGTGGTTATCTGAATCCTCAGGCTTATTAACACCTTTTTAAACTGTGATGAGCCCTTGTAGCAGTGCTGGTTTTGCATAAACCTGCTGAGCAGATGCACATTGTCTCATTAGGGATCACAGAAGAGATTTTAGCAGGATGGAACATTTCAAGCAAAACATTATCCTTACCAAGATGCTATGGGAAACTTGATGATGTGACTGGAAATAACAAAATGGGCTTTTAGTTAAAGCTGGAGTCAGCAATTCTGCAGAACGCTTTTTGTCAAAATTGTCTCACAATCCACTATATGTACTGGTGTTAATACGCAGCCTAGGCTCTGTAAACTGGTATGTAAACAAATGGCATGTAAACAAAGGGGGCCCACCATAGCAACTAGTCCATATAGTAGTGGATTGTCATTCCGGCTACACGTTCCCTTATGGTCATCAAAATGCTGCTGATTTATGTTAGTGTATGTTAAGTAGATGACAACTTTCCCTTTGTAACCAAATATGTACAGAATTGTAGGACGTTTCTTCAGAGATTGTTCAGAGGTTTGCTACCTGAATAAGTGTCCTTGAGCAAGACACCAAACCACAGTCTGCTTCGTGCATGGACGGCAGAGCCAGCTTAGTGCGTAAATGTACAGCGCACTTTTCTATAGCCGGCGGCGCTATGACCCTGCTGCTACCTTCAGCCTGCTCAGCTCCACTGCTCCAAGTCTGTTAACTGCAAAGCTGGAGGAGCGCAGGGGAGGAAGTCATCCGAGAGCCATAGTCCAGTTTGTTGCTGTTGCAGGAATCAGGATATCCTTCCAGCTCCTCACAGAAATTCCAGGGATTTTTTTTTTCTTGTGTGTGTGGTTGTACCTCCTCCTTCCCCTGAAAGTAATCTCCCTGCTTGTCGCGCTGTCTCCGCTGGGCTCCGTTAGACTGTTTCCCAACGAATACTTCCAAAAGTGTGTTTTGGACGCTGGAAAACGGGATTTGACCACTGTGATACATATTTCTGCATTTTGGCACACATTACGCCTTCATACCATTACCGCTGGATCGAAGAGCGCTGGACCTAGAGTGCAACCTACTTACAGCGACGACTCCGTTTCGAAAAAGTTTAAGAATTATTTTTCCTAATACACAGTCTGGATTGGTCATGGAGGCGCCGTTCCTGCGTGCCGACTGAGGAAGGAGTGGGTCCCCAACAGACTCATACTTTGGATTTACGCACAGGAACCTTTCTCCCAAAAATTGTCAGTCGACACCATGTGTCTCGGATTTATTCTCCGAGCTCAACTGTGGATTTAACCGGTGTATGAATTGTATTGACTGGGCTGTCTCCCCCCAAAAAAAACATTGCCGCAAAGCTGGTACTCGCACATCACCATGCATTGGTTCTTGGAGAAAATCTACTGCAAAATTGAGGGAAGTCGAGCGGCAGTATGACGCTCGGGATTTCTTTGAATCTACATTCCATTCTCGTATAAGATCTTAATGCTGTTCCATTTTGGTTTACAAATATGATGAAATGGCAGCCCCGGAAGAAGGTGAGTCCGACTGATATGCTCTTTCCAATTATGGCGATAAATAACGTTTCTCGAGTGGATCACAAGTTGGAAAGAAGGGGCTCGGTCACAGACTGCTGCTCTTTCTGCAAAGGATAGATCCTATAGTCATAACCACATCAGCTCTGTATTGTATGGAACTGTAGCCAAATAAGAATTCATAACGACAAACAAGTTTGTGTTCCCTTTCAACTTTGATCTTTCTATACATTTTCTCTCCATGTCCGTCTAAATGATTATGATGAACGAGACTGCCATCAGCTGTTGTAGTACTCTGCATATAACGGATAATATACTTGCATATTAATAGTGCACACCCAGGGCTATTAAATGCGTTGCTACATTAATCTTTTATACTCTGATCTGTGTAATGTATGTCCTGCGCCTCTTAACAACACCCGACAGGCCTACATTCTTTATCTGGACTAATCAAGACACCAGTGATTAATGTATCCTGTAGTGAATACCTGGAGTAGTGGGTATACAAAGGGTTCAATCCTAAATACTGGGTCCGAATAGAAAATTACCTTTTTGGAATGGAGAAACAGAAGGATACATTGCACTTTAGTAAGATTTGCACCTAAAAGTTTCAGAATGAACTGGCACCCCTCCTTCAATAGCTACATATTTTAAGACACTTCAAGAAGACTAAAATGTGTCTTGGTTTCTTGTTTCCACACTAAGATTAAGATAAGACATTTTATTTGAGACATTTGTATTCTGCACGCATGCTCCTATTGCTCCATTCGTGTAGCCTTGGATTATTACAACATGGAAAATATCTGAAAATCATCTGGGGTCTATAAAAAAAATGTTAGCTCTAAAATGCCTATGGTTGGGATTTTTACCAGCAGGGGGCACTTGTCTGACAAAAAGCAGGCTTCCTTTGCAGAAGTGGGCTTTACACTGGTCTAGAGTCAAAAGAAGGAAAGATGAGAAGATGAGCAACTATTTTCTTTCTTCTGTCAACCATTTTTTGGCATTATTTCTTCCTCCCAAAAGACTGTTAAACAGCAGCATAAGCATTTGCAGGATTTGTTTTTCTTTCTGGCCCAGATATTTCTTTCTCTGCCGCTAAGACGATGGTGATGTTTTCTCTTCATACACAGTTTAAAAAGCCCTAGTTATCAGCACCAGTAGGAGTGAATCCACTGGTGCTATGGAGTGAAGCTACTCCTTCTGGGACTGGTCGTAGTTGAAAAACACTTCAGTGTGTATGATCCTAGTAACCTGTCATGTATTTGCCTAAATTGTTTACTGTATGCCGTTTTTTTCCAATGCATGTGTCAGTAATGTGGACAATCGCATCCTGAACGATGAGATACAAGTAAATGATCAAAACCAAGCTTCTAAATGTTGAATTATCAACAGAGAAAATAAAGCTGTGAGCAAGGCTTAATGATTTCTACAGCTGTGCAGTCTATCTGCCAGAATCATCCACTAGACCCCCCTTTGAGGACTAAAAGCCTTTCCTCACTGCAGGAATTGGTTCCCAGCCACACTGCACTGATGTGCTCAACCTGAAAAAAAACATAGAGGTAACACTGTCCTTCATATGTAGATTCTCTTTTCATCATAGATTTACTATGGTGAGCACCTCATTTTAGTGACTCTCATCAAAGATAGGGGAAGAGGAAACTGTGTTCTGTGTTGTGTGAAGTTGATTAATTAACCTGTTGTAGATCTTGGATGCAGGATGCATACGAACAAAAACGCACAACAGCTTAATTAAAATGACTCGCCACCCACATAGTAGTATGTGTTTATGTGTGCATGACATTGTCCCTTCACTCTGAACTCTGTTGCAAAATATGTCCTCTGACTTAGGTATTGAACATAGCAACCAGGACACTAGACTGGAAAATGCTTCTAGCTCTACATTTTATAGAAAGTGATTTCTTCAGAATGCAATGCTCTCTTTAAACAAGTATGCATACAATAATGTCACAAAGGATCCCCCATTCTGGCTTTTGTTTATCAGCTTTTCAATCTGGCTTTTTACTCCACTTGTAGTTTGATGGGAATCAATAGGAAGTGTAGGAGAATCAAATTGATTCAGGCTGAGTGTCCTGTCCACCTCTTCATAATGGATTACACTAATGAGGCAACATTTCAAATCTACACTGTTGAAGAGAAGAGAGAGCAATTCCCTTAATGTTGACTGCAGATAGCTTATCGGTTCTGGAAAAAAAGAGAGTAAAAAAAGATTCCCATGGGATTTGTGTGATTAACTTTCTGGTGGAGGTTTGTCTGACTGCCTGAGCTGATTCAGAAAGAATATAATCTTAAAATGTTGAAGGGGAGACATGTGACCAAAGGCTGCCATATACATGGGTTTGAAAAAAGCCAAGTTCCCCAATGCACAGGTAGAGCCTTCCCTTTTAGATTGAAGTAACACATTTTTGTATTTGTGATGCTCAGTAATGCTAACTAGTGACCCTTGTTGTGCCTTATAGCATAATAATTGAATGGGTAGGGTGGGCGTACAGCAGCGACCACTGCAGTCCCTTGTGGTCATGTTGTATTAGAGGAAGGAAAGCTTTAGAAAAAAATATGGGCAGTACCTGTTTTTACAGTAAAGCTTACTCACTCAGTCAGTCAGGTAAGAGATGGCAGTGTGCCTAAACGTGCAGTCAGATGAAAGAAAGCCATCGGGTTCAATTAAGAGCATGAATAACCTGTGGGGTCGTTGGTTTTAAGACACTGGGTAACACAAACACTGTGTGTCTTTGTATGTTTCTGTATGTGTGTACATGTGTGAAAACAGGTCCAATGTGGTTTGGACATGAATTATGGACTCCAGTGGCTTGGCAGGCTTCTGTGTGACTTATACCTGTCTGTATCATATACTGTGTTCGACTGTGGTTTTTCCTTCTCCATTGATTTATTTTACAAGAACTGCAAAACATTAAAAAAAATGTTCTTGCTGCCTGATGTGTGTATAGGTCATCATCACCCCATCTTACAATAAGCAGACTTGCTCACAACCTGTTCAAATGTTGAGCGTTCTCATATTACATCGCCAGACTCTGCATTTAGAGTTCAAATAATGCTTTGTGTGGCCAAGTCAGAAGGAAGAGACTGTGTGTTCTTGTGGTTGTGCCAGATGTTTCTGTGGGTTCCACACAGTTGACATGAAGCCTTCTCACCTGAGCGGGACACGATTCCCTGCTCATGTTTCTGTGGCCAGACTCACTGGGAGCTTGGACTTTTGGCATCAACAGGCACACTCTTACATCTCTGACCATGTTCATTGGCTGTTCACCTCGGGGAGTTTCTCATGTTGCTTTTCCTCTTTGATTCTGTATTATTTATGAACTCTCCGGTGGGGAGAAAGGGCTATCTCTCCTCCCAGCGCTCCCATCAGTCCATGTGACGTCTCCTGGCTGGCAGCGGCACAACAGTTTTGGAATACATTTATAGCAAGGGAAACCCGTCAGAATGTGAAGAGAAGGGCGACAAGACACACAAGAGAGGAGGCAAGGCTGTCAGTGGAGGACAGTATCACTTGGGAGAAGCTGAGAGTGCTGGACACAGATTGAAATAAATACAGGGATACAAATGAATGGGGCCAGATTGTGAGAGTGCAGGGAATAAGGAGATAGATGGGTGGATATTGAGGAGAAGAAATTGAGTTGCTGTAGAGCTGTAGACACTGATATCATTTGAGGTGGTTAGAATTTGAAAAAGTGATTGAAAATGGTACAGTGTTGGTGGCTAGAGAATAAGATGGTGCGGGAGATAGCGATTTGTAGTTTGGGAGTGAGAGGCCCTAGAGTGATGCAGCAGGGATAATTAATGATAGGCAGTGATAGCACCTGCTGTTCCTGATGCTGCGCAGTATTTACGGCCCAGCATGCCGAGTGGAACGGGATCCGGCTGTGTGGCCAAGACCCTGGCCCATCCTCCTGGGGCGTGAAAAAAATACAGGCTGGGGGCGGGGACTGGGTCAAGTAGGGAGGGGTTTGCATGCCATGGGGGAACAGCGACTCAGCAATACAGCTGAAATTTATGTGCTGTGCTCGCTCTGTTAATCCCAGTCCACTGCCTCCCATTGGGAGAGCTGGACAGAGATGGAGGACAGTAAGACAAGCTTCTTGGAATGCAAGGCCTGCTCATATTGTGACGCAGTTGTCTGCAGTACGCACAAACTGCAGGCATATGCTTGGTAAGGCACTCTTGGGAATCCACTGTCATAATACAGGAGAAACAATAGAAACAATAGTGACTGGGCCATCCTGCTCTCATTAATCCTCATTCCTGGGACCTGCATATTGCACTTTGAGTGTGGAGATGGATTTTTGGATAGTAAGTGGTAAATGCAAAGATTGATTTATGTGTCGAACAGTCCATTTGGAATGTTTTCCTCCAAACCTCAGAGCACTCATTTCTGATTTGCTACAGCTTTCCTTTACCCCCCAGTGCTTCTGTTGGGGCAAATAGAGCTATGTTTGAGTTTATTGAGGTCATTGTTCCAGGGGTGTGGTCAGCTGCTCTCAGGGCTCAGGAGGTGCCTGCCTCTGGGTGCCTCCACAGGGAATAAAGCGGACCTGACTTGATGGACCACATCAATAGGAACACATTTCCTTGTTCTATGAGGTGGAACGGTCCACTGCAGTACCTAAGCTCTATTCTTTTAATTATTTTCATTGGTTAAGCTCCTGTATTATCTACTCATTCTTGCATATACTGAAAAGACCCCGTGTTTTTAGACATAAACTGGCTAAAACACGTTTTTAATAAGGGCTTTTAATGGCACCAGTGTCACATTTCTTCAGCATATGGCCTGAGAAGCATGTATACCATTCTCTGTTTCAAAACATTTATCACAGTACAGCTGCCAAACCCGCAGTCCCTACATTCCTTTATAACTCTGCACTGGACTGGTTCCAGTGGGCCAGGCATATTATCAGCTCAGTCTTTAGGCCCTGCAGCTGTCTCCATCCAATGCAGTGTTGTATGTTGTGACAGACATTCGCTGCTTGTGTGTTCTAAAGAGGGCCTGCAATCCAGCCTGGATGTAGACGTGTGAAGAGCACCACTAATACCACCCTGCCTTATGCCGACGCCCCTAAATCCCACTAATTCCATCTCTTGTTGTGTCAGAGATGGGATTCATAAGCCCTTCTTTGAAGGCTCAATTTTCCAGGAGTGTGTCCATGGCTTAGCTGTAGCCTTTGAGTAGCCAGGACTAGACATTTCATTCCTTGGATTGACGCCTTGGTCTAGCACCTGAGTGGTCAGTATCTTGTGCTTGAGTAGATTATTGACGCTCGTTGATTGTGAAAAAACTAAACGGTGTCAATTAACCCTCTGAATCTTCATGACCACAGCCCGCTTGGAGAATGGCACATTGGCATACATTGCAAGAGGGTAGCAGACAAGATTATAGTCTGAGCCTGTAGCCCCTGTAGTCTTAAAGCAGTAGGTGCTGTGCAATGTTTTTGCTTTCAAACAGTGTAGCAGACATGCACACAAACGGCCTCAGCAGACTGATTCTCCAGGGGTCACAGAAACAACCAAGCCCAGAGAAGATTGTTTTAGTTCCCCCCGCCATCAGTCTGGCCTTATCAGGCCCTGCTTCTCCTTACCTTTCCTGCCATGTTGAATGTGGCGAGGGTACTAAGAATTTTTTTTTTACTGCTGGCTGTAAAAGTCTTCAGGAAGGAAAGGAAAATTATGCCGAGCACGACCCAATGAGTCTTTTCCATCTCTTGTCTATCAGGGTTTGGTTAGGCTGCTGTTCCCTCTTGTAAGTTTGGATTTATTTATATGAAGCTTATCCTGGGATACTTATGTCAGGCATATGTTTATAGTTGCTAAGATATGTGGGCTAGGAGGGCTTCCATATACTCTGTTGGCTTGTCTCCCTAAGGGAGATTCATGATACCAGCACCCTTAACAAGGCAGACAGGCAGAGGTGACTGACAGGCACACTGAGATAGATTCAGTAATGAGGACTACAGAACAAACCTCTGTGTTTCACCCCCAATGCTTGCAGATCTCAAATGATCTCATTCCTCATAGATTTTATATATTAGTTACCTAGCAGTTTATCTGCAGTCCAAAAGAGCCATAGCTCCTTACCGTAAAACCGTTTTTGCCTCCACTGTGGCTACTCTCTGCCCCCTCAGTTTCACTCCAGCATTTTTACCTTCTGTTGTGTAGGTTCTCATGGTTGTCCTGGTCTTAAACCTAAAGGTTTTTTTTTCTGTTTCCTTCTGCTAGTCTGTGTAGCCTACGATTGAGGATTTGACTTGAAACATAATGCCTACCCCACCTTTCTTGCTCCAGTAAATGCATTGCCACCGTGTAAAATTATCTGTTTTGTGTCTATGGTTGTATGTGTCAACTTGTAAATTCAACATACTGTGTGTGTTTGTGTATTTTAAAACACTCTTTTTTGCATTTGTCTTGACGTCTCTTGGAAAATGTTTGTCTTGACAGGTGAGCGATATCCCTGTGTCAGATAGGACATGATTTATGGAAACTCTGCAGTATTATCATCCATCAGAGATGCTGAAAAACTATACCGTACAATTTCTTTCTCTTTTGCCTCCTCCCGTCCTCCTCCTGATCTATATTCCTGTGGCTGGGGTCAGAGGTCACATTAGAGCATGTGTTGTTAAGCAGTCTGGAGAGTGCTTCTGTTACCACTGTCAAATCTCAAGCATCAGCTGCTTCTTAGCTTTTTAAATATACTGTACAAGGCTGCTTGCAGCTATAGGGCTGGCCAGACACAACACAATATCTGTGGTATAATAATATGTGTGTACATCATTTTAAGGAATGCCTGCCTTTATAACCTTGTAAAATGTGTTCGCTGCCTTCACCACCTGTCTCTGTGTTCTGCATGATGAAATCATGCTGAACATAACATGTGTAGTGCTATGAATGCTACTCTGTCCTCTGCTATAAAAACTGGTTGCATGCACTCATTCCAGCTGCTCCAATGAGGGCTGTAAAAAAAGATACATAATTACTCATTGAAACAAAAGTCTAACTTGGCACACAACATTTGGTGAAAAGCTTCAGGTGTGAAATTACCCTCCCAATTTAAGTTGGAGAGTATTTGTAAGCCCCCTCCTCTTTGTCCTCAAATGAACAGAATTGTCTTTTTCAATTGTGGAAAAGGCTGTATAGGCATGATGCTCCAATAGCGTCTTTGACAGAATCGTATATAGGCCTTGACACTAACTGTTCAAGGATCACATGTGCTCCTAAGTTTAAAAATAAAATAAAATAAGGAATGCATGAAAGTGATTTGTTTTTGCTTAATGAAGGGATACAAAGAGACATTTCCGAGCAAAATGATTTAATCGATTTGAATACAACATTACACTAAGCTTTTAATTATTCCTGTTGCAAACTTTATGCATTTTGCAATTGTGAAATGTTTTATTGTTGTGTCTTGTCAGCCCATATGTGCATCATGAGGGGCAGGATACTTAAACAAGATGAACTGGTAAAGTTCCCGGAGGCTGAGGAGGCTTTATCGCAGTAGACTATTTTTATTTTAGACCATGTTTCCACCTGGGATTAAGATGTGGTTTGAGTGATCCGAACTCAAGTGGACAGCTGTCAGTCCGTCTGTTCACACCTGGCAGTACACATGCATCTTCTTTGTCCATTTGTGATCTGATTGCACTTCCTCTCTCTGTATGTAAATCAACACGTGTATCATTTCTGTTTGCGTCGCTGTTTTTAACCGGCAGAGTTTATACAAGTAAACATGCTGTACAGTGCGACAGTTTTAATCGCATTTTCTAGTAAAATGTATAACAAAGATAAATACATGGCTACTCGCACTTGTGCGACAGGTTGCTGATGATGAGATATTGTCTCATTTACAAACAGAGGAGTGATGCACAACACTGCTTAGAACACTCCCCAAATGCGGCTAAATGTAGTCTGAGTAGGTTATTGAGTCCATCCGCCACTTTGGCTGGTGAAAGATTTGTGCTCGGGCGGCTATTTTATTCTTACGTCTGATAAAGTCTTGTCACCATCGGTAGCTTACGGGAGGCACAAGGCTTTCTAAATTAACGCAGTTAAGTTACTGCTTGTGCAAAACAGAACATTTCCTGTGCTCCACTTCCTTCACATTAAAAGTCTGTTATAGCCAAAAGAAAGTAGATTTTTATTTTGAAGTCGATAAGAACAGGAAGTTAGTGCTTCACAGCCCTGCAGCGCACCAGTTAATAGCAGCGACCTCCCAGTTATCAGATTTACGCGGTGAAAACGGAGTACCAAAAGCTTGTAATGTCTAATACTTATAACTGCACTCACACTGAAGGCTTCATATAGGCTACGTTAGTGGCAGCCGGCAGTGATGTATTTTCTGTACTGTATTTCCTCTCAGGCAGGGGCCGAAGGTTGCGTAGGCGGTCCCTAATGTGGACAGAAGTCACATGTTTACACTACTATTTGAGTGTGGGCACATTGGACACAAGCGACGTAAACTACCTCCGAATGTGTTTTTGTGATCAGATCTCAATGCGTCTTCAATGCGTCCTGAGAGTGTTTCCACTGTTAGTTAGAGCTGTCCACTTGTGTTCGGATCACTTAAATCACATTTTAGTGCTAGGTGGAAACAGGGTCTCAGTCTTTTAAATGATCAACTTATATGCTTCATACTTTGTGTAAGTTGGTAGCTGACTTAGCTATCTATCAAACTCACTACATATTATCTAGACGGCTCTTTCTGCTGGCAAGTAGATCTTGTCATTTATTTTAGTGGACAACATTGGTTCAGCACTGTGGCCCCTGTTTTTGCTATTGTTATGTCATCAACCTTTGTTGAAAAAAAGATAGAGGCTACATAGGCTGAATATGTAAAAATAAAAATACATTTTACAGTTCACATCCATCTACTTCTACATTCGCCAATGCAAGTGACATGCTCACAGTTTCGAACCCCGGTATACTGTAGTTCAGCTTCCTAATTAGGTTTTTATGAAGTGAAGGTACAGTCCAGGTGCTAAAGTTCTGACTCAAACTGCTGCTGAGCCTTGGGGTATAATGAACTGATATATCATACTTTACAGATACTGAATGCTTCTCGTTTGTTGCTGCCGGGCAGTGCACAGTTTTATAACAGTGCCCTGGGGACATTATTGTTACATACTGTAGCCATGCTGGCTGGCATTTGGACATGCGAAATTATCCATTCCTGAGTGTGTCAGTGAACACCACTGCATGTGTCCATCAGACTCTAACCAGCAGCACAAGCCCTTTGGATTTTATTTTCTAATAGACAACTGGGACATTGTATTATTTATAGTGTTGCAATGCATACAACAGCTATCTTCCTGAAATGTGTATGAATATACTGTATATTAGAACCTCAAATGCAATACATGTGGTGTGAGCAAGCTGTTGACATTTACGCCAACAGAGCCATTTCCACCAGCTTTCTATCACTGCGTCCCCTCATTCCTCAGTCTCTGCATTGTGCTGGCTGCTCCTAGTTTACAGATTAGGGCCCCAGGCAGAGCAGGTGCAGGCTTCAGTGATGGTAGCTCTTCTGACGCGCACACAAATACATGGGTACACTCCGGGGAGACGTGTTGGCTGTGGTTCCACTCTCGGTGAAATAGCAGACCAGGATTGTTTGTTGGAGGGGTGTGGGGGAGGGGGTGGGGGGGCAGGAGAGAGCTCTGTGCTGGTTGTATTTTGTGGATGAAGTAGAGAGTGAGCAGGTGTTTAGAAATTAAAGAAGTCCTCGATGTGCCAATGTGCTCTTGGTCCCGCTGGAGCAACTTTAATCCGGTAAAATTCTGTTCTATGCAACAAATCCGTTGACAATGCTGGATGTTTCTCTGCCAGTGCGTGTTTTGAAGCGTGTCTTTTTGGCACTGTTAAAAATCTAATTTAATAAGTTGGTTTGTCCCTGTTTTTATGATTGTGTAGTAGTGGATGAAATTCAATTCAAGGCCTGAGTCTATAGAAATTTACCAAATGCAGTCTTTAAGACACCCTGTTTTGCTTCTGTATTGATCATTGTTTCCTAAGGAATGGCGCTTTAGATATCTTAATGTGGAAGTATCTGTGTGGAGAAATAGTTTGACATGTAATATCTTGCTTTTCTGCTTTCAACATTGTCTGTCCTATTGTTTGCGGTTCATGCTGTTCTTTGTTCTGGAAAATAAAAAGTGAATTGACATTAAAATGGATTTCTAATCAAAGTGAGAGGCAAATGTAATGGCTTGCATGATTGAGCTGTCAGTCTGATGACTGTGATAGACAGCTTTGATAAAATACTTTGGAATTCTTTATTTCTACTATAGAACTAATAATTAGAAGCTGAGGAAAAATGTTGAACAAAAGCAAAATCGCTGATCAGTGTTCCACATGTATGTAAAGGGTGCTGCCATTCCTCATTGCACAGTACATGATGTGACACATGTTTCATTTGTAAATGGAGTTTGTCAATCTTCGGAGCATTATGTGGCAAACAGACAGATAATGGAGATGTGAATGTGGCGGGGGACACTCCTTGTGAGGCACCTCTTTGACTGCTATCACAGCCACTTGTCCCCATTCCAATGAAGTGAGACTCGCTTAATTAATTCCCAGTCCTCATTTCCTGCGATGATGGAAAACTGTTGCCCTTGCACAGAAACTGCTCATCTCAGGAAACGTATACAAGACAACACGAAAGGAAACAATGTTATACTGATATTTTATCCAGTACACATTCTGTTCCTTCCGGGCTTCTTTTCTCTCATCATCTATTGATGCACATGCTCTGTTGTCTCAATCAGAGTGTGTCTTTGAGTGCCCTCCTGTTTGGGAAATTAGCGTCAAATGATCTTGTTTGAGTGCCCGTCTCTTCTTGGCTTGTGTGATGGCGAGTCCCGGGGGATCTTTAAGGGGATTCAGATGTTGAGAGGAGGGGGAGTTATGAAACCCGATTAGAATATGGTTAGAGTTAATTAACTAAGGTTTTTTTCAGCTCATTCCATCTATCTATTTGTAATCTAATTACAGACGGTGCTTCTCAAGTTCCTATCTAAAATGAAAATGTAACTGGTCCCATGGGGAAGTTGAGAGGGTGGGGGTGAGAGATGATACCCTTCCCGTTGTCACACCCACCTCTTGCTCCACCTCCTGGTGTCATCCTCTCAAAGCTGTGCTGAGGACTTAACAGATGTGATGTCAGAGCAATCAGGAAACCTTGTCTGCGTTGGTCTGAAGTGCTTCGCTGATTCCACTGAGTCCCCTCAATCTGACTGTCATTTTTTAAAGATGGTTTAGGTGTCTTACCATTTAATGAGTTTAGAAAATAAATGCAGTTATGTCTTCAGAACACCGCCATATGTGATATTGACTTCTGCAGGCAGCAATTTGCAAACATGACTAGTTGGCCATAAAAGGCATCATGCTTTCGTTATGAAGGAGAATGATGAAAGCATTGTGATTTCGATATTGTGACAGAGCTTAGGCCTTACCCAAGGCAATGGTGGGCTACAGACGTTTTTTAGAAGTATGGACCCCAGATACAGTTATGAAAAGATGATAGCACACCTTTTATGTTGCTTTCTGCCATCTTCCTTTCACTGCCTTTGTTCTGCCTTCTCCTTCAAACTTCTTTATATACAGTATTCTGTTCAAACTTCCCTGAGTGAAGGGAACTTCCTCTTTTGTTTCTGCTTGTTGAATATCTGAGCAGCTCTTGTCATGGTGGCTGATCGGTAAAGATCAAGAGGCGCTCTTCAGCTCCATTGTCTCTGAATAAGAGAAGTTTGAGTCCAAAAATGCAATTCAAGCACTTCTGTCTACCCTCACAGCGATGAAACTCATATTAGTGCCAACGTCTTGCTTTCCTGTCTCCCATCTTTTCTTCTCCCTTTCTTCTTTCTGTCCAAGTTTAAACCCCACATCTCTCCCCATCTACCATATCGTCTGACTGTGCCCCATCTTCTTGCCTTCAGCTGAGAATTAGCCCATTTCTCCCATTTATTTCCCCCAAAATTGAGGCAGGTAGAGACGAGTGGGGGGGGGGGGGGGGGGGGGGGGAACCTGCAAGCCCAGCACATTGCTAGAACTGTGAATTCATTAGTCTCCATGGGTTCTCGAAACATGAGAATGAGTTTCTCACAAATCAGCCAGGAAATGGTAGTTTTTTTTCTTCTGCATTGCATTTTGCTGTAAACCCATCAGCGTATGTACACAAGCATCTTATATGCTGGCCATGAAATTAAACAGAAGCAGACAGTTAACATGGAACATTTTGAAGCACACTAGGCTCAGTGGTTTCCTTAGCGAAGAAAAAAACCATCAGAACATTTCCATTATTCTGCAAATGTGTAAGTCCGCAAAAGCATAAAATTAGATATCTGTGGAGCATAAAATTCATTCTGAGACCTCTACAAAAGGTCAAAGGATATTTCCAAACTAAACCCACGATTAGCTTCTTGTTTGACACACAATGTTAATGCTTGGTAAGAAGTTACCCAGTGTGGAATTGGTATGTCCAGTTTCCCATTAATCCAGCTTTGAAGTCCTTTAAGTCTTTTGTGACCTACTAAGGATTACAGATGATTTCCCCATATTGTTCTGATGCATGTAGGCTACATACAATTTCAGACATTATTGGAATTTGTGGTTGGTTGCAGAGCATTTTGCTGTTGTGGCAATCTGTTCGTGCTTGCTGTCCTATTTTCTCCAGTTGCCACTTTCCGCGGTCGGAGATTAGAAGGGGAGGAGGATGTGTAGCAGCCAATTACAGTTATAACTTTGTTGTGCTGGAGACTCCCCACTGTCTACAGACCTCTCCTCATTCAAAAGAGCACCCTCTTTTCTCTGACGGCCCAATTTGTCAAGATCACTCACTGAGATTGGTGTCATTTTGAGTGGGGTTGGTGTCTGACTTTAGAGAGGGATGATTACAGCTAAAGCAGATGAAAAGGCAAAATGCAGATGATCCTTAATCTCTTTTAAAGGATTCCTACCTCCTCCTGCTTTTCTTCACCTCTTTATCTCATGATCACATTTCCTTTTTTCGTTCAAGGTCTTCCCTGAGTCCCGTTGACCTCTCATTTCTTCCCCTCGATTTCCTTTTCTTTCTCGAAGTCCTTTCTACTCTTCATTATCCCCTCTCTGTCTGATTCCTTTTCCCAGTGTACCGTCCTTCATCCTTTTTCGTCTTTTTCGCTCTCTCCTCTTGACAGCAGACTGACTCCCTTTAATGTGTGGACGACACAGCACAGACCCTGTGTAAATATGTAGGCTAATCTGGGCTTTCATTAGTTTGTGTACATGAATATTGCATGACTGGTTCTCGAGCGCTAGCACAGATTAGTTCTCCCGTCTTTTCCCTTGGCTAATTGAAAACCATTACAAGTGAGGAGTCGCGCTCCAAAAATCTCCTTTTCCCAGGCTACACTGGGGCTGTTCTCAAGTTAGCTACACTCCGTATACCCCTCCAGTCAAATGCAAAAGCCCACTTTTTAAATGGACACCAATCAAAAGGCTGTTCTGGGAGCGGCAGCAGAGCAGAGTGTTAGAAAATGAGGTTAAGTGTGCAGACTGACTGACCTTCAATATTGCAACGCCCTCCGTATCAGAATCTGACAGCCCGTGAGAGTGTGGAAAGAAAGGGCTTGGTGGGACGAGTTGTAATTGCACTGGGATAGAGAGAGTAGATGAAGCATTTATGGTTCGACCTGTCTATTTTTCAGTGCATGAAGGGTATGGGTTTGGCAGATTCACCTCTGGGTTTTCTTTTGACAAGAGCGGGTTTCCTTTTGACCTGCAATAAACAACCAAACAACCTACTTTTACAATACAAATACTTAATCCATTATTCATTTTGGGTGGTAGAAGCCCACAAGTCAAACAGAGTGTGTCGAAAGTGTCAGTGCCTTGTTCATAATTTTACGCTTTGAGATTTTTATTTTTTTGCTGGTAGTTCAGATCTTCAGAAGAATGTCTTTGGGGTGCTATTTTAAACAGGCCTCTCCCCTTTCTATCTGATCTTGTGTTGTTACTCGGGGATACGGGGGGTTGAGCAAAATGTGTGTCGAGACTCTTTGGAAATAAGGTCCTCCATGTTGCCCCTAGACACGTTCCCCCTTGTCATGAAGCTAATTTTATGCAACCCTCATCATGCTTCTGGAACAGAGAAAGAGTCGGAGAGAGATATTATCTGCAGGATGGTGCTGGAATATGAGGAGGAAATTGAGTGGAAACTCTTGCTTTGTATAAAAGCAAGTGGTATATCATCATGGGTTCATGTTTTCCCACCTCCATCCTCTTCCCTCATTTATTGCTTTTCAAAAGGGGCTATGTTTCAATTCAATTACAGTGTGCTTGGAGGTTGGGAGATGTGAGCTTGTGTATGTGAGACGTTTCCTCGTCAACTGAGATAGACATATGAATGTGTGTGTGTTTCCTAGAGCATCTTGAGGATGCCAGTACCTGTGGTGAGTGTTTACTTAAGTTGCAATACAATTTCACCTATTTTCCAGAACATTATTTCCCCTTCAAATATTTGTGCCTTTCCCTACATTTTCTTGCACCTGTGCCGGTTTGTTTAAAGAGTAGCAGAGTTCTATTTTCTACCCTAAACTCGATGATGTTCTGCTGATATATTTGGGGTGTGTGAAACACAATAGTTTTCAAGATGAATA
Source organism: Ammodytes marinus (assembly GCF_949987685.1). Classification (NCBI taxonomy): domain Eukaryota; kingdom Metazoa; phylum Chordata; class Actinopteri; order Uranoscopiformes; family Ammodytidae; genus Ammodytes; species Ammodytes marinus. Next base: position 12,629,084 of record NC_137231.1, read on the forward strand.
CTCAAGCATTTTCTTCCTGCGGAAATAAAAACACGTCATTCCCACCACATGACACTGCGAGGCTGGCTGCAGGAATGAAAATGAGATGCCTGGTGGCACCGTGTCAAGGAGTAACAGATTGAACATTAGCCTGAATGGTCCAGCAAATGTTTGCAGATTTTTTTATTCAAATTAGCCCCGAATATTGGCTCAGGAGCCAAGGGTGCAGAGAGAGCAGAGAGAGAGCTCTGCAGTGGACACCTGCTCTATTAACCCCACATGATGCGTTTGGTTGCGGTTGCATGATTCATAGCAAGTATCAGATAGAACTAAATGTGTGAGCTATTTGTGTTTGCCCAAGTATCAGTACATTTGGCCTAGGAGAACATGAAAATAGAAAACAACAAGTTAGATTTAGCATCTTATTAGTATGTCTGCTTTGTGTTGTTCTTCCCGAAAGCAAACTTTTCCACTTTTAGTCAAACAATGAATCTCAACCTGAGCAGAGGGAGGGGTGCTCAGCCTGACATCAGACAGCATTATTTATGGTGTATGTGGCTGTCGGTGGTGTTTGACTTATTGCAGGGTCACAGGATGTGGGTGGATTTAGATGGTACTTTATCACTCTTACCTCTCCATTCTTAATCAAGTCACGTCCCACCCTGTCACTGCACTGGGTCACCTCCAGTATCTGCATCTGTATCAGTGTGTGTGTGCGTGCGTGTGTGTGTGCTTGTGTCTGAATGAATAGTATATACTGTATAGGTGCATTTGCACAACACCACATGATACTATCGACTTGGACCACACATATCATCTTCCTCCTGACACTGACAAACTAAGCTCATGTTGCTCTCATGTTCTGGTGCAAAATTAGCAGCGCAATAATTTAATGACTTGATCCACTGAACTTGCAGCTACTCCTTGCTGATTTCTTTCCGGCACCACAAGCAGAGATAAGGGGCTATAGAACCCAGAATCAGAATCGGTTTTATTGCCAGGTACGTTCTCACATACAAGGAATTTGCTGTGGTAAGACCGTGCAAACAATAAACATAAACCTAGTGAATATAAGTAAAAGGCATCCTAAAGAATATAAATAGAATACTTACAATGAAATAATCTACGAGAGAAATATGTGCAATTGCCTATTTAAAAAAAGTTGTACAATTGTGCAGAGTGAACAGGATCAAAATACAGATAGAGATATGGATCCATGTTAATGTAACTCACTTCTTTTTAACTCTAGATTTTGTGCAGGTCCCTGAACAACAAAAGGCTTTATGCAACTTTATTCTTTCTTACATATGCAGTAGTACTTTAGTACTAAGACCTTTTTAAATAGACTGTGATGTGTAATTAAGTGGAGCTTCCCTTTAACTGCGAAGCGCAGCTCATTGTGGTCTCTTGTATCAACAACTGCAACATAACAATGTCATAACAAACTCTGCCCTTGTGTGGATTTGTGATGTTATATCTTTACAGTATACAGTACATCGCCCTCAGCCCTGCCTCTCTGTCCTTGGCTGTTTTGTACGCACTGACAGTGGCTGCCCTATCTCGCTTTAACCTTAGTCTAAAGCCATGACTGATGGGATTCTCAAGCCTCCTCCCTTTTTCACCTCTCACAGATGATATATGTTTGCAAATAAATGTACCTTTGCCAGTGTGTCTGTGTGTTTTTTATGCGTGTGCATGTGTTTGAGGGTGTGTCAGATCCTTGACTTTGACCTACGCTTGGTGTTGACTGTTGTGTTCTTCATGTATGTTCATTGTATGGGGATCTGTTTTAGAGGAACTAACAAGTATGGGCTGCATCACATGTCTCTAGACTGAGTCCCGGCTGACTACATATCATGTCAGTAGGGTATTAAATGTTTAATGATAGTGGATGTAGAAGATTGCCTTCTTCTTGTCCCTATTAAATATTTAGAGAGTGTCTGAACGGTGCATTTGACATTGCTGGGTGCTGAGGGACCCTGTTCATAGTATGAAGTGTGGGAACATAACTGACTGCCAGCTGTCTATTTGGTTCTCACTTGGGTGCAACTGGGACCTTGGCTGAATAAAACTGGTGGCAGACACAGAATGAGAGGTGAGAGGGGATGTTATATTTAGCCATGTCCTTTGTCACACAGCTCTATTTCCTCTATATACAGCATACCCCTGCCTCTGTATGCAAACCCTGCTTTGTCCTTTTGAATATAGGGGACACTAGATGAGGATAAAACCTGGAAACACGGGTTGGCACACAGACCTATTTTAAATCTCGGAGCCATGTATTTATAAGTTTAACTTGATGGATACTGGAATTTGCTGCCAATTTAAGAACATTGTGAAATGGTGTATACATTAACTTAAACATAGTGTTTTCGACTATAGTAAAAGTTCTTTGATGGAAAGAGATTGAACTTATTTTAGTTTCCATCTGGAAAAACCAGCGAGGCACAAGTACAAAGACAGGCTTGGAATGATATCTAAGAATCGAGGAGCCGCTCGCACACCAAATGGCATGATGCATTTACCTGACATCTTTGTCCAAACTCAAAGTGGAAAAGACTGGCAATGCAGCAGTGTATTTTGGTTTGCTGATGATGCCTAATAGTGGATGGATGATGTCAGAAACTATTGTGGATATTTAAAAAAGTGTTGAATATATTTCAGATCCATTTCCAGTTATTTGACTTGCTTGCTAGATCAAGTGCCATTCCTTCTCGCGATTACAGTAAGGTTACACTATGTGGCTTTCTAGAATTGTCAAACATATATCACAATAGGCAATGCAAATAAATGAACTCATGTCCACAAATTAAGTATTGTGGAACCAATGGCAATGTCATTGACTCGACGTCATTGCAAATGAGGGTCACCCCTCAATTGATCTCTCGAGGATAAATACAGGTTAAATGAAATAATTTCATTAGTGTACTCAGTACAAGACTGTGGATATTTGCCTCTGTAGATACTTTGACTGCACAGTGTCTGATACAATGCACAGAGGGCTTTCTGTGTGTTTAGCGTGCATATGTAGCGGGACCTGATCTTCAGGGGCCCCTCAAGTCGCCCAGTCTTCTCCCCTGGTCACCATATCCTCTTTCCTTGAAAGCAGTCTAAGGTGTTAGGATATCAGAAGCATATCTTGTCATGGGACCCCTTGGAGCAACTCAGGAGACACCTGGTCGCACCACTGACTTCTTTATAATGCTAGCTCACACTGGCGGCATTGTTCAGAGTAGCTCACAATGGAGACATGCGCAGAGAGACGTATTGTGCAGAGGCCTCGATGAATTCCTCTAACGTTATGATGTACTGAACAACCCGGTGCTTTCCCCCAGCGCAGACATCATCCATATTCACATCCATATGGCGAAGACAATCCGGCAGTGTGTCACCCGAAAACAACTGCAGCCTGCAACTGCGCAGATAAAGAGAAGGGAGGCAAACCTTGTCCAGCTGGAGAGCCCTTCCCTCTGGTCAACAGAGGGAGACGAATGTAAGTGAAAAGCATGTCTGACTCAGGCTGTCTGCTCAGGCTTGCCTGTTGGACGACCCACAAAGGGACACACGGGATTGATCAGAGGAGGGAGAAGACCTCCACACAGGAACAGCCTGGAGGCACGGGGGAAACCTTCTGCTCCACAGTCAAATCTACTTCTGAAGAGACAAACGCTCAGAAAGGATGAAAGTAGATTCTCATGATGTGATCGCTGGCTGAGCTCAGTAATGCCAAATGATGTACGTAGTAGATGCTTAGATCACAGTTTGGCACGTGCTCTAGCTGTCTCTGCTTCAGTGGTGGTTGGCTGGGACTCGTATTTGCTGGCCACTCCTTTTAATTATGGCTCAACAGATAACTTCAGGGAGCTATTGAGAGGCTCTAAATACTGTACTGCACTAGCCAAAGCAGCCAAACTCTCTGAAGACCATAGAGCAGATGTGCCTTTTATATGTTGAGCTTCAGAACCCTGTGAGAGCTATGCTAATGATTAAAAGTGTGACTTGCTGTGGTCTCACACAAAATAAGCAAATTTCATCACTTTCTGCACCCACTGCCTAGTCATTACAATATTCCAGAGGTTTGTGGTCGGACTTTATGCTTTTTTCATTGTGCGTGCGGTTCATTGTTTATGCTGGTGTCTGTTTGCTTGCTGTACCATTCCTCTTAGGAATGTTGGTGGGTCTCTGCTTTTCATTAGCCGGACTGCGTCAGGCGAATCGGACCCATGTTTTGAGGAGGGGTGGGAGGGGCAAAATCATGTAGGCTATTGTAACCCTGTCTTGCATCTCGCTCGTAACATTGTCCGCTCCACCACAGTTCATTAGTGTTCCTGTGATACTGCAGCCATGGCTCCAGCATTTAAACTGAGGTCAGCAGGGCTGGATGGTGAGAGAGGGAGATAGCTGCTTGTTAATATGCTAATGATACCACATGACTGATTAGTTTTCAAATAGGATAATAATCTTATATATATATATATATATATATATATATATATGTAACAAAACTCAACTAACTTGGCTTTATTTTTCTGTGTCACACTTAAAAACGTCCTCTGTGCCCATACCCACCCACCCTTCAAAGCAAACAGGGATGTTGTGCCCAGTGTTAAGGGAACATTGCTGGGTGGATCAAGGCAGGATAAGCGGTTAAGGTATAAAGGAGGCCCTATAGGCCCTGTTATGGCTGGATGGTTTAGCTCTAATCCAATTGAGCACGCTGGGGGGACTTGATACGGGCGGCATCGGGTCCTCACAGCCAGACAACCAGTGTGCTCACACCTGCCAATCCATTCCATCTGAATATTCTAGCTGATTACTGACGGTAATTAAAATGTCTAATTATATCAGATTCACTATCAAGCAGGATTTGTAGAAATACAGATTATTAGCTGGTTTTGTTTTGGCTCAATTACCCTCTTACCTCTCGTGGGAGCTGTAGTTTATAAGCTAGATACGAGCTCTGCCAGTTCCATGCCTCCAGCAATAAACCACGGCTCCTCACAGCCTCCCTGAACACCTGCAAGCGTTTACAACAGGTCTGCATTTTGGTCAGTGTGATTGTGTGATGTCTGAGTGTCAGAACAAGATGCCTTCTTGAGTGTCAGAACAAGATGCCTTCTTGTAATGAGTGGATCACGCCTTGTTGAAGAGTTGAGAGCTGATGAATATTCAGAAGCTACCACTCCTCTAAGGACGAGCAGAGTAAAGTATTCAGAGCAGCATGTCATTGGGGTTGTTGAGGTTTAACCAATCAAAAACATGAGTAGGATTCCCAAATGGTGAATAGTAGGAAAATACTTTTTTCAGATTAATAGCAATAAAGCACCAGTGGAAAACACGAGTGGCAGAAGCAATACTCTAAAGCAATCTATAGCAGCCCATCCAACCTTGAAGGAGCTTACAATAGCCAGAGCCGTTTCCTCAGCATTAGCAGTCTTGTGTGGGATGCTGTATAATCTACCTGCCAGATTAAGATGACATGGTCATTGTCTAAAAGAGAGAATTGAATTATGGTGTGTGAAGGGGGTTTAAATGAGATTATAGGGAAATAACTCATCTAGCGTGCATGAGATGTGCAAAGTCAGGGGCTCTGCACACATTCTCTCTCACACACACGCTCACACTTGCGCTTATGCAGTGTGAGCTATTTTGCATACACCTAAGCACCAACACAGGGAGAGGCATATGAACAATGCACACTCACACATGCACACTTGGCCTATATTCGCAGTAGGCCACACTCTATTGGGGATCATTCCCTCCTGTTTTGCTGCATCTCTTTATAAGCAGAGATGATGTTTTTATTTTATTGTATTTGTGCCAGTGACAGTGCAACCTCTGTCTCTGACTCTGTTTTCACACCACTCATGTGTTTACCACATTGACTTGCTATGGGTCTCCTAAAACAAGTATGTGGGCTAATCCCCAGGATGTGTGCGATTAGCTTAACAACTCTGCAGCATATTTAGTACATGTATCTGCTCTGTTTAAGCGCAGCTAATCTCTTAGCATCCCCTAACTGCTAAATTCTCATGAACCTCCCTCTCCATGTTTGCACTTCAATTTTTTATCTCTTTTCATGTTCTTCCTCGGGGTACGTGAGCGTGCATGTGGATGTCTTGGGCGTGCGTGTTCCCTGGTGTGGCAGAATGCATGCGTGTGTGCTACACATTTGTCTACCTGTGTGTTTATGTGTGCACGGGTCTGCTCTGTGATGCAGTTCAATTCCTGTGGTTGCTGTTAACTCAGTGGATGTCACTGTGTATGTGTTTCCCCTGCGGGACAAGAATATGTTTAGCGATTCTGCGACAACGGCACAACGCCATTTATTTTATCATGGTTGATCATCAGTTGATGATAGGATGCACAAAGGCTTTACAACAACAGTGATGGTATCAATTAATCACATTTACAGTATTGTGCTCCCACTGATAGGAAGTGATCTCATCCCTCACAACTTTGTTTATGCCATACACTGTAAGCAAATGCATGGGCGTCTGTGCCTGTACATCAATGGTGGGTGGTTGGATAGATTAGAATTAGCAGATGGACTGTATTTGCATTAGCCACCGGGGTGCTAACACAGACGGAGTAAATCTGGTGTGCAAGGCTGTGACCAGGTTGTAGCTCACTAGGGTTAGAGCCAGGCCAGGACACTCTGTCTGGGATTCTGCAGCAGCAGGGGGCTGGGGTGTGGCCAAAGTCCAGTCTGTCTGCATGCATGGCTAATGTTAAGGCGGGTCAATAGCACAGGTGGGACAAGTGGACATTATGATTTAAAGGCCTACTTCACCGGTTTGAATATGAAGGTTTTTTTAACCCTATATTTCTCTTTGATGTCACGAGAAAGAGAAATATAGGGTTAAAAAAAACACTCTTTCTGCCTTTTCTCAGGCTAGGATGAACCGATATTAATTTTTTTGCACATTTATACTACATAGGATCTCAGAATTCAATACACCTTCATATTCAAACCGGTGAAGTAGGCCTTTAAGTAGCTGTGTGATGGTGTACAAATCTAGACAGGCTGCGAAAAAAATTGGACACTAAACTGTGTTGCTATGCTGCAGAAGTGAAGTAAGGGAATATGGCAAGAACATAAAAATGGGAGGAAGGGGTTATACGCAGAAAAATGCAAGCACAGAGAGGAGGGAGGTATTGTAAGGGGAGCTCCTGAAACCCCAAATCCCTTGCAAGTGTTTTGGAGTCAATTAGCTTCTTTTCTGATATATTCACGCGTTTTTTATTTCCCTTTGTTCCCCGTTCTCTCTCTCTCGCTTGGTTATCACAGTCCTAAGCTCTCTGCAGGGGGCTGGCTGCCGTGTTTTGTTAGGCGAGAGGTTTGTGTTTGTGTCAACCAACCATCACATTTTCTGCAGAAATGGTCAAACCTCCCCCCCCCCACCTCTCTCTCTCTCTCTTACAGATATCTATTTCTTTCTGCATTCCTCCTTGTGAAATATATACAGCATGCTTTCAAGGCAACATTTTTGAACCGTTGCAGATGCGCAATTCAATCAAAATTGTACACACAATTGTAAACACAATTTTTCCATTCCATTTTTTTTCCATCAAGAGGAGTGCCATTTTTGCAAATCCCTGTTGAAGGCAATATCTGTATGCTGGCTCCAAAACCTGCCCTTTACAATAACAAGTCCTGTTATTATTGTCTTAATGGTAACAAATGAGTCTCGGAGAGGTCAGGCAAGCCAGACTACAATGATTATTGCTCTCCAGGATCCATACAAATCGATCGTGAACCAGCTTTGCTAGTATAGACATGCACAAATGGGTCGGCATGCGGTTGTTGCTGAGCTGGTGCCACCAGCAGTCACATGACTGCTCAGGGTGAAAATAAGTGCCCATTATTTCCTGCCAAATGCAAGACAGTGAGGTTTCTTTTTTTAGGTGCAGCTCTCTAGTTGAGAATTGAGAAGTGATAACAACTTGGCTAGAACTATCCGAGGGTGCTTTTCAGTGAAAGTCAGGGAGATACTGACATATAGGCCTACGTAGTGGATTGTTTTACTGATGGTTTACAAGCATGGCAGTTGTGGAACAAAGGGATAGATGAAGGCTACTACTGGTCCCAAGAGTTTGTTAAGCTTTTGTGCAGACTTCTATTTTAGGGAGAATGATTCTTTGACAGTAGGAGAAACAGACTCTTTTTTTTGTTGCAACCATTACATGTCATCACTCCAAACTAATCATGTCCTGGAAATTGAGCCTGGAGGAAGGCTGCTGAGCTTGGATTTTTGCCGCTTTCCCCTTCCCCTTCCCCTCCCCCCTTTTCATCACTCTCTCCCTTTATCTCACCCACTTTCTCCTACCCTCTCATCATTCTGCTTCCTTATCTTAGTACAATCTTAAAGCCCTCCCCCCCTCTATCCATATCTGTGCCCTCTTTGTATTACTTTCCTTCTCCTACTTTTTATTCCTCCCACTCTATTTTTCCCGCTCTTCCTCTTCCTCTTCCTCTTTCTCTTCCTCTTCCTCTTCCCTTCCTTCCTTCCGCTCTCTGGTGTTTCACTGTTAACTAGAGAGCCAGGGAAGAGCTCCGCAGCTTCTTTACACTGGATTGTTTGCTCTCAGACAAAGAAGTAGATTTTCAATTAAACTCGGCTGTCATTAGAGACAGCGGCGACACTCTGCCGTTCCAGGGGCCGTCTGATGCACAGGCTGCTCTAGCACACACTCTGATGATGGCTCATTTTCCTCAACGCTGTTCCCTTTTCTCCCTGATCATGTCTGAGACACTCAAGCTCCACTTCTATGTCGGTACATCTCGCAGAGCTTATATCAACCCACAACTCTCAACTCTTCCCCCTTGCTTACAGAGAGATTACACACTGCGGTTTATCTCTGACACGGAAATGATTCTGTCGAACAATCAATGGCCTGCAGTATTAGCTCCTCCCTTTTGGGACGGCTTGGTACCTCAACAAAAGGGTCCTCAAAAAAAAGTGTGACTCGGCTCGCTTATTTTGGTACCGTTCCCAATTTTTGGCAGTGGAAACGCAAATAAAAGCGAGTCCGAGTCGCACCGAACCGAATGCACCGCTCAGTGGAAACTAGGCTTTTACACGGTCATGAGGTGGAAGTCTATGTGTTAAGATGCTGACTGAAGAAGACCCCGGGTCTGGTAATTGCATTGCCTTAATAGTACCAAGAATGCTATCTCCGCAGGACAGGTGGTCACAAGATGTGGTGTGATAAATCGCTGAATAAATTCCCCACACAGGGTAAAATTGCAGTTTTGCTGAAAGGAGAACTACAGTACCGGCATTTCAAGGGGAGAAGCGATAAGAAACTGGATGGGAAATGTGATGGGAAGTGGTAGAGTGGACTTAACCATGTCACAGGGGAAGCAGGGCTTTGAATGGTTGAATCCTGAATGCTCTGTGGGCAGTTGTTATCTTTCAAAACAAAAAAAAAACACAAATAATTGATGAAGTGAATGAGATTGAAGGGCAGGAACACAGATGTCTTGGGGCAGAGAGTATGCAGATTACATGTGCGGTCTAGATCCGGGGTGGGAAGAATTCTTGCTTGCTATAACACAGTATTTTCATACAAATTTGATGATCCTCTCCTGGCTGTGATTACCACTCACCATGTTGTCAATCTCCATTTCTCACAGCTTCTCGTCTGCCTTCCAGAGTGTGTGTGTGTGTGTGTGTGTGTGTGTGTGTGTGTGTGTGTGTGTGTGTGTGTGTGTGTGTGTGTGTGTGTGTGTGTGTGTGTGTGTGTGTGTGTGTGTGTGTGTGTGTGTGTGTGTGTGTGTGTGTGTGTGTGTGTGTGTGTGTGTGTGTGTGTGTGTGTGTGTGTGTGTGTGTGTGTGTGTGCGCATATGGGGAGAAGGGGGGCAGTTTTATTAGATTTGGCAGAGGCAGCACAATTTGTTAGACATGTTGAGGGAGAAGATTAGAGGGGGGAAACACAAAATGTATTCAGTATTACACTCTCATCTCACAGCTGTAGCAATTGATTTTTTTTAAAGTACGCACTGAGGCGCCTGGGCCGCGGATAGCTGAGAGGGAGGTGTGGAGAACTGCCATTATCAGGCCAAAGACTGCAATTCACACATATAAAAATCCAGAATGAAAAGAGGATAAACAGCCATAATCTGCTAGTGTGGACGGGAGCGTGTCTAAAGTCATTTGGGGGGGGGGCTGCTGTGTATAAGTTCCTCCACTGCTCTGGCTCATTGTCCTTTACTACATGGCTTGGCCTAAGCCTGCCCTCTGGGTCAGATTACTCACAAAATGCCTCATAGCCTTTCCAGGATTCCTATAGTCTGAGCTTATCATTCTCGCACATGTTCAGCAACTCCACTGAAAAGTGAGGGCACTGTCTTAGCAAAACTGTGGGCAAAACAACCAGTTAAAAAAGGCAACTGTAGCAGACAAAATACAGTGAAGTTGATTAAGACATTTCTATATTCTTCTGCCAAAATAAACAGTGCTCCTCAGTCATTGATTGGGGTGAACTTAAAATGAAAGCTCCAATCAATGTCAGCCTGTTAATGCTGTCCTTTGGCAATAAATGGTTTCTTAATGGTTAGTCAAGAATGCGAGTAGTCTCATATGAAATGATTAGTGATGCATGGCAGTGTTAGGAGAGGGAACATCAATCAAAGCTTGCAAGAAAGGATGGCTAATGACACATGTGTCTGAGAGGGAAGGTTTGGGGGGGGGGAGTGTGGTGGCTGGCTTTCACGCTCAAAGATGTATTTTTGTTCTCCTTCTCTTTCTCTCTACTACTTATGTAGCAGCTTGTAATTATTAGTTGCGCACACAGACCCCACTCTAAAATCTAAGTTCACTCTCCTAGGCTTTTCTTGTAAAAGTCGCTTCAGTAAAAGATTTTCCAAAGTTAACAGGAATACTTCTGGACCTGCACACGTCTAAAATGCTCACCCACACCATAGGACACAACAGCATCACGCCGGTCCTGCAATATTAGAGCTAGAGCCAGGTAAACATATGGGCCTCAGAGTTTGTGTCTGCGCTGTCGATAATGACATAATGGCTGTGTTGCTTTTCCCCTTTGCTCCATGTGTCAAGCCTCTCTGACGTCAGCAATATGGCGCGTCGTTAACCATGAAGCTCCACATATCATGTGAGTGTAGAAGCAGAGGAGCCTCCACTCTCAAGCTCTTGCTTTGATCAGGACTGAGAATTCAAACCAGCTTCCATCATACCGTGCCAGTGTGCGGGAAGACTTTCACACAGTATTTACCTTGACGGGGAATTGGAACTGACTTGGTGGAGGAGTGTGACCCCTCTGGGGTTTAGAACAAAGTGCTTGTGTTAGTAAACAGACGCATAAATTGCATTCTTCTGAGCTGTGCGTAACAGTACGCAGACTCGCACAGCCTGTGAGCGGGGGTGTATAATTTCAGCATCCCTCGAACCTCCCAAGGCTTTGGTTAAACATTCCAGAAATACCATCCTGGCAATCCGTCTTTGGCCACCAAGGCGAGGAGTGGCTTCCTGCTCCTCCTCCTCCCCTTTAGGTCTAGTGAAGTGTGTACAGTTCCCTTATGGAACAGTCTGATGGCATTTTGTTAGTTCATCCATCTGCTCACACTTTTTTTTCAACTCTTGTCTTATTTATAGCTGTCACTCAATACGTACAATCCATTTGTTCCTCTCTAAGGGGGCAGTTGAGTCCCAGTTTGTGTTCTTTGATCGTATTGTAATACTGGCAGTCGGATATCGTATTGGACTTTTTTCTTTCATTAAAGATAACAGATAATATTTGGGCACTGTAATTTCATTGAAACCCAAATGCAGAGTCTAAAAAGTTGCACCATGCTATGACAGTCCAGAAGCCAATAAGGAAGGTAGGCTAGTCCTAAGAGGTAATGAGGTCAGGTTCATTGTACCCAAAAAAGAAGATACCATAACGTTTGACATGTCAGTTTTATTGGTGGCTTTTTTTTCAAATATGCTTTTAACTGCTGATCATTAAAATAGATTTTAAAGCAAATACGTTGAATATACAGTGTATACTACATTGTCTGTACTTCCAACTGGGTTTGGATTCTAAAATCATCTTGCGATTGTGCTAACTATTCAATGGCAACTGTCCTCAAGCGTCATGTCACACTTTATATAGCTTGGTAGAAATCATAGCATGCATGGTATTGCCCTAATGCTAACTCAATTATGCTCCTTCCCTCTTCCGAGCCCCAAGCTTAACCTCATCTTAGATGGCCATGAACCATAACTGATATAATCATAGCAGTCCCTGTGTGGATGTGTTACCAGCACATTATCAGCTGTAGTAAATCAGTTTATGGTTTAATCAAATTTAGCCCCCCACGTCTTTAAATAACAGTCCTCCCTCCGTCCCTTCCTCCTCCACTGCTTTTCTCCTGCAGTGGAATCAGCTGAGCGCCTCTCTGCCCATTTCCAGAGCACTCAGGTGTGGCTCCACCTCCGCACTCTGTTAATAAGGACGTAATGGCTCCATATCTGCTCCCAGGCCAAATGAATTGAATCAGTTCCACAATGTGATTAGGAATGTGGAGCTGGTGGCCAGAGTGTTCTGTGCTAAAGCTGTGCCGAGGCTCTAGCTCTGCCTGAGCCGTCAAACTTTAGCAAAGTTCAGAGGAGAGGTCCCGACTCCCGGCCCATGCTCACTGGATGCCTGAAGCACCCACCTCCACTCAAACGCAACATCCTCCTTGATCAAAGCTGCTCAGTGGGACACCTGACTGCTGCAGGTTTAGTAGAGTTTGGATGGGAATACTTTGACTAGTCAGTCTTTTTTTAATGTGAAACCAATGACACTACCAATCACGCACTGAGGTAATTACACCCATATTGTCTTTTGAGGGAATTAATAACGAGAATCATACATATTTCATGTGTGCTTTATGTATTTTTCATGCACGCACATACTGTATTTATGATAAAGCCAATATGCATGTTAAGAACAAAGGAGACACACAAAGCCGTTGCACACAACCAAGCAGCCACCTCATTAAGTATTTCTGTAGCCAACCGCCACAGATAATGAAGGAAGCGCGGGATTGGTGGGAATCGGTTTGACAGCCTTTTCTCTGCGTTTCTCCCTCTCACTGCACCGTCCTCTTGATCCTCTGTAAATACCACTGAGATACATTAGCGTCACTGATCAAAACAAGCCTTCTTCACAAAATACACCATAAGTGACGGTAATTGTCTTTCTCAGATTACATTTCTAACCTCTGCACCATGTTCCCTCCCCCCCTCTTAGTGAGCTTCAGTTCCCCCGAAGAGCAGCGGCATTGAACTGACAAGTCGTGTTATTCAGATGCACCGTTACTTTGTGGAACTTAAGAGGCACCTTCTCCTGTTTCTGTGATTGCTTGTCATACACTCCAGTGCAACTGATGGAGAGAGTCGTCACTTACTGTCGGAGCAGCCTTGCGCAGTGGGCAAATGTGACAAACACCTTTTGGTGCTTTGATCCTGTTTGAATTGCACATATCTGCCAATCACTTCAACGTTGCACAGTTATTCCTAGTATGCATACAAAGTCTTAGCTGGCACTGATACAGCGAGAATATCGCGTACTGATGAATGCTCACCATTCACAGCAAGCTACGTGAGATATTATGTTCTTGAGGAAAACGGAGCTGGAGGAATTCTCATGAAGACAAAGTAAAGTGATGGATACAATAAGGCGGAGAGATGTGGGGGTGGGTGTAAAGATAAAGCAAGTGTGAGGGAGGGAGGGACCGGCAGAAAGGAGAGAGGGCGAGATGAAAAACAGTTTGACAGGTGGAATGAAAAAGCCGCAGAGGGGTGTTTGGAGCAGTCTGGTGTGTGTGCGGTGTGGTGTGGCGCAGCACAGCGTTTGGGTCATACATCACCCTAATACAGCAGGAGGACATAGCCTAGCACAGCGCTATGCAGAGCAGGGGGAGAATAATGTGCTGCGCTTGCAACCCGCTCAATCTGATTGAAACACACAGCACAGGGGCTACATTTACTCACCCCGCACACGCACACTTTATAAATCTACTCTTGGGCCGTATATTCTCCTAGATAATCCCTGAAAAACAGAAACAGAAAACAGACACATGGGTTCTCCATCATGGTGGGAGGAGGGTCTAACGCAATGTGTGTGTGTGTGTGTGTGTGTGTGTGTGTGTGTGTGTGTGTGTGTGTGTGTGTGTGTGTGTGTGTGTGTGTCAACTGCCTACGTGTTGCTGTGTAGAGCTGCTCTGCCAGGACCAGACATATTAAAGTATCCTGTGACATTGTTTATGAATTGCTGGGGTGTGCAATTAAAAAAGCATTAGGTCGCCATTAAGCATGGGTTTGGCTTTCTATAAGACATTGATCAAGATTGTTTATTAATTTATAATGAAATAGCACGAGGGAATGATAACTACACATAGATTCCTCTTCTGTTGTGCTCATTGTACAGGACATGCTAATTTCTTGTATCTATAAATCTCTCTTTGGTTTTTTCATTTCCTATTTGTGGCTTGAAAAAAGAAAGTAAATTCCACAGCTAAATGCTCCGTAGACACTTTAAATGTGCAAAAGACACAACGTTCCGACCAACGATTTGGTCTTTCTCGGGTGTAATTGATTACCTTGACCCATGACCCTTATCTAGTTTCGTAATATCACGTGACATGAGTGGAGATGCGAAAACATGAACATACTTTATATTCAGCTTTAATGTAAACTACCCCAGAGCTACATATTTACACACATAACAGATCAGAAAGATCAAAAACAGCGGTATTAAATAGAGCATGTAAGGTGACAAAACAATGACCTCACTGCTGAACTAAAACCAGACAAAGATTAACCATACAAATACAACTAATACAAATAGCAGTGTCAAAATACAAATAGCAATGTCAAAATAATAGTTGAGGCAACAGCCGTTATCTTTTTTTTTTCTCTCTAATTGATCTCTCAGGCGAGTACGACTCTTACAGAACATGGTTGTGAAAAAATACAAGCTCATGCAACAGAAGTGTACATAACATCGGCTGTTTGAACTATTTGTGGCTTAACACGTTAGGTGATGGAGTCTTAAGCTGGGAACACACCGCACTGGCCGCGCGGCGAGATTACATACAAAGTCAATGTACTAGCGCGTGGCCGCGCGTCCACCCAATAATCGGTGTCCAGCGGCCGGCGGCGGGGGCTTGCGCGGCGCGTGGCCGCGCCTCATGAGAGGCGCGTGAATCGGGAGCGCGGCCATTAGCGGCGCATAGAAATTGTGTCATCGAAGGAGCGTGAATCGAAGGCTTGTGCGGCGAGCACGGCGCCGCAGAAAAAGATGACATTTTTCATCTTTTTCTGCAGCGCCGCCGGGCACCGCGCCTCCACAGCCAATCAGCGTTGAGATTGCCCGGTGGCAGTGGTCTGCAAGACGAGGTGGGCGTGTGGAGTTAGGACATTGGGCTTCCAATACATTCTGCAAATATGTTTTTGCATCTGTTTAGCTGTTGGTTGTACTTTAGCCAAGGTAGCGCCGGTTAGCATAGTGAAACTCACCCAGCTGTGTGCTGCTCCTGAGGATAATATGAACCCAAAGTTGATGGCAGTGTCCGTGTGGAATTCCATATAGTACAGCGAAGCACCGGTGTTGTCCTCCGTCAGCCGGCACACTTTCACTTTCAGGTAGGCTGATGTCTGCCTTTATTTGTGCTGCTGAGCACACACTGCTGTTGTTAATGTGTTTAGTATGTTGCTGAATTGCTGTTAATGTGTGTGTATTTGCGATCGGGGTGCGTGTTCAGGCAGTTTTAATGATATTTGTGACAAGACTGCCCCTGGTTACACAGTGAACCTACATCTGTATTTTTTGGCACAGCTGGACCATGTTATTGTTGTTGTTGCACCGTAAGTGTGACGGGTCTGATCTCGGCGTCGGCGTCAGGAATATATGGCCCAATATGATCAAGCGGCGAGCCTCCTGCTGTCACGCGGCCAACCGCTGCCTACGATGAGGCGGCGGTTGGCCGCGGCGGCGACTGCGGTGAACATGGCCCAATATGACCAAGCGGCGAACCTCCTGCATTCACGCGGCCAACCGCCGCAGGCGGCCAATGCGGTGTGTTCCCAGCTTAAGAATGTGTTGAAAATGGACAAAAGAATCAAAGAGACGGTGGTATAAATGTTAAAGCACTCTCAGTGTATGAAATAATCTAACGTTCATTTAACTGGGCCTGGCTCTGAGCTCCTCTCCCTGCGTGCCTTTGATCACTAAAGCAAGATTCAAAGCAATCCGGATGAGAGCTCAAAACCTCTCTCTTGACTGCTCTTTCTTCATACCTGACAATTGGCTCCATCACTGCAGTGCTCCAAGGAAAAGTATGCCGATTAGGATTTTGCCATAACATACATTCCACGATAATACCGGTATACATTTTTACGTGATGAAAAAGTGTCATATAGGGATATCAATGATGTGGCGATCATTTCCTAACGTGCACGATGATCTACAACGACACAAACCAACATGTCTGAGAGCAAGATCAGTGTGTCTGTGTTTCCGAAAGACAAAACACTTTTGAATAAGGTAAAACAGGACCGGAACGTTAGTTCTAAAATAAATGGTGACACAGAAAGCAGGATCTACTTTTTAGACAATAGACACTTGACATGAAACAACTTCATATTAAAGCGGCTACGAGTAACATTTAAATATCTTTCAAACGGCCTCATGTTTCCTCTGATAATCATAAATTACCTTTAACAGCAAACGAGACCATCAGTGCAAAGAAAGACGTTTTTATATAGTTCTTATTACTGCTTTTGGTCTGGTCGCACACCCAGTCCGATTTTCGGTTCGCTCGTGCAGGCTCTATGGTCACAAATCCGTATTGGTCGCAGATTTCAGTGTGGCGCTGCAACACGATTTGAGAAGCCTATCCCTCCAGGTGAGGGAAGGGGAGCGGGAGCCTTGTTTGAGACAGTTGTTTGTCGTCATAATGACTGATAACGGGGCTGAACCATCAAAGCAAAAAAAATGCAATGAAGAAAAGCTAAAAGGGAGAGTGATATAGGCTACGGGCGGGACGAGGGCGTTGCCAAGCAACGTGTATACAATTTCACGAGAGCGAAACTAGACTGCAGTGTTTACTCCTAAATGAATGAGCGGTTGGTACTAACACAAAGTTTGCTTTGCTTCACCATCATCAGATAACCATTATCTGAAATAGTCATTATTTACCTCAACAACACAAACACATTACCTCATCGTGATCCATACTAACTGCCGTCTCTCGTTCATTCGCTTTCTGTGAGGACACGTAATCTTTCAGCTCCGTGAGAGAGAGTAGTTAGGTGACGCTGCTGCATCAACTCATTGCAATCAGGTGTGTGTAGCACTGACTGGCATTAGTTGATGCAGTGTCAAAACCACTCTCACGGAGCCGAAAAGAGTCCTCACACTTTCAACACACGGACATGCACTATATTGCGCCCTTCTCAGTTCACACTCGCACGCCTGGCACGAGCTAGAAAACAGCTTTGCGACAGCGGGCGTCGTAAAAATACTACCGCTTTTGTCCAAAGGGGACGCCAACGTGCCATGTTACTCGTAGTGGCTTTAATGGGAATTATCTATGAAAACTCTATGTAGAAAGACAGGGCTTTTAGAAGCAGCGCTGCAGCAGCAGCTGAGACATTGTATCGGTATTTGTGGCCGAAAACAGCGCGAGAGAGGCAGCAGTAACAGACGCAGACGCGTTTATTCAGACTCTTCATTTTGTTTGCCCTGCTAAATTCTCCTTCCTGCAAACTGCAATCAATAAAACTTTGTGTAAAATTATTGTTTTCTATATCGTCATTGATATTATGTTTGCAAATTTCCTTGAAATAACTTGATGTAATTCTAGGGCTATATTGCCCACCCCTAATGATGATACCACCTCTGGAAGGATGCTATATCAGCTAAGTGCTTTCAGGCAGTCTGTCACACAAACTCCTGAGCCAGGCAGGTGGCCCAAATGTCAATCACACCTAACGACATGCAGACGACATGATATGGTGATGTGTGGTATTCATGCAACGAGTATAACATTGCAGCCCCTGTATGTGGGTGTATCTAATTGGCGGTTGGTTCCATTCCCTGAGTGTGCCACCTGCTTGCTCTGTCATTAGCATTGAGACTGTGCTGCTTTAAATTTGTCACCTCTCACCTCCTTGAGGGAGCAGTGGTGTCAGTTGGACCTTTTGCTGTTGTGCCAGTCTGACCTCAGGGGGTTATTAATTAAGGTTGAGGGCTATAGCCAGATGATCACACCTAGAAAAAGCCCACGTAGAGGTGATGATGAGGAGCGTTTAGATGCCCCCCGTCCAGCCTGCCGCACTCTCTCACATTCTGGCCATGGGGTCTGATTGAATAGAGTCATCACCGAAGGCAAAACCTTTTCCTCAGATGTGGGTGGGCTACTGGGGACCTCAAGGTCTGCTTTGGAGACAGAATTGGATTTCCCTCCACTAATAAGGATTTGTTCACCAGGGAGTTAAAAAAATTGATGGAGGTTGTCTTTGAAAAGTGTGCCTGTAGGTTTATTTTTTGTGTGTGTGTGTGTGTGTGTGGGGGGGGGGTGATCTGGAGTGGGTGTCAGGGGCTGATAAGTTGAGGTATAGAGGTGGATCCCACTGTCGACTAGGATGCTATTTTCATTATTGTCTCTGGTCTTGTCTTGTGCCTTGTTCATTAGAGTTCAAGGGTTGGCGTGCACCAACTTTCACAGGGGGTTGAAATTGGCGTTTAAAGGGGTATGAGAGGGCCCCTCAGGCGGTGAACTGGTCCTTTGGAGCTTGGTGGTATTTGACAGGGCAGCTGTAATTGCTCCTCAGAGACCAGGAAGAGGCAAACAGCATCAAAACGAGCACTTCTGAAAGGCTTTTCACTCCCAAAAGGAAAGAAACGCTGCATGAGAGGAGGGGGACCTTAAGAGAGCTGGGAGGGAAAGACGTTTATTCATTTTTGTGTTCATCATTTTTTATATCTGCAGATAAATTACCTCAGATGTCTTCGTTGGGTCCTTTGGGGGGCATTGAAATATCTTGCCCTCTGCACTGCCACGTCCTTTTCCTCTCAGCAATCTTTCTTCAACCCTCAAATGTATTTTTCGTTTCATTTGTGTCAATGGTTGTGTATTGAAAAACATGAGAGATTGAGGCCAAGGCCCGGCGTCCCCCCAGGGCCAGCACTGAGGCTCTCTTTCAGCATGCAGGAGGACGTTCAAAGGCTCCTCCAAGCTTTTAGCCCAGTTGAAAGCCAAGTATTTAGGGTGAGTCGCAGTAATGGTGTCCTCTGCTGTGCTGGGTCATGAGTGCAGTTTGGGTCATGGGCGTAAGAAGGGACTTTTGGACAGTGCCGTTTGAGGATAACTAGCTCATAAAAGCCATAATCACATCTGCTGCTTGGAGATAGTAGTCATGGCAAAGCACTTGGACTGTGCCTTTCTTTGTGAGGTTTGTCTGGAGGCTGTGATAGATACACCTCCGTAATTGACCAGGGTGTCAGAAAGCACTCACTTTTGTTCGTTTGGATTCAGTGAATTTCGGTTTATGACTGAAGGGCATACAGCTGCACTCTGTGGCAGCATCTGCTGTCTTTATAACTGTTCCTGTGTGTGTGTGTGTGTGTGTGTGTGTGTGTGTGTGTGTGTGTGTGTGTGTGTGTGTGTGTGTGTGTGTGTGTCTGTCTGTGTGTGTGTGTTGCTGGTGGGGGGTGGGGTCAGATTGGTCACCACTGGAGTGATGGGAGACCTAACTTTTGCACACTTTCACTTGCCACTAAATGACTCCATCTATCAGCCTCATTCTTTACCGAACATGATGTATAGCTATATAAAAGATTTATGATGTTTTAATTGTATCACTTGGCAATTAGTCTTGCCATCTCCACCCTGTGTAATGCAGATATATTTGCATTAATAAGACCAGCCCTTCACGGCTGACTGCCTAAAGGAAAAGATCCCTTTCCATAAACAATAGAAGGCGCTCCCCTGGGTGGGACCCAGTTGTTGACCCATGGTGAACTCCTGACCAGAGCTGCCATGTCCTCCTGACTTTGTGCAGTGACACTCTGGATTGTGACCGACAGACAGTGAGAGCCCGAAACAGACAGTTTGACCCAGACACACTGGAATGCAAATAGGGGGATCTATAGAGATTATACTGCCGGCTTTCTTTGAATGGCTTTGGCCCGTCAGTGTGCAAGTCAACCCCGCTAGAGAGGCCTGGTCAAAGGGATAGGTGCTTTTCTTTTCTTTTTCATGTTGCAAAATGAAGTTCCACTGGAACTGATTTGTCGTCACAAGCAAATTATGTTTCCCTCGTCTTTTTTTGAATTTTTAGGCAGTACTTTTGGCTCAAACAGAGTGCAGTGCTGAAAGATATACCATTGGCCCTAATCTTATCCTCTCTTTTGTGTTTATGCAGTCCTAAACCGGCTGCTTCTTAACTACCTTTGCCCCTTATCTTTTTATTCTCTCTCACCCGCTCTCTCTCTTTCCTCCCCTCTCCCTCACCTCCACAACTGCCACATTGAGATGGTTTAATGGCAATTATTCACAAATGGAAAGAAACGAAAAGTCCAGGGTTCACTGGGTCTTTGTCAAAACCATATCTGTTCAAGTCACAGAAGGCAAAGTAGTAACTAGGGCACACATTTTTTAACTTTGCTGAAAGGCCATTTGTTATTAAGGCTGTGTAAGCATTACAGTTCTTTTGCTAGCAGTGGAGTCTCTTATGACTGTAGCACTTTCTTTCCCTTTAACAAAAGGGAGGCAGTGCCATGGGTTCATATACTTTATTCTTAATTTGGGTTCATTGAAATCATTTGTGGAATATCAGATCAATGAAATCTATTCATCACCAGGTGCAGATCATAAAGGCAAACAGTGAAACGCAAACAGTCAAGTAAACTTCAAGAACCCTTTTTTGTAGGTCTTCTCCAAACATGTTTTATAAACTCACAATTACGCAGGGTCATTTGATACTACACTTTTCTGTTAATATCACCATGCCCTAAATGTCATCATTTAATATATATACGTTTGTTTTTACCTTTACTTTTACTACATTTGCTCATATTTGGAGCAACATGGGACATCCTCTATGACAAACACAATGGATATTAGAGTTGTTCTTGTTTATTTGCTTTGCATATCCTCAGCGGTTCAGGACATTAAAATGTCCTCCTGAAAATCCCTCCCTCCTGCTCTGTGTTGTCCCTGTTCAATCACAGGTAGATGTGCAACATGGGACTTCTCTGTAAGCCTTGTGTCACTCTCCGAGAGCCTGAAGACCGCAAGGACAGGACGGGGATTTGCCTTCCTTTCCCCTTCACTTATCTCTTTTGTTTGTCCTGGTTTCCGTACATGAGCAGCAGCCCTCCATTCCCTTCTCAAGCGAAACTAAGTGCTGCCGCTACTCTCGACCTGCCAGCTCCAAATTGGCAGCCTGACCTTCTTTTTTACTTCCTTGGGGCGTCTGCACAAAGCCATACCTCTAGCATGGGGAAAAAATGCAATTAAGAGGTGACATAAACACTGAGCACCCGTTGTAGAGTCTAGAAAGAAAGAGGGGGTTGAGGCAGCTGCCATTGTGACACGCATGCATAGATACTGGTCTATTAATTGGACTTTACACATTGCAATGTGACACCAAGGTGAACAGAATAGATAGAGAGTGGATGCGACTCAGTCTCATTGAATTAGTCTTGACAGGAGGTGTTGTCAAACTTTGACCTGGCTGGTGTATTAGGTGTGGCCGCTCTCTGACCTTGTGTTTTGATCTGTTGTCGGCAATTATCACCTTATGTTTCTGCACAACACAGACAATATGCAAAGTGGGAATGCTAATTTTAGGCATTGTTCTAATTGATATTATCACCAATTAAAATGGCAAAGGCTACAGGAATGCTCCCCCACTTAAAGCTCCGGTCACATTTTGAAATAGCATTTAAAACTAGATTCAAACAATTAGACATTAGGATTTTGTGCGACTTACAGGCTTTACTGGATAACATTAATTAGATGAGAATAAATTGTGATCCATTTATACCAAATTATGGGCTGCATCATATCATGTCGCTCTAATTAAGCCTAATAACTGGAGAATATCTGCAAGTAACATATAAAATATACTTCATGAATCACACAATGCACTGTTTTGTAAGGTGATAGCAGAATACTTTGCAGCTTTTATTTGAAGTAAAGGAAGCCCATTAAAACAGTCACTGAGGAAAAGTGCTGTTTAATTGCCAGCTAAGGTGTGTGACATTTGGAGCAGCTCATTGAATGTGGCCCAAAGTCCAAAAGGTGTTGAGAGGGAGTGAGTAATTGCTCTCGTCTCTCCAGGCAACAGGTTTATTAAGACCATCCAGTGAAGGGGAGCACTAGCACATTCTTGTGATGTCTGTGTTTATTTGTGTTTTAGCAGCTCCTGTGTTTGTTAAAGTCAACCTGTGGCACATCTGTATGACTTAAGGCTCCAGCGTTTCAGTGTATCCGGCTAAATGCTGTAATTAATTGTAAGGAAAGTATCCTTCCTTTACTGCAACTGAACATATCTTTACTTATGGTCAATTATAGGCCCATCTCTGAGAGTGATCAGGAGTGATCTATTGGCTTGGTTTGCCATGTAAACAGACAGCCGCTCCACCATGCCTGTGCTTACCATGTTTGTACAGTAGATGAGTGCTTCCCTGGCTCTCTCCTCAGGGTTGTTTAGCTTTCAGACCCCTGACAGAGGAAAGGAAAGTCCCTTGGGGGAACATGAAGCACCACAGGTTGAATTAAATTCTCTCTGAACACTCCAAAGCCCTCTTCATCTCCACAGGCTCTGGGGAAAAAAGCAGCAAAAAAATGTTTGAAACAGGACGCTTAATCCAGCAGCGCAGGAAAAGCGTAGTAGTGGATGGAGTTTTTTTTTCACCCTAGAGAGAGAGAAAACACTTTAAAAGAAGACCAGCCTGATAGGCCAGCATAATGAGCCATCACTGGTTGATATTAGGAAGTTTATTCATAGAGTAGCACTAGAAGATGGCTTAGTGCAGGATGTTATCTTAATGCCACAACATGATAAATGATGCAGGGAGGATAGTGTTAGGAAATAGCTAGGAAAGATCTCCTATCAAATTTTCCAGCACAGAGCGCAGCAAAAGAAATTGCAGAAAAGAGCAAAAAAATGTAACCGTATGCTTTTGTTGTGTACTGCCATATAAAGACTAATATGGCTTACAAACTGCAGGAAAACACAGTATTATACAAAATTGGCCTGGATGGTTCGTGGCCCTCTGCTCATCTTTTATAATTACCTCAGTAAGCATGATACAATATGCTTCAATATCTGTGTTGTAGTTAAGTAATAGAACATCAGTCATACACAGTGCCTCCTAATGATAAGTTATGAGAGTGAGTCCACCTTAAATGGTCCAGAGGCTGTGTGTATAAGTTATGGCAGGGTCTCTCAACCAGGGGCTAGTGGCTCAATAAATGATGGCAGCCAGGTTGGCTACATCGACTGGGGGTCTTCACTCTCTGGATAGCATGATTGGTAATTCATACACCTTTGCTATATAGAGGGGGTCAGTGCCTTTGCATCAGTCATCATCATGCCACATTTATTCCTAAAACCCCCGACCCTATTGGTTTGAGCTCAGGGAAACTGTTGCATTAATACACAGAGGCGACGTGTGGGGAGATCGTACAAAACCTTGAGTATTTAACGTTATTTAGAGAATCCATCCTATTATTAATAGAACTGTGTCCTCTACTGTGAGCGTAGGCCAGCAGCAGGTCTGGACAATGTGCTAATTTGAATTTGCAGGTTTTTGCTGATTTTCATTTGCAAAGTGGTGTGTTGCGGATGTGCACCTTGCTCGGGGTAATCATTAGCACGAGAGCACAATTTAGTATTCTGCTCAGCCGAGGCACTGACAAAGAGGCGTCCCCGGCTTCTGTTTCTATTAGTGTCCAGGCCTGCGGCTGCACAGCAAAGACTTCAATGAGCGCTTTCTCAACGCATGGCTGTTCCTCTGCTGCAGCTGTTGCCCTTCTAACTCTGTAGCTTAGGGATAGAAATATGACACTAGAGAACACCCATAGTATGTACTTTTCTTCCCTACTCTACCCACGATTTCACATCCAATTTTTCCATCGCCTAGTGACGCCCATTCCCCTAAGACCCCCAGCTACCGCGGGATCACTGGACTCCCCTGTGTATCTCTGTGTGTGTGTGTGTGTGTGTGTGTGTGTGTGTGTGTGTGTGTGTGTGTGTGTGTGTGTGTGTGTGTGTGTGTGTGTGTGTGTGTGTGTGTGTGTGTGTGTGTGTGTGTGTGTGTGTGTGTGCGTGTGCGTGTGTGTGTGTGTCCTCTTATTGATCATGGTTGTGTCTCTGTGGCTCTGGGCTCCTGCTGCTGTTATCACTGCAGTGTGGAGGGTGGGGTGGAGGGAGTGTGGTCACAGCACAGCAAGCTTCAGAGTGGTGCATGTGTATGTGATCTAATGGGATTTACAGTATGTGTGTGTGTTTTTCGCTTCAAGCTTTTTTTCTCTCTCTTAGCAACAAGCTAAACAATGTAAACAATGAGGCCTTTTGGTTCATCTTAACCACTGTCCATCAGGAGAAAGGTAACATGAGAGTACAGGAATAAATACAGAATCTCTAGAATTACTGTAATCACAAGTAGGAGTAGGGTGTCTAATGTGATAAAAAACAAGACCGCTTTTCGATACCGCTTTCAATTAAAAACTGTTTGTCTGAGCAATTAAAATATGATGGGATGCGGAATTGGTTTTAATGACGTTTATTACATACTCCATATTTCATTTCAGAGAGAAAATAAATGATTTAGAGAGAGAGAACGGTCATAATGAAACACAACAAATGCTGTTAATTTCATTTTAAAGAGGAGTTAGTTACTTGCAGCAGAAGTACCTTCATCATTTCAGTCAAAGTAAACCAAGGTGAAAGAAGGAGAATTCCTCCTTATTTCCCCCCATTTCCACCTCCTTCATAGCCAGCTCCCCTTCAGTGTAGTTCTGTGCTCAGTGGGTGTGGATAGGACTCTTATGATGGATTGTACTACTGGCCCTCCTGAGTGCATGCTTGTGAATACATAGGTGCAGCGTGCGCATGTTCCTCCCTCTTTTCCCTCTTTACCCGATCTGCTTGTTTTTTCTTTCATTTAAAATTGCTCCATGCCAACCTGCTCCGTCATATTTCTCTTTAGCCTTTTTTGAACATTTGTTCCAGCAATGTATGCTGGGACATGTGTATATGTTATTATATTTACATATGGCTACGCACACAGACACGCCAACACACTGGCAGAACTACGCAACACTAGAGGAACCAATCCTCTGTGGCCACAGTGATTAATTACTTTTAACAAAGCAAACAGGGTCTTGCTTGTCCGGATCAATCTTTTCCTCGTCTTGGTGCGAGGCACTGTCACCAGTAATTGCCAAACTCCGTGTAGTATGAAATGAGGGCCACTTTCACCTCTCCCTGGTCCCAAGCTTAACCATAGCCTCAATTTTCTACGCCTGTGTGCCTGCTCTTCTGGCTCCCATGGCTCTACTGTCCCTAGCTTTATTTTTCTCTCTTCCTCTGTATCTCTCCTCTTTTCCCTTGTAATGCAACCCTTTTATTGGGAGCTATGTGAGATGGGTAGTCATGTCATCTTGTTTAATCTCTATGGATTTTAGTAGCTGCCATATGCTTTTAGAGCAGCCCATATTAAAAAATCTGCATCATGCCTCTTGCCATTCATGCATGCTAAATGGCTTTGCTCTGCCATGCTGATCAAACACTATTAATCTATTTGTAGTATGTATTTGTTTCTAAATGAGAAAATTAATACATTCTGCTACTACAGCCAGCTGGGCGCGGTGAGCCCCATTGATTGTTGGCACCCACAGTTTGACTCATAGCTCTGAGCAAGTGTATTTATTTGGCCTGCTGTGTGTGTGTCTATGTGTGTATTTGTACGAGCTTGTGTGTTTTCTGGCAGTGGATCACTTTTATGTTGAGATCAGTTGCCAGAGGAGTTTCAATCAACAAATTAATTTTTTTAAATGCATAAGGTGTCCACATGTGGTAAGGAAACCCGTTCACTTCTTATTACAGGACAGGCCATCAAGTCACGCAGCATGCATGGAGATGGATACCAAAGCCAGGGAAATACAGATAACGTGATTAGCAGGCGGACCCAATTAATGATGCATGGTGATGGCCAGAGAACACCAAGGGACCTTGCTTTTTAATGAGCTAACACCGACTATGCAGATGTGTAACAGGCCCACTGAGTGTTATCAGACACAGACACCTCCTTTCAGTAGAACTCTTACTATACCAATGAGCCCTATTATGGGAGCTCAGGATTTCAGTCTAAAAAAGTAATTACTTCATGTAAATGCGCATTAGCATGTCCAGTACTTTGATGTCTTTTTTCCTCTGTAGGTGTGAACCCCTCACAAGAATGGTACAACTGTTCAGCACAACTACATCTGGGATCGACCGATTATTCTATATAAGGAAACAGCCCTGAAAACGTCTCTCCTCATTAATAATGAAAAATCCACACTGGTCCGACCTTAATCTTCATTTTTTTTCAGCTTCTGATATTTTCCTTGGCCCAGCAATGTGTTGGAGCATGTCATATATATGATAAGTAGAGGAGCCTGTCGGCACGGGACTCATCACACACTTAAATTGGTGCGGCATGGAGTTCATATTGCAGTGTGGCCTAGGGGGAATTAGTGAGTCTATATATAAATTCCCGCTGCCATGTGTTGTGAATTAAAGTGCATTTATCTGGTAATCGCTAAGGGAGATCTCCGTGTGCACAAGCATGGAAAGGCAATGGCGCTGCAGCCACAACAGCCCAGTATACTGATGCTGCTGTTGCACTGGGAGATGGGAAGGAGAAACAGGTCATACACAATGAAGAGCTCTGATAGCCTGGATGGCAGTAAACATGTTTGGTACGCTAGGATGGAATAACAAGAGGAATCTCTTTGTCTCCTTCATGTGCTAACCTTTCTCTCTCTCTCCCTCCCTCTCTCTCTCTCCTTCCCTCTCTCTATCTCTCTCTCTCTCTTTTGGCCTCCTCTTTTGTCTTTCCACCGCCTCCTCTTGTCTTAAGTATAGGTCTGACCCTATGGGCTACATCAACATTGTCTTTCCTCAACCTGCCATCTTCTCTCTCTAGTCCTCTCAGTGCCTTATCTGTGATTCAGCTTGCCTTGACTCTATCATGGATGACTCCTTACTTGAAGTATCAAAAGCATTGGGACTCATGCAATGCTTTTCATTAGAGCGCTCCATAAAGGCTGACTGTGAAGCTTTTGAAGTGTTGTAGGGCAGCTCTGGAGAATCCACACTGTCAGGCAGCCTGCGCTTCAGACTGTGAAGCAACTTCCCAGTTCCCAACTAAGGCTAGAGCAACCTAATGAATCCAACACAAGTGCTGACATTGACAAGGAGCTGTGCCCACTGTGTGGCAGTGTGAGGCGGGTAATGACTTGGCGGACTTTGTCACACATTGGGATCTTCAAACTCAGCAAGCGATGATAACCAACCTCATGAAAAAAACATCTCAGGCTCAGAAATGCTTTTTTTTTGTGCTTGGCAGAGGATTTTTCAGTCTTCAGAAAATGCCAGTCTTTGAACAGCTTCCCTTTTGCACAGGCTAAATCATCTGTGAATAGGAAGTTGTAGTTTCAACTCTTAAGCCTTGAGATGTGAAACTCTGAGTGAAATGCTTTGGAGCAGTGTTGAAAGAGGGTCAACTGGACATGGTCAGTCATCCTAATGGCTAATGGAGATGCCGGGGTTCCCTTGTTGAGAACATGTGTCTCTAAATCAGTATTTACTAAGAGGAGGGCATTTTTCAGCCATGCTTGGGTTCTCTGTCAAAGCCAATTAAGGCAGTACAAATGAAGATGGAGGATGTGCTGCCTCGGGCCAGGAGAGTACAGCACCAGGGCCAAGTAGCCTCTTCTGTCTGCACTGTGGGGCTCAACACATTAGGGACACATATGGTCAGGGCTGCATATGCAATTGTCATTGGCTTTATATGATAAGTGCCTGCAATTTGAATGACACTAATTGAGTTTTAGTTCTATCATGAGATTATTTCTTGCACTCCTAAATTAGATAGGTGCTTAATTTGAAAGACAATCAGTTGTGGCAATCAACACATGAACGATTCAGCGGAGAATAGCAGTGTCTTGTTTGATAACCATGTTTGGTTGCAACAAAAATACTCTATAAAATCTGAGCGTTGCAGGTTTTTGGCACTAAAATCCTTTTATGGCCACCTCAAGTTTAGTCGGGGTAGAAAGCACTTCCGCCGCCTAGAGTTTGCTCTCTGTTCAGGTCCACCATCTGGCCTTGATTGATTAAATCTCCTTTAAGTAATTAATGTCTACTTTAATTGAGAGTCAGCCCCTGTGGCTGTGGGGTTCGTGTGCTACACTCAGGCAGTACTGAGCCAAGGATCTAGTTGAGAGGGGCATGGAAATCTGTTTAGCACCCTGACCCTCTCAGCCTCACATCTTAAGACTCTTAAGATGCTAATAAGAATGTGGGTATGCTAGCTGCATCCATGTGACAAATCAGGTTATAAATCATAGCGGAAGAGTGTGACATGGTTTTCCTTACATTGGAATTAACATGCTTGGAATGGGCTCCAGGCATATTGCCATTTTATCTTTTGGTTTATCACTTTCCATTGCTCTGTTTCCTTTGTGACAACCGTCAGTTATGGTGGCCATGCACGTAGCGGAAAGAAAATTGAATTCCCTCTGCCAAACAGTGTATTGTGACAGCGTGTCTCTGCACGACCCCACTATTGTGCTCTTTCATCTGTTTTGTGATGAATGAGCAATATCAGTTTTTCCCTTCTGTTTTACTTTGACTTTGGATGTGTACCACATGACACCTCTCCGATCACCAGCCCTGACCTTCTTTATTGAAGGTTCTCTTTGCCTTTTGATAATTGTTTTTAAGAAATACGTTAAACCATCCCCCCATCCAGATAATGGGAGACACAGTGAATGCTGAGAGCTCAGCATTGATTCCATATACCTGACTATGACCTTTTCCAATCTGAAGTCCTGCGCTGGCTGTCAGTTTGATGTGAGCTGGCTAATCGATTCCTTTCAGCCGTGAGAGAGTACTACGATGCCTCTCACACTAAAGTCTCTACCACGCGACCCTGGATTTTACCTGGGTCTTATTGTTGCCGCTCACTGAATAATGAAACATTTACCCTTTAATTGCCAGTTTCATAAAGAATGATCAGTTTAATTTGCTCTCATTAGAGCCATCTGATCTAATGGGCTAATTAAGGGCTTTGGATGGAACAGCAGTCACCAGAGTCTACAACACCCTTAGGGAGGCGTACGTCAATGGATCATAAATATTTTACTACGTCTACCTACATGCAGACTGTAAGGTGCCTCAATTTGACTTGCATAAGTGCTTAACATTCACCTTTTGATGTGGCTTATGTTGTGAACATAACATCACTGTTGACTCCACCAAGGATCTTCTACAAAAGCCCACCATGTCAGCATGTATAGGACAAAACAAAAAGCATCGTTTTTTCATCGATTAGCTGGATTAATGCACTCACTGTGAGGAAACAATGATTCTGTCACTGTCTTCTCACACTGACACAACACATACACACAGACAGACACACACTTGATCGATGTAGGTCAGGGGTGTTTGCTGGTTTGGGCTTTAGTCTTATTAGATTGGGGAGATGGTAATAGACGGGCAGCTGTGTCATGATTCTATCCCAGTGACCCCTGGGCCAGAGGTTTATGTCTGGCCCGGGGCAATGGGTGTAATGCCCCCACCTCCAGCTCTGTGAGGAGCGACCTCAGACCCCCTCAGTCCTGGGGGATCTGTCGGGAGATGCAGGAAGATGGGTACAAACTCAAGGACTATGCTTTTGTAAGTATATTTAATTAAGCACAGCCTCCATTGTGCTGGACTGTGGTTTTCAGCTTGACAAGTTGAAGGACAGAAGACCCAAAACAGCTATCATTAAAAAAAAAAAAAAAAATGTTTTACTTCATTTTTTAAAGCCGTGCTCCCAGCTTATTTGTCATGACCGACAATTATTTCTGGATATTAAATGAAGCAGTTGACATTTAGGGTACCGCGCGTATCGACTGTGTAACCTCAAAGTGTAGTGGAACAGATTTGCAATGGATGGCCGAAGCACACTGAACACTGAAACCCTGGTCGACACATGACATTACCGGGTCACATTGGAAACCAGGCAACGGCACTTATAGTTAAAGAGCCGAGAAACAGAGGGAAGACTGTCAGCAATCCCTTTGTTTCCATCACACCATTAGTGCTAATCCGACCCCGGTGTCCTGGACTGTGTGTAAAGATGATTTTGAGTAATACATTTTCGTTGAAGACAGATGGTGGTTTTACTTGAGGAGTTTTTGATGTATTTTTTCTCCAGTTTGTATTTGTGTGTGTGTGTAGTGTATTTGCAGCCTGCTGTCCCTATTTGATGGTCTGATTTGGGTTCCATTATGTCGCCAGCGGGGTTTTGTTCTCAGCCGTCACATTGGCACCAACTGCCCTGCGGGTGATCAGAAACCATCTGCAGCAGGCGTATCCCAAACACACCACAGCAGTGAAGGGTGTGGCACGCTCTAAACGGAGCTTACACGGCCTCTATTGATTTCCACATTTGAGAGCATCTCTATTATTGCTGATCACCGATCAGGGAATAGCCAGACAAGGATGCTGTTGCCTAGCTGTGCTACCGGAGCAGTCGGCTCAATGACGGGCTGCCTGCATTGTCGGCAAGGATAGTTACTGTTTGTTTAGAAAGACATCATTGTGGCGGAGATTTGACGACTTGTACGACTTGTGTTTGTGGCAGAAAAGAACTTCAGCCGTATATGACCTGACTACACATCTGTGGGTTTCCAGCTCCAGTGCCCTTGATACAAAGCATTTCACAAATAAGCTTGGCAACTTGATTTCTTGCTGGAAATGGCACATTCAGGATATGGGTAAACAAATATATTTCACAGTCTTTAGCAAGCATTTTATCTTGGAAGCACTACACATCTTGACAAACATTATCTTAGATTTAATATATAAATAGGCTCATGGAAACATGTAACAACATTTTGACTAATAAGGTTTTCCAATTCTTTGAGAGATTTTGTCAGCATTCATCCAATTTTAAGATGCTAGTTAAAGAACTTCTTACAATCGCTCATATTGGGCAAAACCCTGAGTGTCTCCATACAGAATATCTACCATGCCTTATGAAGAATCACACTCCTGTCGCACATTGTTTGCTTCTATTTTTCACAGCCAGTCTGTATGTCCTCTAAGCCTGTTAGGCCCAGATCTTGCACAAGGATAGAGAAGTGCAAACATAGACATGCTCCCATGGGCTGACGACACCCCTGGGGTTACAGTGTATACTGAAGAGGAGCCTAAGGAGGGGGCAAGGACGTATGGCAGGGCATTCATCTGCTAATAGAAAAAAAACAGCTCTAACAGCTGTTCTTACGCCAAACTCACAATCTTAATCTTGTCAACTTTCTGTTCAGCTGCTCTGACTGAGGGCCTTATTGTGAACAACAGAGCTGTCACTTAAAGAAAATTGTCCATGTTTCATTGTAAGTGTCTAGTTGGAGAGAGAAAGCATTATGCGACTGTGTGTTGCGCATTAGCATCTTTGTGCATATGGCAAATGCTGGTTCCCCCACGGTGTGTTGCACAGTGTACCGGAGTGAATAACTTTTATTTTTTTTGCATCATTTCCCTCTTCCTCCTAAGCATAAAAACATGAATATTTAAAACTACATCAAACAAGCATTCATGAAATATTAAAATGGTTGGGAAACAAGAAAAGCTTTTATCCTCTCTCTTATTCGTTTGTGTTATCCAGCCTCTCTCTTTCACTCCCTCACTCCTTTGCTCGCACACACACGTATTGACACACATGCACATTCACACCCACGGGTAAGAAAGACAACATTCCCACTCGATCCTCTTCTGTGGTATCAGCACAGTGTTGCGTTAAACAGAGGAGGCAAAGATGCTAAAAGGTTCTGTGATTTATTTACTCTGGATTGAATTTCAGGCATAACACATTTTTAGAAGTCTTGGTATGTGGATGTTTTTTTTTTTTTACAAGATACCAAACAGATACGTCACATTTCAGGAGGGCCTGTTGTTTTATGTGAGAACTTTACCTCTGGAGAAGTTATTCGCTATTATGCATCCCTTTTTGGCTGAAAGATTTAACAATGACTTGTACCATTCTGTTTCCTATGTAATGCTGTTGTATGTTGACAGGGCAAAGTTAATCTGGGGAGCCTTGTCTTTCCCTGTACGGTCCTCTCTATCTCTTCCTCCCACTACTCTACCTCTCTCTATCTATCTCTCTCTCTCTCAGTGTCTCTCTGTCTGGCTAAGAGCTAAAGGCTCTGCTAATCACTGTAGCAGCAGCTCGAAGCAGTTACTGCTGTGTTTTTAGAAAAGATCCTGTTAAGCGTGGCATTAAAACATGGTGTGTAGGGGTAAAGTCTTGCTATCCCCTCCCCCATAATGCTTCAAGCCAAAAGCGTAACCAACCTGTTACTGTTAATTCTCTTCCTTTCTGCACTATTTGATGCTACACACACCACGCTAGTATTCAGCCACTGTAAATGTAAATTCAAATGAACCTTTTGTTTTATGAGTAGCATTGGTTGAATTGACTTGTTGGATTATGCTAAGGATGAGGTTATATTGAATGTGTATGTCTTTGCGCAGCCACATGATGTGTTTTGAAGGCAGTGGGAGATCAATGGAAGAAAAAAAATTCCTATAAGGCTGTACGGCACATTGATTCTGTCATTTTTGCCACGGATCTTTTGTTCATGCATGTATTCACGTGCTTGTGTTTGCAATATTTTAATGCACTCTCTGCACAGTCAAGTCTTTCAGCTTTTATATAGGTCGGGGCAGGGTAAAATGAAGGGATTAAAGTAGATGGCTTTTTTTTTTTAAGTGAGCATTTCTTTTTTTCTATCTTTGTCCTCGTCCTTTTTCCCCTGATCGTCTGAGTCGGGGCACGCCGCTCAAGAGAATGAAAGAAAGATCTCAGAGCGGGCAGTCATATTGTAGGCTAAATCTAATCAAAGCTAGAAGTGCTTTTAAATGTCTTTTGTTCCCCTGGGCGAAAGGTTTGTGGGCCTCTCCACTCACCAATGCGTCGTGCCCAAACTCCACCGCCACTAGATGCAATTAATATCGAGCGGAATACGCTGGCCTGCAGTCCCCTCATATAATAACAGTGTTAGAACAAAGGTTAATGCTTTGAATCTAATCTCTGTCCTCGTCATTTTCAATGGAGTTGTGATGCAAAGGGAGGTAGACATATTGTGGGGCGAAGCGGGTCTTGAGAGAGATTGGTAGTCAGTGGGGGGGGGGGGGGTGTGGAGGGGGGTATTTGACTCGGACGAAAGCAAAATTAATTACTGTTCCCTATAAATTTGATGTCATGTCTCATTTTCCCTAATCCCCCCCGCCTTTTTCACTTCCTAGTGGTGCTAACAGAGAAGCTTGGGAAGACTAATGAAAAGGCCTCTTAGATGCTAATGGCAAATTAGCCCTCGTGTCACTTTTGGAAGCTGTTAGTGGAGTGACTGCCTACTCAGTGAGAAGGTGGCCAGACGGCAGCATGGACTGCTTCTGCCCTACACAGACAAGCACACAAACACACATTCACACTAAGGAGGGAAAAGTAACGCTTAACATGACAGATAGTTTTACTTTTAGTCGGATACGGTTATGTCTTTGCCTTACATAATTGTGATCCCTCATTTTCCCCATGCTCTGCTTCTGTAATTGCAAGTTTTTTGACACTTAAGCCCAGATATAACTATTCTGAGAGACAGTTTGCTTTCTCTTGGGGGGATTTAGTGGTTTGGATCACACATAATGAGCTGGATCTACTCCCTTGTCTCATTATACTGTTGTTAGACTGGACCAGAGACAGGTTTTAACAACTCACTAGGAGTATCGCCTGAACAGGCCTCAGACTCAAACATACAGAGTCACAAACTTGCTTGGATAAAACATCGTCTTTTCTCTGGTGAGTCCAAACAGACATGCTGGAGGAATGAAAAAAAATGCATTTCTTGTCGGGGCTTTAGATCCCAGAGACATCGTCTGTTTTAGTTTTGAATCTGAATTTTTTTCCAAAACATATTAGTCTCTCACTGAAAAATACAGTATGTCAGCAGTCACATGCAGTTTACTTCTCAGCATATTGAGTTATTATACTCCTCGCAATATGTCCTGGATGACTAATGTTGTTCATTTTTGTCTGCTTGTAGAGCCAGTCACGTATCCAGAACATGACACAAGTGTATATCTGATGTTATAATATATGGCAAAAACAGACTCTGGCCAGTTGTGTTATTGTTTTAGAAGTGCGTCCTGACAAAAGGGAATGCACCGTCTGAAGTATTTATGTGTGTCTTATATTGAGCTGAAGAGCAACTTGAGAAAGTAGCTCTCTCTTGTTCTCCTTTTTCTTTCTCTACCTTTTTTCTGACATAGCCAAAAAAAAGAAGAAATCCCTGCGCTCTACTTGTGTGCAGTTCACTCCCACAGCAAACAGAAGAAGAAGAAACAATATTGAATAGAAAAACAATCGCTGCTCCTGAAAAGGCAGCCTGCCAGAGTGTAGCATGTGCATTTATGTAAAACTTATAATCCAATTAACACGTACAAAAAACCCAGTGATCACTCCATTATGGGAATACAAAGGAGAAGAGGTGCCATGTTCAGAAAAACTGCTCATGTGGAAAAAATGCAAATGGCGTGAAATGAGTGTGTCTGGTAATGTGTTTGTATACAGTCCCATGCTGTGGCACTAGACTACAGCCCCAGATGATGACTCTTGTCCTTCCTCTCTCTCTCTCTCTCTGCAGGCATACTTCCGACAGGGTGTTGCCCTTCAGTACCTTGGTCGCCATGCCGACGCACTGGCCGCCTTCGCCTCCGGGCTGGCCCAAGACCCCAAGAGCCTGCAGCTGTTGGTGGGCATGGTAGAAGCCGCCATGAAGTCGCCATTACGAGGTAAGAAATTTAGTAGCTGATCATGTTCATATGCGTGTGTGTGTGTTTGTGTGTGTATGTGTGTGTTTGTGTGTGTGTGTGTGTATGTTGACAGTGTTTTCATGTGTTTGCGTGTCGCTGTCTGTCTTCTTCACCATCTCCACAAGTTTTGTCCGACAGCCTGCTTGAAGGCCTGTCTCTGAGATAATCCCCACAGTCTGTCAGTCAAAAGGCGTGTTGGGGTGACTTTACCTGTCACTTTTTTTTTTGCCGTTTGGCAGGCAGGAAGGCCATCTCTCCATTGGTCCGTCTTTCTGTCTCTGTGACTGACTGTTGATGTCAAGAGCCTACCTCCGGACTCTGAGGCCTGACGCCTGCAGCTTCAGCGTATCTTATTGTCAGTCGGGCCGATCTCACAACGAGATAGCCCGTTATCTTAATGAGCATCCAACACTAAGGCCATTGTCCATGTCTGCCCCTGTGCAAGCCCACCTTTTTATTCAAAAGCAGAGTGGATTCATAAGTAGTGGATTCAAGCCTAGATTGTTACTAGAAATGTCTGCTGTCTGTTTTGCATTATTATCTGTCGGATCAGCCAACTGCAGTGACCTGATTGTCCATGAGTAATCAGTGTGGACCAGCCTAATGAGCCTTAGAACAAACCTGGGAACAATTTGACTGCAGATGACCACTGCGGAGGTTTTAATATTCTTCAGATCCTAGATGGCACCGACTGCCAAAATAGACTGAGTCATCCTGCAGTTATGCTTTGTCATCATCTCTTCTCCAAAACGCTGCCGAAAAAACCTCTGCCTGCGAAATTAACTTGGCCTTGTTTCACACACCAAACTTTACTGAACTGTACAAAAAGTTCAGCCTTTGTTCAGCGCGGAATTTCTTTAATCGAGTGCAGCGCTGGATATGTGTGCGTGCAATTGCAGAATAAAAAAATAATGATATTGCAAAGAGACTAAAGAAGGTAGAGCCCATCTGAGCAACATTGAGTATAAAAGCCCGTCACTGGAGCCAGAACAAGAAAAAAAGGGCTCTGGGTGCGAGCCTAGACCCCGAGCATCATGGACCAGAATCAGTAGGGTGGGACAAACATTTAGCCAAAGCAATCTAAGCTCTTAATTGTTTACCCTATTTCCCACAGTACCAGGCAACCAGCAGAGGATCTAATCCAAGGTGTGTTGAGGAGAGGTAGCTGGGTCAATGGATTAGGAGCAATGATCCTCTCAGAGGGGCTGCTGGCACTGGGGGACGATAATCATTGCTACGCCAGCAAACAGGGAGGATAATCAGTGTTACTCAGCCAATGTCCCCTGATAAGTAAAACGTAGACGAGCGTTGCTTTCTCTTTTCATCAATGAGAAAGAGTGCCACATTCTTGCCAGCCTGTTTAAGCCGGCCTCATATAGCACACTCATCCGAGGTTTTAGATTACCATGTCCTCCAATTTAATTACAGTTGAGCGAAGCCAAAGTTTTCAGAAATTCACCTTGAGCCACAAATATGTCTTGTCATAGCCAAGTTATTGTAGCGGGTTTTCCACCTGCTTGCTTTGTGTTGTAACAACATTGTGATTACACTTAAAAAAATTGTAATCCCTTTTGTAATTACACTTATAGCAGTTCTGAGAACACTACATTAGTCCCATCTGTGCACAGACTCAATGATGCTGCCATGTTGTCGCTGATTGTATCTAGCTGTGTTCAGTGATCTCAGTCATTTATCTCACCGCAGACATCTGTATGCACTAAGATGTTTACGGTCCGTCCCAAAGCACCTTTATGCGTCTTTTCTGCAAAGAAGCAAAGCAAAGAAATCCGTCTAATCACATCCATACCAAAATAGGAAATATAAATAAATCAGGATGGAGGAAGACAAATAATGAGCCTCAGAGAACAATATCGAGGCATGTGTCTTCAAGGACACAACGTGCACAGGATTTATCAAAGCCTTCTTTTGTTTTCAGCAGTAAATTTAATATTATATGTAAAGCATCCCAATTCTTTGTGTGTGTCGAATACAATTCAGCTCTCTCTCCCTGACATACTCCCACTCCTCCTTGCCCGGATCAAGGTTTCTTCTTGTTATTCCAGAGTCGAGCAGCTGTTGTGTTCTCATGTGACTCATACAGTATTTCCCACAACAAAGGTCTCTCTCACACAAGTGGAAACTGGTGCAATCTCACCTCCCTCCTTTTTCACTGTATCTGTCCCCCCCATGTCTGCCACTTCCAATCATCCTGGCAGCAATTTTTCCCTCCGCTATCAGCATTGTCCATCTGTATCGTTGTAACAGGCTGTGGGAAATCAGCCTCTCGCACTTGTATCTATCGGATAAGAAAGAAACATACTATTCATCCATGCTCCAGTTCTGTCTCTCATTCAGCTGCTTGGGGCCAGAGGGAGCGCAAAGGGTTCATTAGCCCTTAATTATTGGATTGTCTTCCACATATGCTATAACACAAATGGGGGTTTT
Organism: Ammodytes marinus; assembly: GCF_949987685.1. Taxonomy (NCBI): domain Eukaryota; kingdom Metazoa; phylum Chordata; class Actinopteri; order Uranoscopiformes; family Ammodytidae; genus Ammodytes; species Ammodytes marinus. The sequence goes on from NC_137231.1 coordinate 12,666,661, forward strand.
CATTTGAAGATCCCTTCTGATAAAACATACGAGGAGATGCTTTCACAGTGTGGCAGTTATTGATCCAGAATGGACCATTTGCCATTAAAGAGGTTGCAGCCCTTTCATTGGAAGATGTTGAGCCCTATATGTTCATTCAGAGCAAAATGCTTTGAGTAGAGGGGCTGCTGTTTAACTCAACTGACATTTGCCTTCCCTAGAGAGGACAAGAAAGTTATCAGGGTATTACTTAAAGGATGATAGCAATTGTGTTTGATATTTTTCAACAAAGCTAAGAGCAAAACATTGCGTCTCTGTGTGTATGTTCGTCGTTCTGTCCTTTTAAGTTTCTCGACAATCTTTCATCACATCCACTGTGCACTTGGCAGGGTGTGTTTCTGGGAACCCAAGGGAGTGAAGTGCAGATGTGAAGTTGTTTGGATCGCAAAGTTCTGGAGAAAACTGCAAATACCTGGTTGTGGTCAAGCCAGTTGAACTTTGGTGCACGTCTATATCCATGCTGTTATGGTACTAGTGCTAGGAGTGCACAAAAGGTCTGGACGCTACCCTAACACATGCAAATAGAATCAAATCCAAATGGTTGCATCGGCACATCCCTAATGGGCACTGCACTAGTTCAATAAAAATACACCAAAACAAAGTGTAGCCGAAGCCTGAAATAGACTGTTAAAATCGCATCAATGGGCCATGCTGTTGCAGTGGCTGACATGTTCTTTCATTACAAGCTTAATGGGTACTGTACAGGCCCCCAGGATGCTGCCTTCTCCGAGCAGCCAGCATGGACTAGTGGCCAACCCATTGGTACTGCATGCTGTGAATGGGAGCTTATTTTCATGGTAGCCCTAAGGCAGATTTCCCCGTCCACACCAATACAAGCGGCGAACAAGATTGTGTCGCCGCAAAATTTTTCTGGATATCAATCATAGGCTCAAACTTATCTTGAGACCATATACTATTAAAACTGAAGTTTTTTCATTTCAAAACGCCACATAAAGCGTTTTATTAGCCCAACGGCTTTTAACGGCTTTCAGTTTGTTTTCGAGGGAGGAGGAGGGAGCGGCACGTCATACACTTGGGCGTGCCAGGGCTTACATGAAAGCAATATGGCAGCTTCCTTGTTGCTTCTCTGCACCTGAGCAGCTTTCATAGGAATGAATGGGCGCCATTTTTCAATACGGTGTCCATTTCTTTATATGTCCATGGTACTGTAGTTCATTTTGAGAAGATTGCATATACAACGTCCTAAATACTCACTTCTAATATGTGGCAAAAAAAATAGTAACATTTGCTATTAGCTACAGTGCCTGACTATATTAGTAAATGAGTAAGTAAACTAGAATGTGCATTTCCTGAAGGAATTGTGTGTAACAGCTGAAAGCAGCTGCTAGCTGAAGCTGATGAAAGCGAAGTCAGCACGACACTTTTTGAATTATGTTCTGACGTAGGAACCAATAGACTTTGTGCAGAATGCTATTAGGGCTGGCCCGAATTATTCGAATATTCGAATACTCGCTCGGAAAATTAGTATTCGGAGCTTAAATTAGTATTCGGAGCTTCGTTTTTTTTTTTTTTTTTAATAATTTTTTTTTTTCAATTTTTTTTTGCAAGAAGCTAGTACTGCAATATAATGTCATCAAATAATTTTATATTTGGATATAAAAGTTAGTAATATTGTAGTAGTAGTAGTAGTAGTAGTATTGCTCATTTAGGAGGATATTACATCACTAAGTGTCATAGCTCATCCATTACTTCACCTCCGAGCGCGTAAATCTTCAACAAAATATGCAGATACTGTCAAAATCGGTTCCAGGGAGTATATAGGGATTATTAACGTTTAAAAAAAAAAAATTAAAATTTTTTTTTTTTTAATATAGGGGAAGGTGGGGTGATTTGTGCATTTTGGAAGTTGCAAAACCCCTTGTTTCTAGAAAACCGTGGAAGAAATTGGAAATGTGACCACATATTTAAGAAGAGCCATCCATTTGACTCATCCTGTAAAGAAGGGAGACACAAGGAATAAGATATAAGCACATTTAAGCTAAAAAAACTGTGTTTTGCCTTTCAAAGTAAAATTTCCATGATCAAGGTTTTTTGATTATTGTGTCTGAACAATTATAGACACGTTTGAAAACATTTGACACATGTTTTAGTGCTTTGGTATGCTACACTTTGAGTCTATATAGTTAGCACAATGTCAACCCTAAATTGCTGCATCATGCCTATTATCCAAAATTCTGGGGATGGGGTGATTTGTGCGCAAGGGCCTGGGTGAGTTATAAGTAAGTAAGTAAGTAAAATGTATTTATAAAAGCACATTTATGACAGTTTGCACTGTCCAAAGTGCTGTACATAGTGCATTCAGTAGGTAAACAATGAAGGTAAAATAACAATAACCAAAATAAAAGACGTAAAGCCCATACATCCACATAAACACAGATAGTAGTGCAGAGGTAAGTAAGTAGTGCAGAGGTTAATGGGGAGGAAACACCAGGGTGTACATATGGGTTTTGAGCCTTGATTTAAAGGCAGAAATGTAGGGGGAATCACATTTGTCAGGTGGCAGTTGGTTCCACAAGCACGGAGCAACTAGTGCAAAGCACATTTCTGAGAGTTGTGCCAGTGGCATGGCTGTATACGCTGGTCACCAAAAGAAAGTGATTGTCTACAGTAGCTCAGAAGAGAGTGACATCTCAATTCCAACGACACCACTTATGAGAGTTCAGATGGCCAGAAAGATGATGATGGTGACTTTGTGGGGTGATTTGTGCGACAAGACAACTTTTTTTCCGAAAGCTATATTTCTTAAACAGTTTATTCCAGATCCAAAGTTTTTATTGCCAGGGATGCACAACATCCTGAAATATATGTACATATTTGAGTTGGAGACATAACTGTCAAGGCCTCACTTTAAAATCACTTTGAGTAAAAAGTTGCACAAATCACCCCACCTTCCCCTATATATATATTTTTTTTTAATGTTGTTTTTGATAGTGTGTTTTTCTGGAACGAATATTCGAATATTCGCTCGGAAAAACCAACGAATATTCGAAGCCTGAAAAATGGTATTCGGGCCAGCCCTAAATGCTATAAAGTGGGTAGGTCGGGAAGACAAAATAATGCGTTGTTTGGTTTGGTCTTTGCATGGAATTAGTTAACAATTACAAAAATACATTTTATCAACAGCATTATCCTTTGAAAAAGTAAAGAAAAAGATCAACTTATATTATGGTTTGTATCGTAGTATATGCAAGGAATAACATTAAAGAAAATATATTTAAAGTATAATTAGTGTTTAGGTGTTTTGAAAATAACTATTTGGTACATTACATACAGCATTTTCTACCCACAAGAATACTGTCAAAAAGCACCCTTAAAAAGAGGAGAAATATTGGGGCGAAATTACTTGTTAGCTGTGTAGAAGTCATCTAGGTAAAGGTTGTAATTTTTTTTTTTTAAGATTATTTTTTGGCATTTTCAAGCTTTATTAGATAGTACAAAGTTGAAATGGGGAGACAGAGAGAGAGGGGGGATGACCTGCAGTAAAGGTCCACGGGTCGGATTCGAACCCGCGACCACTGCAACGAAGGCCGGAGCCAATATGGTACGCGCTCTATCCGCTACGCCACCGGAGTGCCCCAGAGGTTGTAATTCTTGCTTCATATCTTGATACATGGCTCAGTAAATACTAAGCTTTTGACTGTGTGTGTGCAGATGCCTGTGTATGAGTGTGAAACAACGCATTCAGAGGGTGTCATATCTACCTCTCTGTGATCCGAGCTGCCATGACACCTTTTTAAAAAAGGATTTTCTCAGTGTTTGATTTATGACCTCGCTCTTGGTGTCACTCTGAAGGTAATTTACATGCTATGAATGGATATGATATGCACACACTGTCTCTATAAGCACCACATCCTGCCAAATGCTGGAACAGAAGCAATGCTCTTGAAAGAGGATCATCAGTTATGCTTTTGAGTGCTTGTGTGGGGAAGCATCTCACATTGTGTGTGTGTGTGCGTGTGTGTCTGTCTGTCTGTGTGTGTGTGTGTGTGTGTGTGTGTGTGTGTGTGTGTGTGTGTGTGTGTGTGTGTGTGTGTGTACACACATGAATAAGTGTCTCTGGTTGTGTTTCCAAGAATTATTGAGATTGTCCAGATTGCGACTGTGTACTTAATGTAAGTCTAAACAAATGAGCGAGTTTGTGAAATATACTTAGCAGCCACACATGGCCAGTTTGTCTTGACTTAACACTACTTAGGTGTACCTCAGTAGAAACTCTGCTAATGCAGGGCAATAAGAAATAAGCACCCCCTTTCCCCCAATACACTCTTATACATGCATGCAAATATTATACACTGACACGCACTAATACATCGATAGACGGACACTAAGAAACACACACACACACACACACTTGGGCGTGCCTCCTTTGCCCCACTTCATGTTGTTCGATGTTGGTGTCTGCCGTAGGGCTTTGTAATCCTGAGGGGCTGTGGATCCCAAATCCCGCGCGGCCCACCATTGATTTATGTCATTGTGTGCATTTTCAGCCTCTTCAAAGGTCACCTTGTGTGTCTCCTTTGCTCTGCATTCATCTGCTGTTGCTGTTCTTGTGCATTAGCTGCATTAGTTTCCCCATCAATCTTTAAACTCTTGCCCAAAACATGCTCAGCCTCCCGTATTCTCTTTAACAAGCCTATCAACTGAGGCGAGAAAAAGCATTTCACTGTGTGGTTTGTAAGGACAGTTGCACACAATGGTCTAAACTTGTGTGTCATTTTGATGCAGCGCTGTGGAAAATTGAAGCCAAAGAGAACAGAAAAAGGCTCACATGTTGACTTATTGTCAAATTGCCAGTGAAAGCCGTCACTCAGCTGAGCTACAGGCTATGCTTATTCAGGCAGACAAAACACAACCGCTGCCGGAAAGAAAAAGTAGAATGTGAATTTAGACAGCAGTGAACATTTGTCAAGGTTGATAAATACATAACACAGTTACTGCAACAACATCAGGTATTGTCGACGGTCCCCATGTCTGCACAAGGTTATGTTTTGTCATATTTCTGGGTCTGTTTCTAATCTCCTTCTTTACTCATGTCCTTCCTGCACAGAGTCTCTGGAGCCCACCTATCAGCAGCTGCAAAAGATGAAGCTGGACAAGAGTCCCTTTGTGGTGGTGTCTGTGATTGGCCAGGAGCTGCTGACAGCGAGCCACCACACTGCCTCTGTTGTGGTGCTGGAAGCCGCTTTGAAGATCGGCACATGCAGCCTCAAGCTCCGCGGCTCCGTCTTCTCGGCCCTCAGCAGCGCCCACTGGTCCCTGGGCAACACCGAGAAGAGCACTGGCTACATGCAGCAGGACCTGGAGGTGGCCAAGACCTTAGGTAAGAGGCCTCAACTGGGCAAGGAGGAAGCAGAGTGGGCTTTCAACTAATGCCCATTCATGTTCTCCAGAGGAAAAATCCTACTGTCTTTGATGATCCTCTGACCAAATACCTGCAAACTGATAACATTCCCATCAGCTTCAGCTGAAGTCTGTGTGGCTTGCTAATTAGCAAATGTTAGCATGCTAACACACACACCAATCTGATTTTAAACATTGTACACATTATACCTTCTAATGATCATTATGTTTACATCATCACTGTGAAGATATTATTATTATTATTATGACTTTATTTGAACAGGGACAATGTACAAAAGAAACATTAACCTTGTTTGGAACAAGAGGAGAGATGCATTGTACCAGGTTTTAGCAAACTGCTATTTTCCACCTGTAGTCCCTGGGCAGGTAATAAAAAGTACTAAACAAGACACAATAATATCTAGACATGGGATTAAACATTAAAAGGATAACAAGATACAATGATATAAATACATAGGATACAAAATAAAAATAAAAAAAGTTTATGAAAAGCACTACATTACTTAATTAATAAAAAAAATAAAAAATACCCCTATCCTACTAGCACTACAACATTCTATAGGTGTGTGCAGGTCTGCTGCGTGAGCAACCAAACCTTTGTCAGACGGGAGAAAGCCCGGAAATCACCATTGGTTATAAGATCTGTTGGGAGACTGTTCCATTGTTTAATGCCTACAGCGGAGAAGGACGACTTTCCAAATGTAGTTCTGCGTTGTGGGATTCTGCATTCTCCCCTAATTGTTGACCTGGTTGCTCGTGCTGACATTTCTGAGCCCAGTGTCACAAAGTTCCTTAAGGGAGGGGGTGCAGCATTGTGTATGATTTTGAAAATTAAGCGCACATTAGCATACACAATGCGATTTTCAAAATTAAGCAGATTGTGTTTATCCAAGATTTTGCAGTGGTGATATTGACGAGTTTTTTTATCATGAATTTTAAGAGCATTTTTATATAATGATTCAAGTGGTCTCAAGGTTGTTTTACCTGCTTGAGACCAACTTGTCATACAGTAAGAAAAATGGGAAAGCATCATAGCATTCAGATAGGTGTTATTACCATGCTGATGTTAGCATGTAGCTCAAAACACCACTGCACTTTGCATTGGTGTAGCCAAACAGAGCAGCTAGCATGGCCGTACACTCTTAGTCTTGATCATGAAAGTGTAATATCAGTAGGGGAGAACGGGGTAAGTAGGCACACTTTTTACTCTAGTGAGAATTGCTTATCACCTAAACATCTTTCAATAGTCATTCCTACATTAAATTGAAGCTTAAGGTGTTGGCTTGAAATGTGTACCCCTCACTTTTTCTATCTTATTGTAATAAAGAACAAATTAATCATCAAAGACACCCTTACACATTGTGACAACCAACCCCATCAAGGGGTCGGTTGTCAAACACTATGGGGTTATTTGTCACAATGTTATCTTAATGGGAATAATCTTAAAAAGAAGGCAAGAAAGTAGAACTAAATTTGAAAGTTTAATTGCATTGTCAAGTTGACAAATAGGCCTACATAACTTACTGTAGCCTTGGCAGCGGGTCTAGTTTGGGATGCACTGGGTTGTTTTGATTTTGTTGCCCTTTTTTCTTTTGCATGCTAGCTGCCTTTTCCTGCTCTATTCTTTCCTTCTCTGGGGTGTCAGTGAGGATACAGCTTGACAATTTATTTCGTTATTGGGTTCCTTTTCTGGCTGCAGCCTTGTGATAACATGTGACAACCAACCCCCCAAAAAATGTGACGACCAACCCCAACTTGAATTTCTTGCTAGCATCAAGGCCAACAACCATCTGACAACTAATTAGCTTGCTAACCACAATCTAAACTATAGTTTACCCTTCACACTTTGTATGGGTAACAAGTGTTTTGTTATAAACCCATTGTGTAAAAGCCTAGAAGAAAAATACTGAGGAGCTAAATATTTTCAATTTGACATGAAAAACACAAACAGTCGTCTGACCTCAAATTCAGCAGTCTAACTCCAAGGAAGACTATGTAGGTGACCTCTGATCCCAATTCTGGATATTTACATACCAAAATTTCACAGACAGCGCCTTCTGGTTCCGAGATATAACGATTGTGACAACCAACCCGTGTGACAAATTACCCCGTTCTCCCCTACATGTTTTACATGTTATTCTAGCCTTGAAGTGGAGGGGTTAAAGAAAACAATAAGCATTTGTTTACCTAGGACAGACTTTTTGTCTATTTGTGTATTTCCCTATTTTAGCATCTTGTTCCAATTAAATAAAATTAAAAATTACTCTGCGGGAAACATTGACCTACTTCTTTGCTCAAAAATAGATGTTACTTCCTGTGAGTGTGGATAATCGGTCTGGGAGTTATATATATATAAAGAAGAGGTGAGAAGGTCTGAGGAAAAGACAGTAAGATGAAGAAAAAACTTAAGATGGTAAAATAGGGGGGTGAAAAAATTCAAACGGAGAGTAGCACAGACTGGCTCCACTCTTTTCACCCCTACACAGTTTGACACATGACTGGGCAGAGCAGCTGGAGATAAGGAGCTGTGGTTCTCAGGTGTTGCATAGAGACTGGCCGCTTTGCTTTGGCCCTGTCTGTGAGGGCCTCTCTGTCAGGCAGGAATAATAAGGCTTTCCCCTCTCAACCTCTGGAGCATTGAGATCAACACGACCAGCTGTCAGGGAAGCCGCTCTACTGTGGAGAACTTATAGCAACCACTTTCCCTTTTAAGGGTGCAGCAGGCATGTCAGTGGCATAGATGTGGTTCATCACATCACTGTTCAACAGTGACGGTGGTATGATGCGGAATAAACACCAGTTGCTTTGTAATAACATCGGCTTTACTGTGCTTTACTTTTAATTTCTTTTCTTTTCTCTTCTCTTCTCATTTATTTATTTTTTTTTTCTGTTCAGGTGACCAAACGGGTGAATGCCGCGCTCATGGGAATCTGGGCTCGGCATTCTTCTCCAAGGGAAACTACCGCGAAGCGCTCACCAACCATCGCAACCAGCTGGTGCTGGCCATGAAGCTGAAGGACAGAGAGGTAAGAAGCACACACTCTCTCTGAGGCTTTGAAAGTAGTTACAGCTGTGAGAAAATGGAAGGAGTGGCATAGCTGTCATTGCCGAGGACAATAAATGGAGGTTAAAAACTTCTTATTTTTTTCTACTTTTCTACATGTTGAAGATTGGGGTTGTGCTGTGCCCAGCATTCCCCCTGTTCTGGCTGTTTTAGAGGGTATATGAGGGAGGAGTCTGAAGGACACAGAAGAGATGCGCCTGCTCTTTGTCTATTTAAAAACACGAGTGTCAAGTTGGTGCAGAGAACGGATGAAGGTGATGGGGGATGAGAGAGAGAGAGAGAGAGTAAGGCAGTCGAAGGGAAGGCCAAGAGTAGGATAGTCTCAGCAGCTGGTTCACCTTATGATCAATGCAAACGTCCTATGCCGATACTGATGCAGATGTTTACCTGGTCAGGGATCCCCGGTAAGCCTGGGGCTTTGTAACATTCATTTTAGAATGCAATTTGCAGAGATTAGGTTGTATGAATATGGGGCAGTGAGAGAGGGAAGAAGAGCAGCAGAGAAAGAAGAATATATGAGAGAGGTGGAGGGAAATATGTTTAGAGGACTGATCCACTGTTTGGTGCCCTCTTTCTCTCCTCACTCTGTCTCTCAAACTTCTCTCTCTCTCTCTCTCTCTCTCTCTCCCGGACCCTCCACAGTCATTGTTTGGGGGTGACAGGTGCTTGTTCCAAACACAATTCCCGTCACGCGAGGGAGAAGAATGGTCTCCGTTTCCCCTTCATTCCTTATCCTTCCCCAGCAGGCCCCGGCAGGACCCGCTTGTTTGTGTTCCCTGATATCAGGAGACATTTAAACAGTCCAGTCAAACGCAGCACAATGCACCAGGATGAAACTTACAGTTGAAGAATGAGGCCAGGGGTTCCTATTGACATCTCTGCCTCACACCGTTTGAGGATGTATGCTTGGGCAAAAGTATGATTATGAGTCTACAGACAACCAGTGCCAAAATAACCTCTGTCATGTAATGAGGTTAGAGAGAGAGAGAGAGAGATGGGTGAGAGACATAGTGAACACATGCCAGGTCCTCGGGGTGCACTCTGAGGGTTTGACTGCTCTGCACATGTAGCCCGTAATTGGCCGGCTAAATGTCCGATTATATGTTTTAAGAGTGTATATACAGTATACCGACCATTATATCCAGTGAACAGACTAGTATGAGTCTGCTCCTGGTGTTATTTATAAAGACCAAGCATTACAATGTCACACTATCAGTGTCAAGCTGCTGTAACTCCCAGTGCACCACATGTTCAGCCACTGAGGCCTGTGCTGCTCACATGTTGCTTCTTTAGGGGAATCCAATACCCAAACTATACACCCCCAATGCTTACTAACAAATCACTTGGAACACTCATGAATGCTACAGTAACCTGGAGGTCATTGAACTCACCACTGATAAGTTGCATCATAATAAAGAACGTCCCGATTGGCCCTACATGGCCCACCATCCTGCCCCCTCTTGTTCCTCTGAAGGCCCCTTAATCAGAGTCATATGTGTGTCACACCACCTGGTCTCCCTCAGAACACAGTGGAGCCTGGTGGATAGCTCATTACGGCCGGCCCTGTTGTTTTTGTTTCTGATGTGGACGTTTTATCTGGCCTTTTTCTGAAGCTGAGGTCACTTCCTAGAGGCCGGGGGCAGGATGTTGTTTCTGACTGGGTTTCCAGCAAGCGGCCTAACAGTGTAGGCGTGCGGATAAAAAAGACAAGAGCCTTGGAGTGAATATGTGGCATCGATTCCAATCCTCAGTGATAGAGAGAGAGAGGAATATGTGCCATATGTGAATTCAAACAGCTTTAATTAAGAGTGTGTCGCAGACTCTCAGTCACAGGGAATTTCCTGGAGAATTTAATGAAATCATATAGAGTGAAATGTTTGATGTGATAAAAGGACCTGGTGGAGCATGTGGCTTTGATATCATGTGGGATGTGGGTTTATGATTCTGTTGAGCTTCAGTTTTTGATTGTGTGGCTAAAAAGGCTTGAACGATGATAAGAGACACATTTAAATGCACTCTGTGAACTTGTTACAGTTAGCGTGTGTGTGTATGTGTTTGTGTTTGACCAACGTTAGTCAGCCAGGCAATGTACAGTATTTGTTGGCTTGGCTTGAGTTCTCTTGCAACTCTTATGTTGGTCGTTTTGGCCATCATTCCTTTGGTTATAATTATATAAGTATAAGTATATAAGTAAGTTAATTGCTGACATATGGGAATGCAGTGATATCCCTTTGTGGGAATTAGGTCTTATTCGACCAGGAAAATACCCTTAACTGTCCGTTGCATACATCCATCACAATTTACAGACTTCCTGGTTCAATTTATACCATAGCTGTGTGTCGCAGAAAAATTATTATTATTTTATTTTTATTTTTATTTATTTTTTGGGGGGGCGGGTACTAGCATTTTCTAGTGTACTCACTTTCAGGTTTTGCCTCCATATACTGTATATTGGTTTAGAAAAACTAAATAAACCTGTTGGCTTGTTGATAATCTGTCTGATCATTTGAATGCTTCTGTTTCTTGCCATGTTGCACTGAGTTTTAGCAGTTTGCCATGTTCCCAACATCAGCAATTACAATGATGAGTACAATGATGAGTACAATGTTATCACAACGGATAAAAATGATAGTCAAAACCTCAGTTCACAGAGTTGTATTAAACTGTGCATTTAATTAATTATCACTTAATTCCCTAAAGGTAGCAATAACCTATGCTCTTTGACACTGGGCAACATTTACCTTCTGTGTATGTCAGCTTAAACTTATCCAGATACCACAGCTAATACTCATGACATGCAACTTAAACAATTCAGCTTCTATTCTCCACTACAGGGTGAACCGTGGCCTGTGTGTGTGATGAGACAAAAAACAGACACTCAACATGAGTGTTTTCTATAAATCAAGAGGCAGTACAGTACCTGGGTCCTGTTATATCAGTAAAGGAGCCATGCACTTGATCGCTTTTCATCTTCTCATAACCAGGGAAGAAAATCTCTGTTGTGGCTCTTTACGGCACAACCCAGTGAAAAAAGGCAAGCCTGTTCTTGGCGGCCTGCCCTTGGCCGACCAGCAGACGCTGTGAAACTAATAAATCGTCCTGAATCTTACCAGGATACTCATCTATAAAGGATGAGACCTGAAAAAAGAGAAGAAAACAAAACAGAAAAAAGGCAGATCTAGGGAAAGGCTCAAAGAGTGAGTGCTCTGTCATCCGCGACTTACACTTGGAGCTGCGGTCCAAACTGGTGAGGTCATAGGCTAGCATGAAGTTAGTGTTTTTCTTTAGCTCGCTGCCATTTGGAAATATCCTTAGCAGATTCTCAGCTGTCATATATACTGTCTACTGCAGATAGAAACATAAACACACTCCCTAGACTTTCTAGCTGTGTGCCTGTCTTTTTCCAACTTTTGTTTTTGTCCCAGTTTCCACACCTGGCGTTATCTAAGGGCTGCCAGTAACCATCTTTAACAAAGGCCGTCTCTGTCATTGTGAAACAAAGCTGCTAAACTAGGTCTTTCCTCTCCAAACTCCCTTCCCCGTCCCCTCTGTTTGTCTGTGACGTCTTCATCTTAAATAGTAGGTTGAACTAGAAGGAGGTAACCCCTAATTTGGGGTGAAAGTATTTAGGAGAAACTGAGGCGGGCTGGCAGTGGTGCACTCTGTAATTATGTCTTGTGTGATGTTGAAAAGAGTCACCGCTGCTGACTCCCCCAACCCCAAGTCCAAATGGAAATCACGATCAGGGAAAAGTAAAAAGAATACAAACAATGTATTTTTTTTCTTTCCATACGGCACTACTCTGTCTCCCACTGCAATCCCTCTTCAAACTCTCTCGCTCCGTCTGCCCAGAGGAATTTACTCAAACTTTACCCCTATCGGAAAGTGACACAATCCATTTCATCATTGTTGTTTATTTTGCTGCTAGTTTGGAGGCTGTATGGATCGTGCTGGGCCCCCCTAGCAGTTATAATGAGGCGGAGGGCTGATAGTTGAGCCTATAAATAAGGGGGTGAGGAGGAGGACTAAGTGTGGGTGTTCCTCTTGTCAGGGTTAGGGGTTTGTCATTGTTTGTCAGCACTCTTAGTAGAGAAGGGGATCATTAAGGAGTCATTAGGGTATGGACGTGTGCCTCCACCGCCTTTCTCGGGGGGGCCCACCACGGTAATGGAGGATGGCAGAGGAGAGAACTTGGCACCCCTGTCTCTTTTCTTTAGCCTCCATTGCTTTGCTGATTAAGAAGGAGGAATTGACGGTGATTAGAGGGGGGCAAATAGCTGCAATGCTGCACGGTCGGCGGCAGGAAGAGAAGAGATGGGTGTCTGACCAAATAAAAGACAACACTTGTCTCGCTCACTGTGCACACTTCATAGGGCAAAGTATTGTCTGTGAGTGCACTCAGCTGTTGATATTACTTTTCCAGTAAAAGCGCTAGGAGCAGTACTACCACATCCAGTCGTATACCTGCTTCCTCCCCTCCTGTTGTGCTGGACTGAGGCACAGACTAGGCATGGTGCAGTGCCTCTAACAGCTAGTCCAGCCCACTGTGCCTTAATGACACACAGGCTCTCCTCGGCCCAGTGGTTTAGAACTGCTCTACAGCAGCTCGCTTAGCCATGAATCATGAGAGATGGACGGCAGGCTTCAGCCAATGGGCCATGACCACAACTGGGGAACAAGGATTTGTGTGTGTGTGTGTGTGTGTGTGTGTGTGTGTGTGTGTGTGTGTGTGTGTGTGTGTGTGTGTGTGTGTGTGTGTGTGTGTGTGTGTTAATGGGTGCACACACAACTTTGCTTCTTTGTTCCAATGTCATGTGAATGTGTCATGTCCCGTTTGTGTGCACGTTTGTCTTGGAACACTGCCGTGTGTGTTTTTGCAAATAAATATCAAACACATTTCTCAGAAGAATTTTTAAATGTCTTTTGTGTTTTGCAATTTCAGATGGTTTTCCACCTGAAAGGTTAGTTTGAACTGCCCATGAGATGTATTGCTCTAGATTGGATTGGTGCAGCACATAAACACCATTTTTACAAATCAGCAGGTATACTGGTGATTTGTATACTGGTGTGTGTGTGTGTGTGTGTGTGTGTGTGTGTGTGTGTGTGTGTGTGTGTGTGTGTGTGTGTGTGTGTGTGTGTGTGTGTGTGTGTGTGTGTGTGTGTGTGTGTGTGTGTGTGTGTGTGTGTGTGTGTGTGTGTGTGTGTGTGTGTGTGTGTGTGTGTGTGTGTGTGTGTGTGTGTGTGTGTGTGCATGAGAAAGCATATGTGTGAATGTCCAGCCGACGCCTGTGGCTATGATTTGTGCTTGTATGGGTTGCGGTGTAATGGTGTATGCACTTACCATGCCCTGCGACATACCATTGACCCAGAACATGGAGCTCTGTGTGCTATGTGCACAACGAAGGCTTAATAAACATGTATTTTATCCCTATGTGTGTGTATACTCACTGTACACATGTATGCAAACGTGTGTGTGTGTGTGTGTGTGTGCGTGCGTGCGTGCGTGCTGTGCATTTGCTGCATTGGAGGTGACGCAGCTTTGTGTCCCCCCCTGTAGAGCATTTTGAAAGCTGTCAGGGAGATGAATGACTACCGTTATATCGACTACTGCTCTCTGCCTCTCTGCTGCCTCCTTCCTCGCTATACCTCCTCAGTGGCCCATGCTCCATTTCTCCTTTCCTTCGCCCTTTCACTTCCCCTCCCCTTGCTTTCTTCTTTTTTCTTCCGTGTCAACTGTTCTTCACACCTCCTCTTGCCCTCTCTTCATCCAGTCTTTCACCTTTCTACCCCTGTCGGTCTCATCTTTTCTCCATTCGACAGCATCTCAGACCATGTCACTATATAGTATGTGGGAGAGAAAGAGTAGACAGCATGCACTCACTGTTAAATGATTCCTTGCCATCAGGGGCTTGGATTTTTTAAATTGGCACTACAAAGCTGAGTGCTATATATGGACTTCTACATTCACTGATTAAAGCGTCAATACACAGGCGTCACAAGCCCCGCTGCTAATGCTACTCCAACACTACTTTAATCTAAACACTGCGGCGTCTTTTTAGATTGAACGGCTCACAGTTGGGAAGTCGAGTTATTTGTCTTGAATATTACACCCTGTCTGTCTTTTTCTCCCTTGCTGTTTCAATCAAGGGCAATACAGAGGGACAGATTACATCCCAAATAAACAGTGACACGGCCACAGGAGACTCCTTCACTTTCTGATCCGCTGTTGTGTTGCACTGTATGATTATAGATGACAACCACCGACACACAGATAGCACTCATCAGAGGGAGGAGGGAATTCAACGGGCTCCTTGGGGTTTCCACTCAACCACAGGGCATGTGGTATTGCCATAGTGATTTTAATCATTAGGAAAATCAAACGTCCGATCATTAATCTTGCCAGAGGGATTTTTTATGTCATACAGCGAGCGGGATGAAGACGGAATATGCCAAGTCATCTCCTCCGATAATGGCTGGCGATAAGGGATGGAGCCCGATTAAAGGCGTCAGCCGGCGAAACGTTAGTTCACGTAGCTTTGATTGAAACAAATTGCATGTCAGGGTAGCCAACTGAAACACTCCCACCTCTTTTTCTTTTCTTCCCAGTGTTTTGAGTGGTCCTATTATAGTTCTCACTTTCAGGAGAGTCTGCAAGTGGCCCAAAGAGACTGGCTAATTATGTTGGCTTTCAGCCTGCGTGATTAATTCAGTATCTGATCTCATCAGAGCAATCCTTATTACAGAGTGGGTGAGTCATTCTCATGTACATTTTGATCCCTGCCACCGGGGGCTATCAAGGTGTTATTCACCGGTGACCAAAAACACATTACAGTCCAGACACAGTGTTTGACCTCCCGGCTCCCCCACTCCCTCCTCTCTCTCTCCCCTCCGGCCTCAGTCCAGTCCAGCCCTCATCCAGGCTGGCCAAAGAGCCATTTAAAGCTCTGGAACTGCATCCCCTTCTCCAGCCCGATCGATAGTGGAGCTGTCAGCATGACGAATGGAGGCTTTAGGAAGTCCATTTTAATGAAGGAGAAGGAGCGAGGGAAAGAGAGGTACTTGGGGGGAAAAGGAGTGGGAGTCGAGGGGCTGAGCCTCTGAAGGTTGTTATGAGGGGAAGGAAGGAAAAGGGAGAGAGAGAAAAGGAAAGCGAGAGGCACTGAAGGAATGCGTCTTGTATGTGTTTATTGAACGTGTGTGTGTGTAGAATTATGTGTGTACTATGTAACGCTGTCTCCAGTGACAAGGGCTGGGGAGGGGTGGACGGGGTTGATTTAGCTACAGTAAGACCTATTTCTAGCTCAGCAGTGTGAAATGGCTCCTTAGCCACACTGACTTGTAAAGCACAACCCAGCACAGAAACCTACATTAGTGGACTGAGGGGATTTCATCTGGCCGGCACACCAACACCACATCAAGTCCTCTGGCTCGTGAATCATGTCAGTCGCTCTGTGGTGAAAAGATATTGTTGTGACAGGGGAGACCTACAAATCCAAGGCAACTCCCTCCACAACTGCCCTCCACCGACACACTGGCTCACATCAAAAGATTTGTGTGTGTTTGCGTTGAGAAGATTTCCTTCTGGAGCGGACAACTGACTTGGGAGTTGTGTTGATGTTGTATTTGGTTTGGTTTCAGCCTGTTTAATAGGCACTGTAAACTGAAACCTTTTGCCTCGCATCAATATGCAGAATAGGCTGCATGCTAATTGGTGATTAGGAACTGAGGCCAGAGGTTAGGAGCAGCCAATGATGTAGAGACCAACAATCTCCTATGGGCAATGGCCCATCCCAACCCTGTTTTAAGTCATTGGAGCAATTACTTGGCCTGATTAGTCAGTGTGTGACTGTGGAAATGATTGTTGATTTATGCCTATAGCCAGATACCTCTTATGTTCAGCCAAGGCTCTACCCATAGAAAACCCTGATAAACCAACTGACGCACATGGAAGAAGAAACTGGTCCAGGGACCTCAAACAAAACACTGTATAAAGAAAAGTGTTGTTGAAGACTTCTTCAGTCTTCACTGTCGTCGTACTGCTGTCCTAGTTGCTGTTAGCTATACCTTAAAGAAATGTATGGATATGCTTTATTTCAAGTTGGCAATACATTATTGGATAGGCGCACTGTGTATCATTCCTAAAATAATCTTAGGATGTATATGTGCAGTGAGTTGTCTTTGTATCCTGACTACTGTTATGAATACAATAGATACTTACCTTTAAAAGCACTCAACATAAGGTCAAAGAAAGAAGCTCCTGTACATTCATTCTCATGTAGGATCATATGTTGTGCTCCCTCCCCTTTCTCCTGTCCCTGCATTGTGAAGAAATGTCCCTCCTCCACCTGTTGCACTCTCTCAGATCTTTGAAAGAGTGAAGTCAAGGATAGGGAGCAGTCCTCACCACTGGCCCATCTGTTAAATAGAGCTGAGCTTGTCCTTAGAGATAAGGTGAAATTCAGATGGTGTGTGTGTTGGAGTTTCTAACCAGTCTGCGTGTGTGTTTTTGGGGGGAATGGTTTGTGTATTACGAGGGGAACAAGGGGTCTCCCAGGGAGAGAGAGGTCAGCGCAGAGACAAGCGTTTGATGTTTGCATTATATATAGCTGCAGCACACACCGGCTTGTAGGAGACAGCATTTTTGCAGAGTGAGGAAATGGTCTTCTGCAAGACTCCCTGACATGCCGCCAAAGACGAAGATTATAGCTCCTCAGTTTGGCTGGGCTCAAGCCTCCTAACAACTGTTATACACAGATACTTGCTCTCTTTTCTCTTTCACTGTCTCTCTCGGTCTCTCTCTCTCTCTCCACTCTCATCTTTAGTGTTTGTCCCCCCGAGTTACAGCAGTGTCAGCATTCTTGTCCCTGTGGCAGAGTATCCAGACCATCCCCTGCTCTCTCTTGGACAGGAGCCCTGCGTCTGCATGAGGAGGTGGAATGTGTCTTTGTGGAAAGCGCTCAGAGAGAAAGCAATAAAATAGAGAGAAAATACGAGGCCCCAAGTGAGTGAAATGAAAGCACTCCATCTTAGGAAGGGACGGCGGCCTACGGGTTTCTGCTTATACTTGACCTTGCAACGCACACAGTATGGTCTCTAAATAACGGTCGGGACAGGCCTCAGCTGGCTACCCATCAACCTCTGAAAAAAAGAAAGAAAAAAAAAACTCTTCAAAGTGCCGTCTTAAAAAGAGAACGGGACCAAGTGGAATCAAGGTTGTAAAATATTTAGTGGCGGGCCCAGAGGGGATGGACTGCTCTGCTATTTTACTGTAGCCGGAATCAATTTTAAGAAGTTAGTAGCTGACGCCGGTGCTGTCAGCAGACTTAATTGCAGCCATTGGCTTTTGGCTTGGGGCAAGGTGTGGCAGTGGCAGGTTGGAGGGGAGGGTTTTTTATAAGGTGTCAAATGCAAACACACATATACACACATATGATAAGTGCTGTTAAGTGACCAGGGTGAAGGACCTGGGTTTTTATTTCATGATAAATAGAAATGCTGTGAAATGACTGAATTGTTAATCATGAGCTTGTAATAATGAGCTAACCAACCCAAAATCATGTTTACTTTCCTTGAGTCCTGATACCTGACAAATGACCTTGTCTTTTCAGCTTTAATGCAAGTGGAAAAAGAGTATACTATAATTATTTTCTTTTTACTTGACCACTATGCAGAGGAGATGGTGCTGCTTTTTTCCATGACTGGTGGCTACAGTCTTTATTTTCCTGTCTTGGACAGTAGGATGACACTGTGAGTAATGATTTTAGTGAATAAATAAAAATCTAAAAATAGGTAGCAAAATATAATATTTAAAAAAAGTGATATTTTCCTAATTCAGTGCCCTTGCCAAACTGGCCATAGTTAGTTCTTACAGTGTTATCAGGCTGTCTTGTACAGTAGGGTTAGGGTTAGTGTGTATTGTGTGTATTTCATTTTGTGATTGTGGTGTGTGTGTGTGTGTGTGTGTGCGTGTGCGTGTGTGTGTGTGTGTGTATGTGTGGGTGTCTGTGTGTGTAGGTGTCTGTTTAATGAGTTGGGCATCTGAATATGTGCATGGGCACGTTTTTGACTTCATCGCTATTCAGAGAGGCTTAGCGTGATTAGAGCAGTGTGATCCTCTGAAGAGTTAATGATGAGAGAAGCAGTAACTCCACAGAGGCCAATCACACAACATCCTCTGACAGCATGTGGGGGGCTTATCTTGCTGTATGTATTTGTGTGTGTGTGTGTGTGTGTGTGTGTGTGTGTGTGTGTGTGTGTGTGTGTGTGTGTGTGTGTGTGTGTGTGTGTGTGTGTGTGTGTGTGTGTGTGTGTGTGTGTGTCTGTGTGTGTGTCTGTGTGTGTGTCTGTGTGTGTGTGCGGCTGTGTGTGCACCACACGGGTTTTTATCCTTGGGAACATATATGATGGGATTTTAGCTACCATTTCTCGCACGATAGCGTGTGTTATCATCTAGCCTGAATTAGAATATGCATGATGCCTTTGTCTGGATGTTTGACATTTGGGGGTTTATGGACATACAAAGCAGAATGTATAATCATACAGCTTCATTATGCTGGTGTGAGACATGGATCCAGCACAGGAGGAGCCTGCTAGTACCTCTGGGTCTAGTTCAGGGCTATACACGGAACACTGAAGAAGGCCTAAGGCGGGCTTTTTTCCCTCCTCCCGCAAACTCCAGGCGACTGACTGACAGGCTTAATGACACTGTCGGGGTAACAGCACATCTCCAACTCATTTTCCAGCGTGATTGAAGTTCTCAGCGGGTAGCTTTTCATCAGTGTTGAGCAGACAAAAGGGACCTTTGCAGCGTTGTCTTTGTGCGTGCTGTTGCTGTGTTTGCACATGTTCGCCTGCAGTTCTGAAAAAAAAAAATCATCCCTCTATGCTTATTATTACCCAGGGCTGTGCTGGAATCTCACGTTCCCAGAGTTGATGGGTTTTGGAGACACAATGGTGGGTCAATGTGTCATTAAACCAGCTTTCCTTTGTGAAGTATACCACATGTACAATAAGATGAAGATGAACAGAAAACAAAATTCAAAGGAGGGACTTCGTTGTCAGAAAGGTATAAGGCCAATGCAATGAACAGGAAGTGTTATGTAAAGTTTAGTCTTATTTGGTCTCCAGTGTACTTAGCGGTGTGTGTCCATTGGCTGCACTGGCCAGTGGACTCTTGCTAGGCTCTGGTTACAGTCCACCTCAGTGGCCCGAGCCGTTTGCGACTGCAGATGTTGGATGAGTCATGTAATAGTTGTTGGTGTTGGCTCAGCTTTAGCTCCCTCCCCCCCACCCCCTCCTCCTTCTCACCCTTTCTTTCTCATTTCCTCCCCTTTCCTCGCTCCCTTTTCCTCAAGTCCTCTAAACTAGCCGGCCTTGCCTTTGTTAGGCACGAGCTCTGCATATGTTATGGCTGTGTGAAGCCTGCATCCTGTCACTTAATGGCAGCGCAAAAGTGGCCTGTGATTGCTCCGTCACTCCAGTGTGAAGAGGCCAATGCAACACAGACAGAAATCCACTTTGTTTCGAAGCCACAGTGGTGTTTTTCCTATCATTCTTTGCTCTTGACTGTTGGAAGTAGATTTTTTCGATTGGTGCTTATGTGTCGGGCTTCTAGTCAGCTGACACTGTCCAGCCCTTGCTTTGGCATACAAAGTTTCCCCCCACCTCGAGAGCACCTTCTTTTAGCGTTTGGCTTGTCCTCAGTGGGGAGTTTAGCAGAGCCAACTATCCCTCCTACACTGACAAAACCCCCCCACTTCTTACATTGCGTGACCTGAACACAACCAGGCATTCCAGAAAAATCAGGCCTTCAAATTCCACTACAGTCCCTGCAGAGTGTTTGGTAAACATATTCTCCTCTCTGCTCTTTCCAGCTCTGCCTCCATATTCCCGGATCACCCTTTTTCCCCCCCTCCACATATCTTTATCCATTTGGATGTGTTGGTCTTTTTCAGTCAGGCATTTACTAAAGAAGCAGAAATAGATACTGTATGTGTTTATGTTTTTTTTGTGGGCAAAGGGCTGGTTGTATAGGAGCAGAATGCAGCTCGCAAACATGCATGTTGGGATGGCTTTGGCTGAGATGCCAACTTAATTTGTGGCTGAAGGGCTGCAACAAAAGCCAATCACCCTTCCACTGTGGCTTCCATTCTGCCAGAGTGAGAGATACAATCAGGGCCCCTGCTAGCAACTATTTACCCTCCCTGTCAATCAGAGCCCTGTTGCGTGTGATCACAGCTGGAGGCATCACTGGCAGGTGGACCGGCATCTCCCCGGAAAACGAGCCTTAAAAGCAACCATTATATCCTGATGGTCCCTTCTTGTCTCATCCGCATTCCCAGCCCACGCTACAACTCGGCCTGCCCTTGATTTCTCATCTGCCATTGTCTTTTATCTCTCTCTCTCTGTCTGCCTGCCTGCCTAGTCTCTGTAGTCCGTATTACCTACTCATGAATGGCATCAGCGGAGCTCTGTTGTACTGTTCTGGGAAATGTTGGACTTAAGGAAACCAATTAAGGGAAATTCTGGTTTTGATCCCTCTGTCTTTGTAAACAAACACACACACACACACACACACACACACACACACACACACACACACACACACACACACACACACACACACACACACACACACATTCAAAATAAGGACAGCATCGCCCCAGGAGGCAGATATGTCTTGCATGGGACATGGAAGGGAATGTTCCTCGGATTTGGTTTCCATCATGCTGCACTAGGGGAGCTTACCATCTTTATGGTCTTAAATCTCTGTCACAGTGGGAGGTAGTGTGTGTGCACAGGTTTTTGTGTGTGTATATGTGCATACATGTGTTTATGGATGTAATAATACAGCCCAGTAGTGAGGGCCTCTTTTTGGCCTTTATCAGTCGGAGCAGTTCTGTGCGCCTGGGGCTAAAGCTGAAGACCCAGCGGTGCTGAAGGCATGGGGGTTACTGGAGTGCAGCTCAGTCCATGGAGCAGTGAGGTCTGAAGGTGGAGGGACAGCCCGGCCTTTTCATACCACCAAGTGCTGCTGTTGAGTCTGTGCCCAGGCCACAGTAGCCACCCGCACCAGGATTGTAATTACATTTGAGGAATAAAAGCACAGAGGGAGGAAGGGATTTAAACGGTCTGTGTGCTGGCTGGAGGTAGAACGAGCTTCTTTCACTCTCTCAGCTGCATGTCATTGCAGATTTATTCCTCCAATACTAATAAGAGTTAGGCATAAGGCATGATTGAGCTGACTATTTACCTAGCAAGTGAGAGATGAGGGGTATGTATTTATTATATGTGTGTTGATGTTCTTTTGTTCAGTTGATTGAATAGAAGAAACCATTAAACTGGACTTAGTGGGTTACGCAATACATAAGGTGTGCATTGATCTGACAGGAATATCTTTGTATTTTCTTTATATGTGGAACATACATTCAAATACTATATAGTTCTTTAACAAAGGTTATGATGCTTCTTGTTAGTAAGGAATAAATGTAATCCAGCTAAATACGTAGCTTAAAAGTGAAAATAGTTTTGGG
The DNA here is from genome assembly GCF_949987685.1 of Ammodytes marinus. Taxonomy (NCBI): domain Eukaryota; kingdom Metazoa; phylum Chordata; class Actinopteri; order Uranoscopiformes; family Ammodytidae; genus Ammodytes; species Ammodytes marinus. The sequence goes on from NC_137231.1 coordinate 12,688,678, forward strand.
CCACTTAAACAGGGCTAGCTAAACAATAAGAAAACACACCACCTGACATAAACACAAACTATTTTTCTTAGTGAACCTAAACAGAACAGCATACAGAATGTCTGCACACATCCAGCTGGCACAGGGCCTTAGCAATCATTCTAAGTTGTGTTTCTTCCTACCTGACAAATGTAAGTCCAACATTCACTCTCCTTTTAGCTCAGTCATGGTCACCTCCAACCCCTGAGAAAAATATGTGGCTCTGGAGCTGCAAAATGTTCTGAGTTGCTTTGCCAGCTACTCACCAACTTTATTTGTAGCGTACAGTGGCTCTATCGGAGCTAATTGCTGGCATCGTCTGCCTGCTGCTGCTGCTGCTGGGAACGTTATTGATGAGTAGCAAAGGTTGTGTGCCAGAAAATCAGTGATCTAGAAAGCTTTGAAAAGCTGCAGATTTGGGTGATCACTCTCTGTGAGTTTGTCCCTACAGGCAACACCTCTCACACAACATGTCATTTAATCGATTCTTAATATGAACTATTTTTTTTTTTTATCATCAGTGTTACTTTATATATTTTGATGGAAATGTTTCCTTCATGGAGAGTACAAACGCTGTCATGGGTGTCTCTAAACAGTCAATCTGTTTGTCTATCCAGTTTACTCACAGGACAACAACTCGCTCTAACTCATAATTAACGCGAAATCACAGAGAGACTGTAGCTTTCTGGCCTTTGGCAATCAACACCAGTGTATTACGTTAACCAGGAACCTGGAAGGCATGGTGGTAGGTCAGTGAGTCAGACGAAACATGTCGACTTTTCCCTCAATATTCAAAGAAAGGACTGAGAAAACAAAGGAACATGAAACATATTGTAGATTCAGCCAACTAATCAGATCTTGTTTGCTTTTCAAATGATTTCTCTTTACCACTCTCTACATTGATCGACATTTGCAGTCGTTTTGTCAAGCCCAGCATAACATATCACAAAGAAAAACACACTTTAAAACAAATGTAATTGAAAGCAGCAAGCCATGCATCCTTCTATTTCACAGAAATATGATTTGGCCCAAAACCCCATTAGGCATGAGTTAACTCTCAAATGGATTAGAAGAGAGAGCGGCACACAAAAGGCTCTGTTTTCCTATTTCAAATAGAACGGTGAGGTGCTGAGAGTCTGGACATTTCGGTTGTCAGTCCTCATTTCATTCTTTGTGTCAGGTTGCTCCAGACTACAGCTCTGGTCAACTCATATTGATCTGGGTCCTCAGACCTTAACCTGTGTTCTCTCTTATCTCTCCTCTCCTCCTCACTCCCCTTCCCCTAACAAATACAATTGTTTGGGGTAGCACTGAAAAGGCTTGGACTATGTACTGGAGTCCTATATGTCAGGCCATGATTTGTCCAGCTGTGTGGGCCTGACAGGGACAGAGCCTCCCCATCCCTTGGCTTTCAAAACGTCCTTGAGTAACCCTGGAGTCCTGCGTCTTTGGAATGACCGCCTCGCTTCCAGCTGAATGCTCACAGATGCAAGTTGGAGCCTGTAAGCTATGCTGCATTTGGCAGGGTGTGCTCGGACCCAGCAGGAAGCCATAACAACAGCGAATTAGCTTATATTGCATAATACTTTGAAAATGATGTTGTATAATCAGATGTTTCCACCCCCTTTAATTTAACATGAGATTCTTAGCGCGTTGCTTATCCCATCGCTATACACTTTCTACACTTATTTTTGTTGTTGCCGTGGCTCAAAATATGTCTTTTACTGCCAACGGAACACATTTAGCATTGTCACTTTAACTGCTATTAGTGTTTGAAAAAAGGAGCTATTGGCAGAATGACCTGCTTCTCTCTGCTTTGTGCGTTGCTGGAGGCCTCAGACCGCTCCTGGAATGACTTTGAAACACCAATGTGATTTCTGTCTCCACAAGGTCTCTTAAGAATTGATTCCCTGACGCCAGCAGGCATCACACAGCTGCTACGCCCGTGGAGATTTGACTTCAATAAACAGCAGCCCTGTGCAGCCCTTCAAGGCTTTGCTCTGATTTAGAGTAAATTAGATTCATCCACAATGTCCTGCCTTCCCCTGTGTGCCACCTCTTCAATTTGCCGCTCAAGCAGACTTAAGATTCATGTGTTCATATCAGAGGGATGTTTTTGCATTTGAACAATGCTGACATCCCCTCTGACATCCCGTCACAGGGGACCGGTGCTTTTGGACTGAGGTAGGGGAAAGGTGGAGCCAAGCTTCTGCTCAGTTACCGTGCTGCCCTCCCTCTCTTTTCCTCACTTAGCATTTGGCTATTTCTGTGCACCTTGTTTGGTCTAGCGTATATTGTCAGCGAGGTGGGGAGCTTGAAATATCAAACCCCCCCCACACCACTTGAAGGGAACAGTCACATTTTCCAGCGACACCAACGGAGACTGTCAAATCCAATTTTATTCACTCCCTCTTGTGTTTCTTCCTCTTGGCTGCCTGTTCGCCACCATCTCGTCGCACAATATAGCCTCAAACAAACACATGCAAGCACATACCAGAGCACAGATGCCCCAAGTGTAAATGCACAAATACATGCAGAAGTGCACACAGACACCCACCCACACACACACACACACACAGAACCCCAAAGCTCTGGGATACGTTTGGTATATTTGTGTATTACTTTGTGTCGCTGTGTAAGGATCTGTGAGTAACCACAAATGATCCACCATTTGCCTGGCACCGCTGCACAGACTACCCACAGCTCAGACAGAAAAAATAAAAAATACTAGCTAAATCAAAAGCAATGCCTGCACTACAGCTTATCTGTGTATTTTAATTCCCCTCTTGTAATGCTGCATGGGTGTGAGTGTGTGTATATGTTGCTTTCTGAGCATACATTGTGTGTGTGTGTGTGTGTGTGTGTGTGTGTGTGTGTGTGTGTGTGTGTGTGTGTGTGTGTGTGTGTGTGTGTGTGTGTGTGTGTGTGTGTGTGTGTGTGTGTGTGTGTGTGTGTGTGTGTGTGTGTGTGTGTGTGTGTGTGTGTGTGTGTTTGTATGAGTGTGTGACAGTTTGAGCAGGAGACAGTCTTAACAGACAGCGCAGTAGCTGTCACGAGTGCCCTTACCCGTAGCTTGACCTTTAGTGACAATCAATCCTTTGTGAACATGTCCTGTGAAGGCTAAAGGAATTATCAAGCCACAGGGCCTCTGGCGTCATTTATCTACATTCTCGAGGTCACACAGGTCATAGAGAAATAAGTGGCTCCACTGGTAGTTCATAGCTGTTAGTAGATCAAATTAGCTCTGATGATTGATTAGAGAAATTGATTAACAGCCAGATAACCTTATGATATCTATCTATGTTTGCTTTCCAGGACATAGGTACAGTAGACTTCAGTTCGCTGCCTGTTTTGCCTGGGTTTGTGATTCAGGTGTTGTGACTTTCATGAATATTATTTCAAAACTTTGAAAGGTAAAGAGAAAGAGGTTTGTATTTGGCTCAAGGGGTAGCAAAGTTGAATTCCTGCCTGTGCCAGTGTGTGTGTGTGTGTGTGTGTGTGTGTGTGTGTGCGTGTGCGTGCGTGTCCCCATGCATGGCCTGCAAGTGTGTATATATGAGAGCAACCAGGCACAGCTGTACCTGCCCTCGCTTGGCAGAACACTGCGTTTGCCTGCTTAAAAAAGCAGAAGGTTCTGATATGGCAGAGAGGCAGTCATTTGGCTGATCTAATGGTGGCTCCCATAGGATCCATTTCTGTGTGCAAACACCGAGCGAATGCAAGAGAATGGAGTATACACCCATAAAACCAGCTGAATATTTTATCACATGCACCCAGCCCTTTACACTCACTGACATTACCATGCCTCCTCCATACACCCCCCCCCCCCCTTTTTCTCTCTCTCTCTCTCTCTCTCTCTCTCTCTCTCATGCACAGGAGAACATTTTGCTCATGCTCACACAAACGAGAACATGCACCTCCAGAACACATCTTTCAAAGCTTCTTTGAGCCTCACTGACTGGTCGGTGCCATCTCACCAGTTTAGAACAGTTGAGATGTTTCCTTTTTTGTCGAAATGCATCGCATCGCAGCAGGTGAATTCAGATCTGAAGACATCCTCGCCCTGGGGATGTCTCCGGCACTCTCGTCTCTCATCCTTCAAACACAATCTCTTCCCGTAGCCTTTTATCTGCCCTCCTCTCCTCTCCTCTCCTCTCCCCCCGCGCCCCACTCCCTCCAGTGTGCGCTTCTGTTCCCTGCCAGCCAGCTCCTGTTGCTGTCTGAGCCCAGCTCGTTAAGAGAAACGCTGGTGCATGGTCCACCTCACCTTCTCTCTGCACTGCCTTTTAATTAGACAGCTGTTTGTGTGTGTGTGCGTGTGTGTGTGTGCATGTGTGTGTGTAGTGTTTGTACGTGGGGTTGAAGTGCTTTCAGTTATCTTTTTTGAAGTGATTGGTATCACAGTGGCTTGTTTCTCTGATGTTTAACGCTGGCAGTAAATAGCGGTGTAGATACATACATACAAAATGTACAAAACCTTTCCTGGTTCCCGCTTCTTCTGTATAAGAAGAAGCATATCGCATTGGGCTCTGAGAAATGACAACGTAATTGTCTTACTTTTAAATGATCAAATTAATGAATGATTAAAGATTAGTCAAGAATCTTATTGTTTTTCTCATACATTTGTGTTTTTAACCTTAGTATTTAGGGTGTAACGTAGAAATGTGACATCATATGTTTCCTTATTCCAGTGAATGCAATCAGGGCATGTTTCTGAATTAGTACAAGTAATGTTTTTTCAAGGCTAATAGCCTAACATCTGTATTGGTACAGGGAAGTATTGCTCCCACCTCTGTGGTAATGGAATCAAATCTGTTCTCCGTCCCCTCTTGTCAAGAGAGAGTGTCTCCTCTCCTCTCCCATGTAATCCAATTAACAGCACTTTACTGAAGTAGTGGCTGCCCTACCCTGCTGCAGGACATGCCATTTGGACCGAGGGCAAACTGTGGGCTCTTTAACACCTTATACCTCCCCAGCCCCCCTCTCTGCTCACTTCAACTTTCTCCTTACTCTCTCATTCTCAATTTAAAATCAGAACTCAACTCAGTTTCCCTGAGACCATCAACTAATTTATGTATTCACATGCAATACAGTATAATAAAACTGTTATCTTACTAACTATGTGTTCCACCGAGTTGTACCATGGTGATTTCTGTTCAGGCAGAATTATAGATAGTTGTAGTTGATGTATAGGTGTTGATTTCACTGGTGTATTTAAAGAAGCAACAGGCATTGTATTTCTTTATGACAGTGGTCAGAGCAGTAGATGCTTGTTTGTACACATGCCTTTGTTTGCCTGTTTCCGTCCATCGAGAAGGAGATTACACAGCCGTGTTTACGAGCATAGTGGTAGTGGTCTCTGAGACCTGGTTCGCCCTAATCCAACCACTCACGTCACCATGACAACCAGGCATGTCCCAGAAGATCTGCCTGTCTGTGATGATATTGGCTGTTTTGAGTGTGTCAGAGCTCATAGGTCCAAAGGGAAATAAGCTTTTTGATTCTCATTGGCATATTCACACAGCTTCAAGGCGGCACATAGCTCTCCGCAAACGTGGAGTGACGAACGGGGCTGTTCCAGGGTAAGAAAAAAAGCACACCAGGGGCTAAGAGCCACATATCTTTCATAGCACCGAGCCCAGCCATCAAGAGCAGCTTGGCTGCATGACATAAGGGGCTAATTATGCTAAGTACAATACATTACCTCTAGCATGTGCTTTGAAAGCTAATGTGCTGCAGAATATAAACATGCTTATGTAGAGGAGGCTGACAGAGGAGAATCAGTCAGGAATCCTAAACCACTGTCCTTGTCAGAGGAAAGATGGACTAATGTTGTTGGAGCCAAGCATTTGTGATTAACATGTCATCTCAGCCCTCCCCTGCTGCCTCTCCTCTCCCTTTCCTGTCCCTCCCAGACAGAACTAGTTTACCTTTCATTAGGAGACCCTTGGTGCAAAATGTGTTTGCTGATAAGAGCCAGCGGTTTATCAACAGTTTATAAAGTACGGCGTTGGGATTAATCAAATCAGCACACATCCGGAGTAGGGCTGGACTCGGTAAACACAATCAGATTTGACTCTGCAGATGGATTGAGAGAAGTTGGGGGGGGAGGAGGGGGTGGTAAGACCAGAGTGGGAGGAAAGATAAGTGAAGAAAAGAAATGGAATCAAATTAGAATTAGTCAATTTGGCAGAAATCGTGTATTTCAGGCAATTATTTCTCTCTCCAGTACGGAATGTTATTTTGCGATAGCCTTCTTGGTGGGGAGTCAAAATGAGCAGTGTTGGGGGAGCGGCCTGCAGTCAGAAGTGAGAAAAATATGGTCCCAGTGTCTGTCCCTGAGCCAAACACAGTGCATCCTCATTATCTTGGCTTCCATCTGAGGAGAAAATGCAGCGTTGCAGTCTCACTTTAGAGGGACACTGATCACAAGAGCAACTCATCTCGAGTGGAGAAAGATTGCATAGACCCCCCACCCCTCTCGCAGTCTCTCTCCCCACTGTCTCCCACTGCCATCGACAGACAGAGATGAGGAATCCTCTCTTGTTTTCTGCACCAGAAAAGTGGAAGTTTGAGTCGGAGAGATGGAGGGGAAGCTTCAAAAGGCACATGTAATTGAGCAGCCCTAGATAGGCTATCTGGGAACATGAAACAGCAACAGTTGTGACGGAGGGTAATTGGTTCCCTGGGCCTGTATAATGCCTTGTCGAGTCTTTAAACTTCAGCAAACTGCTGGAAGTCCTTATGTCAGCAGGTAATTGGTTCCAGGCATCAGCAGCTATGTGAAATGAAGGAAAGATAGGTAGTTGAAGTGTATGTGTGTTTAGAAAAGAAATCTATGAACGATTCAAAGAAAATTGTCTTTTTTAAGTGTCTTCTGGAGTGTTCTGGTGTCTGGTGTTTTTTTGTATTTTTTTTTTCATATACTGTATTTGACGGGCTCAATATTTTTTTATTACCTTGTGCTAGAGCAAAGTAAAAATATCTCCTGCCCTCCGCGGGAACATTTCTTCAAATTACATTTTGATGTATCTCTGGAATCATATTTATGTAAATTTTGAATTTCTAGACGGTGGCACTGGCACTCATAACTCATCTAAAGCCCAAGGCAAGTTTCCAGTGGCCAGTTTTGTAACATAGAGCTTTGAAAACTACTTCCATTAACATCTTCCAGCTAGAACTACATAAAGCAGTTCATCCTTCACTGTAACTGAATTTCCTGAATATTCCTAAATACCCCCCAAAGATGACCCGGGTCATAGCTGTTGCTGATGCAAGATGAGCAGTATTGTGGCCTTCACTGTCAGGCGTGTCTGTCCTCTTCTGCTGGCCTGCATCCAACGCCCCCTCCCCTGGCTGGAGGATGCAGAGTGGGTCCTCAGGAAGGAGGTGCTTTATTAGCCGGCCCTGCATGATTAATTGAACATCTGTTCGCACAAAGACAGCTGACCCCAATTCCCAGCTGTTTACCCTCTGTATAAACAGTTAATAAGCCTACAGTGGACGTGTCACATGCGAGGTCAAGACTGCGTTCTGTGAAACCTCTCCAATTCACTTCTAAGCCTCTCCTTTTGCAGTTGTAGCCAGTGTTTAGTGTAGTTTTATTTTCACAGGTGGACACTGCTTGAGAAAATGGGAGGCTAGGAGTGGGTGAGAATATACAGGATATGGTTCTCTCTCTGTTTGCAGCTGGAGGGGTTCCTGCCAGCAGTTAGTCAGTCAGCCAGTTGGCCCCCCCACAGCTCCGATGTGAAGCTTAAACCCCTCTCCTCTCCCCTCCTGATTAGCGGTGTCTTTGTTCCGTTGGCGGTGGCGCGCCGTGAAGTGTGATTGCAGTGGGCAAAGTGACGGCTTTGAAACCAGCCTGCTGCTACGCTGATCTGCATCACACTTTACCCCCCCCCCCCCTCCCCCTGCCCCCCCTCGCTACAGAGTAAAGATAAAATCAAATCAGGTGTTGTTGTTTGGTTTCCGAGCACTAAGCTTCCTAAGTGTTATTTTTCTTCTTCTTCTTCTCATTTAATGTGCATTACTTCTGGCTAAAAGGACGATTAAGTGTGGCTTGGGAATCTGTGATGCAGAGTCACCATAATGACTCGCTGTTCATGAAATGTGTGTGTAAATAATATGAGATTTGTTTTCATACTGTTTAGAACATTTTCAGTTTTTCTTACTCGCTGTCTATCTTTCTGGCTGTTTTCTCTGTCCATAGGCTGCTTCGATGGCGCTGAGCAGCTTGGGCCATGTATACACAGCCATAGGGGACTTTCCAAACGCCCTGGCCAGCCACAAGCAGTGCGTCCTGCTCGCCAAGCAGTCCAAGGATCAGCTGTCGGAGGCTCGAGAGCTGGGGAACATGGGGGCCGTCTACATCGCCATGGGAGACTTTGACAATGCTGTGCAGAGCCACGAGCAGCACCTGGGCATTGCCAAGGCCCTGGAGAATAAACGTGAGGAAGCCCGGGCCTATAGTAACCTGGGCAGTGCCTACCACTACCACCGTAACTTTGACAAGGCCATGTCCTACCATACTCACGTTCTGGAGCTGGCCCAGGAGCTGGAGGAAAAGTCCATTGAGATGAGAGCCTATGCTGGACTGGGTCACGCTGCTCGCTGCATGCAGGACTTGGAGAGGGCCAAGCAGTACCATGAACAACAGCTGTCTATAGCTGAGGGCTTAAAGGACCGGGCCGCAGAGGGAAGGGCCTCCTCCAATCTGGGTATGTATGCAACTATGTACAATGCTCAAAGACTCAAAGGATAACTTGGCTTTAATGCTATGATAACATCAACATGAGAGGCTTGACATACGTTTGTTCCATAAGTGGATAATTTTGATTCCTATGGTAACATGGTAACATACAATATGCTGAATAATATTATACCACTATTATAATCTGAAGATTGAAGAAACTATATTTACTAGTTTTACTAGAGTTTTACTAGTTTGTGCTCTCTTGTTGGTCTGAGCGCTGTAGTTGGCTAGCTGAGCTGCTCAGCTTAATTCTCTGCTCTAGAGTAACAGGGTTTCCCCTACCATATAAAGGCTTGGACTTAATGTAAACATTTATTTTAGGCGACATATCAAACATCTATGTAAAAACAACTGTGAAGGAGGGCTTGATCTCAAACCAAAAGTTGAACTGGCAACAGGATATACATAGATAACCATCTATGATTATGATTATCATCACTGAATTAAGTTCCTTCAGCCAGAGACGCTAGTCAGTCGACTTTAAATGCAATTATCATACATTTTTCTGTGCTCTGCGACCCCCCCAAAATGCTGCAATCCCTTTAAAGTCAATGTAAAGGTTAGTGTAGGAATCGTGCGGACTGGAATTAAGTACTGTACGTGTTTAATGATGGTTTGCTCCAATATGGGAATTTATGAGAGCAATTTGAGCTATATTTCACATTGAAGTGAGGGAGGAGAAGAAAGGATAGTGTAAAAAGTATCCTGTCTGCCCTTTTATTGTTTTGGGGATACTGCATGAGAGATTTTATTTCCTCTAAGTGTTTTTCACTACGCTGCTGGCTTCATTCCTTTGTTTGTCTTTATTTAAATGAGCCGTTTACTTATTGTTGTTTTCAATTATATTTGTGCTTAGTAAGACCTAAGTGTTTCTGGTACTTGGAGGCAGGGAGCAGCAGTCTATTACTGTATCATCACTATTTTATGTAAAGCTGTTTTTTAGATACAGCATTTAAGGGCTGCATTACAGTGAACAGTACTCAGTAGAATTTGTAAGCATGAGAGATAGTGCAGTGCACAGCTCCTGCATGGTAGCCAGGGATGAAGAGGCTGCATGTTATGGCCAACAATGTGAACATTTTCATGGGAAATCTCTTCACATTAATCTGCTCTGCTCTCACCTTCACACCGGGTTGGACCTAATCACGTTTTAAAATGAAGAGTGGTGTGAAGATAAATAAAAACGAGAAGGGGGAAATTCAATGTACGATCGGGTCTTTTGATTGCAAACTCAAAATGTAATTACGGTGCCCTTAACAATCCAACGTTTAACAGCCCTATCCTGATAACATTAGATTATTAGCAAGGTAACCTTGTGGAGTCTTCTGTAGTATAATGATGAAAGGAAACCTAAGGGATAAAGGTGTACCTTTTGGATATTCAATACCCCATGAGATACACGCTATGGCCAATTCTCTCCTATTTAGTCCAGCAATTACAACCTACGCTGGGTGACTTATGATGGCTATCAAGACCGTAGTAAACCTGACTGTAATGGACAAGTAAGAGGCATAATAGTTCCTCCCAGATGAATTATCCTCTCACCTAATGTGTAAATGTGTGCAAGCAGAGAGTGGGGTTAATCTGCCAAACATAAATTGAAGTTGTCCTTTGACCAGCCTAATGGCCACACTCGTCCTGAAACGCTCTCAGCACCACCACCAACACACACACACACACACACACACCTGATTTTTATAAGTGAGCTGTGAACTGGTTGTCATAAATTAGGAGCTGCAGTGAGAACATTTTATGATCCTACTACAGACAGTGCATGTGAGCTTTATTACGAGTGGGCGCTACATCATGCCTTATTCATTATTATTTGCAACATCCCAGTTCCACCGATGTTCCACTCCATGGCAGAGTAATGATAGCGTGGTTGGATCAGTGTCAAAGATGTTTGGCCGTGGCTCTTGACAGAGCGAAAAACTAAAAGAGTGGGTGGTAAAGCCATGGGGCCTGTTGCTCCATGGACACGCCCAGGGAAAGCCTTATGCCCAGCTATCTCAGTGCTATCTCTCTTTCTTACTTTCTTTCTCTCCTCCTTTTTTTATTCATTTTTTTTGATGCCTCCCTCTCTGACTCTCTCCGTCGCTCTCTCCTTGCCCCCATACTGATTGTAATCTGCAGCTGTCAAGCTCCCAGTAATTGAAACTGACTTGATGAATCGCTTAATTACCTTTAATAGCTGATTCAAGAGGAGCTGAATAATGAAGATAACAGAGAATGAAGTGCAGGTTGTGAAGCAGCAGTCTGTAATTGCCCCATTGTTGTTGTTGTTGTTGGTGTTTTTTTTTGTATGTTTGTTTGTGGCAGTTGGGTTTTGCGGTTGTTATTCTGACATCAACGCCCGCAATCCGGCTTAGCACAAGAAGATGTGGACTAAAAACTAACACGATGTTGTTTGAGACTTCTAAAAAGATTGGGCCTTTAAGAAGCGCACAGAGAGGGGGGAAGTATGATGGAGGGAAGATTAACGAGCAGCAGCGATAAAAGCAACAAACACAGAGTGCACAGAGATGGGTAGGGAGAAGTTGCAGGAACTGGAAAAGGACAAACTTTTTCTCATGCCCTCAGCCTGTGGCTAATGTTGCGTGCAGTGTGGGCGGAGCTGGGGCCGACATGGCTCTGTGGTAGAGTTGTATAGAGATGGCCATGCTTTAATATGTAACCACCACCGAAATGCCCGGCAGCACTATAGTTCTCCACACTCTCTGACCCATAAAGGATATGAAAAATGTTGCATTTCCAGCCCCATTTATTATTCATTAATTGGCTAACTTACCCCCTAGTCAGCAATATGTAATATCTGAGAGAGAGAGGACTGAAGTGGTGGTGGGTTCCCATGTAGTTCACATTTCTGGTATTCATGAAGCACAATTTAAATTGTATTATTATTTCCCCTTTGCATTTCTTCACTTCAAAGAGACTTCTTGTTTGATACTAGCGTTTGTGTTTTTTTTTTTGTTGGGCCTGGTCTTTGTTGTGCTTGCTTCGTCGCAAATTCACACCTCCTTGTTTGACCATATGTCTCAAGGAAGTCACTGGAAATGTCGATTGCATCAGATAATAGCAGTTAGCTGGAGGTAACAGCCCTAATTAAGCATTTTTTCCCCCCACTGCCTTTTTATTCCGCATCCCTTGGGAATGTTCTCTGCTGATGCTCACGAAAACAAAGCAACAGAAGGAGGAAAAACACAGCAAGAACATTTCACAGAACAGCACGGAAACAGACAATGTGCATGCGCCGTGCTCTGAATTCAAATCTCATCTGTTGTACCAAAAAAAAAAAAAAAAAAAAAAAAAAAAACAGGACATAACTTCTTCTGTATTGAATTAGTTTCAGACCTTTTATGCTAAACGCCTTCTGCACCACATACAGCTTTTTTCCATTTAAGGGTCATCTGAGAATGGAGCGCAGGAATCTAAATTCCATTGTGGAAATCTGCTTTGTCCAGACATCTGATTACCAGGTTTTTGTAACATGTCTGACAGTAACAATGGTACACACACCAGCAGATTAAACATCGTGATTTTCTATTTTTAATAGGCTGTGTTTGTTGGCAGTTGTTGAAATACAGAAACGCTGACCCTGAGACTGAGAGCTCTTAAGCATCTAATTGGGAAGGGAATTATGTCGGAATCTCCCTTACAAGTGAATGGCATTTAAATAGGCAGCATAATTAAATAATTAGGAGATAAGATAAAAAAGAAATCCTTTATCGTAAAATGATTTTACCACTGCTGCATCATTATCATCATCATAACAACAACAAGAAGGGCTGCACGATATAAATCCAGTACCTTAGTGATTTCAAATTGCCCACAGCAGGAACAAACTACAGACAGGGACCAGACTTGCCTGGGGGGGCACTAAGGCACCGAGATTATTCAATTTTTGTACCTAAGCCTTTGGAAAACAGCAGTGATTTTAGATATATTATTAGTCTGACCAGGAAAAAGCAAGCATGAGAGAGAGTGCTGAATTTACAGAGGAATTTAGTGAGCCTAATGGCCCAGACAAGGATGAATGAAAGAACGCAGCGAGGAGGAGAGACAGAGGAAGAGCCTAACAAACACATAGAAAAGGGGCATTCATCTGGGATCGGCGACATCTTCAACTCACCGTTAATGGCCGGGGCAAATACCTTGTGTAAATATTAGCAGGCCTAGCAAAAGCTGAGAGAGGGGCCAACTGGAACAATGGTTAAGAGAAGGGGTGAAGTGATGGTTGGATTTTAAGTGTGTCCCGGCCTTATGTCTTATTTGGTAGCTGGCTGACCTTGGCGGCTTGGCCCTCAAATTTTCAAAGTTTGTTGGAAAATGCAGCAGACGCTTCTTGCCTCCCCCTGCATGGCCCCCTTTAGTCTCATGACAGACGACCATGCCAAAAAACTTGGAGTAGATGCACTGCCGAACACACTTTCCTATAGTCTTTGTGCTGCTTTCACTAAAGCGTAGCTCACCGCATGCTGTTATTATTCTACTCACTGTGGAGCTGTTAAATGAAACAAAAGAGCTGTAGCATTCTTTTGCATGAGGCAACTGTGCTCTTTTGTTTGAAAACATTTGCAAAGTCAGCATTGAATAAGAAAAAAAAAAGGTTGAGTTGAGACAATGAGACTAAAGGCCAGGACACACCAGCCCGATAATCGCCGTCGTCAAAAGACCAAGAATTGTTGGTTGAAATGGTAGAAGCTAACGTGTGTGTGTGTGTGTGTGTGTGTGTGTGTGTGTGTGTGTGTGTGTGTGTGTGTGTGTGTGTGTGTGTGTGTGTGTGTGTGTGTGTGTGTGTGTGTGTGTGTGTGTGTGTGTGTGTGTGTGTGTGTGTGTGTGTGTGTGTGTGTGTGTGTGTGTGTGTGTGTGTGTGTGGACAGTACAATACAGCGACAGTTGGTGTGGTGAGGGTCAGCAGGAGCGGAGAGGAAAGTAGCTCAGCTGGTGCTGCAGGACCACATGCGCTGCCCTCTGTCAGTGTGTTACTGTTGGCAGAGCAGCCACTCACCACACATCCATCTATCCATACCCTGCCCTCTGTTATCACATTGCTTCCTGTTTCTCTGTCAGTCAGACTGTGTGGCGGATGTCTGTGTCTGAACGTTTGGTTAGGATTTGGTACCTTAATTCCAGACCCCCAAAGCTCCACCCCCCTTCCTACTCTTACAGGAACCTACAATGGATCTAGAGTCTGCCTCAGCTCACTACTCCCCCCCACAGATCATAACACACACCTCTGTTTATTATACAACTCATACATAACTCTGTTAGGGCACCTTGAATTTCAAAGTCATTCCATTTCCATTTAACCTTGTGTGTGTTGGGGACTAAATGTATGCCTGTCTCGTTCGATTTAACATGTTTAAACAAGATTCCCAAACTATAAACATGTGTTCCGACAGAGAGTCACATTTGCCATTTAAAATGTAAGTATGGTGGAGAACGAACTGAATTATTGTTTAGGGAATACTTAAAACAGTGAGTTTTCTTGGAAACGTTTCTCCAATTTTCTTTTAATTATTTTCCAAATACAATATGTTTAATATTCTGCATTTTAAAACACCATGTTATATAAAAGTACAGAGTATGCCAAGCGTTGAATTGTCAATTAGACAAAATACATCCATTAGCAATAATCCTCAACTTGTGTCTTTCATCAAGTTGGCAAGCTGCAATTTTATAAGGTTGGCAAGCAGCTTTGATAAATACTTTCTCAGTGACAAAATGATAATTCTTTATTCAGAGGTACTTAACTACATATGCTTGCTCTGCTAGGATAACATTTTTAGTGCATACTGCCCAGTCCCGCTGGAATTCCCTTCAAAGACTGACTTCTGTCTTGTTGGTATTTTACACTTGCCAAGCAGCTTGAGCTGATACCTGAATAAGCATGGAGATTTCCACAAACACCACAAGAGGAACACACACAAGTCCTTATTCTGAGCTTAGGTTGCTCATTTCTACTCCATTTCTAGTATCAATCCATCCCAGTGGCAGCAGCACCCTTACTGGTAAAATCCTCTTAGCTAACTGTGGGCAGCAGTGCTCTGGACTTCCATATAGCTCCTGGAAGAATGACAAAGTGATTTACTCAGAACAAGAAACCATCCCTCAAAGTCATCACTGCAGCATATCCCTCTATGTACAGCCAGCTGTGTAATGAAAAGTGACAACACATTGCCATGCCTTTAATGTCTTTGGTTATGGGGGGATGGAGAAGGGCTCTGGATAGATAGCGTCCTGTAGAAATGTATTTGAATGATGTGGTGTGTGTGCTTTATCCTGCTTTTCTCACAGTCGTCTCAAGCTGTGCGCGAAAGAGAAATAATTGAGCCATATTATTTCATATTTTACAGTCATTTGAATTTGATATGCACCACAGACTTACAATGGTGTCCACAGTTAAGGTTGAATTGAATCCCATGACTGATACTTTGGGTCTGGGTCATTTTGATTTGGGACAACATTCCAACAGTGACCACTTCTGCTACAACCCCCTTACTAATTCCACATTTTTGCATTTTATCAACATTTAGCAGCATGTCTGGTGTGGTTTTACTCACTATTCAGCTGGATATTGTTCCCAGAGGGTTCCATAATCCTCTTACCATATGAACAGGGGGCAGAAAATATTTTCTTGCTTCAAGTGTGGCTCGAGGCATCGCCTGAGGCTGGTGGCAATTTTGGCTGCGGCTTCCAAGCCCAACCTCAAATTTAGCCATACACCCCCAGCCCTCTGCCGCGGCTGTCTCTTCTACCCCCCAGTCCATCACTGAGCCCTAGATCCATTTTTAGCCTGCAGCGTGGAACATGTTTGCTGGTAATACATCAGTAGGCATTATATCCTCAGCAAGATCAGCCTCCGTTGGGTAAAGCATAACCTTGGGAATGACTTTGTGGCGAGCACTGTCAGTGCTCTTCCAAGAGGCCTGCTGTGAATCTTAACATGCTTCCAATCTTAGCAAAGACTCATACGAAATGTTAACCTGAGGTGTTTGTCCAAGGTATAGGAAATGCCTGTGCCAGTGGAAAACTTAAAATTACAAATGTCCCCAACTTAATTCTTCTTATTTTTTTTTGGCTATAAAAAAAGACAGTTTTTCAGTATTTATGTACCACATGTATTTCACTCGATGTGAAGTTATGTCATTTGCAGTCTGAATTTGTCCTGTATTATTTGGCAGTACTGCTCTCCGTGTTCTATTCTGTGCTACACTTGGCATAGCAAGTCCTCGGGGCAGTGACCTGATGATTAGAAGGTCATCCAGTTTAGGTTGTATCACTTTAACCTGAGAACACAAGCTAGCAAGCCTCATAACAGCAAAGCAGGTTTGATCTGCCAGCAGGCCTCTCCTACATGCTGAATCATGATCTGAATTAAGTAGGCAGTGGATCTTTGATGATGTTTTTGCCAGAAGAACTCAATCTGTCTGAAGGAAAATGCTGTTGGGTTTGTTTTTTCTGTGTTTAACTTTATGTCACGCAGGTTACTTTGAAACTAATCTCCTCACTTGAACTCGACTTGAAGGGAAACGCTGACGATGCAAATTTCACACTTACTGGTCACATGAATTTCTCACCAACCTAAAGAAAGTAAGCATGCCCTGTAGGGCGTATAAATATGCATAGCTGGTAATGTGTCAAACCAACATGCAGCCGAGTGGCTCAAACAGTAGAAGCGCCAAAGCTTTTTCCATTCGCATTGGCCCTGGTGTGCTGCCTCTTTAATAGAGCCAACTTTTCTGAACGTGTATCCACATCTATCTTCTACCCTCCGCAGTCTTTTTGAGCCGTCTGTTTAGTTTCAATCCCACTGTTTATGTAGCCTGTGTTCAGACCCATAATGTGGCAGGTTTCGGATGAAATAAATGGGAAAACACACATGGCGGTAACTAATCCCGGCGGCACCATCACATGCTCACCACAAGCCACAAGGCCCCTTCTCCTTCCCTCTGGTTTCCACCCACTCTGGCTCCACAAGCCTTTCCATCCCTGGTGTCCCATCAGTGGCTCTACCTCCGTCCTAGTCGCCCATTATAACCATGCTGATGCAGCAAAGCAGTGATGGTCGGGCCTGTACAGTGGGATGGAGGACTTGAGTGATTTGCCTTGCAGCTGGTCTCTCTATGTCTCCATCCACAAGCCGGCAGCCATCACCATTTATTTTCTCCCTGCGAGCTTCAATATTATCTTGGCAATTATTATCATTGAAAGCTGAGTGATGATGCAAAATGAGCGGCCCAGAGATTAGTAGTGAGTCTCAGAGGGAAAGGAGGAGAGATATGGTAGATATCCCGTGATGTCTCTTTACTCTCCGCTGTGTATATGTCAGTGTGTAAAAAGCATACGGGTGTGGGTACACTTTTGTGTGTGTGTGTGTGTGTGTGTGTGTGTGTGTGTGTGTGTGTGTGATGGCTGCCTGCCTGGCTGTAGGGGCAAAGCTATTCTTTTTCCAGAGGATGGTATTTTATCAGAGATAATGCGCTCATTGCACCGGGTTTTCCATTATTTATTGTTTCTCCACACTTATCTCATTTTTCTCAAGTTGTTTGCTGAGCTTCCCATCAGCTTTTCTTCACACTCTCTACCACTTTACCACAACTTCTGTCTTTCTCCCTGGTTCCCTCCTAGCTATTTCAAACCCTGTGGAAAAGTTGTTGGTTTTGGTAAAATCCCTTTAAGACACAATCACCGAAAGACCACTTAGACAATCAAAGCAGTGTTTCCCCTAGAATTTTTTTTAGGCCCGGTGGTAAGAGCTGATAAAGAGTATGCGTGCCGCGTGCGTACCAAATTTCTAGAAGAAATTGACCAAAACGAACCCCATTTGGGATGAGCCTCTTTTGACAGCCTGTTAAAAATGAGGGCATAGGGTTATGCTTTCACATTCAGTACGTTTGTACATGTGGTGTTTCTCACAGGATGTTTAGATCCTGCTGGGTGAGAATGGACATTCTAGGGGGTCTGGGGGCATGCCCCTGCAGAAGAAACCTTATCCTTTTTAAAGTTAAATGCATCAATCTGGTGCACTTTGAGAGGCAAAATCTGATTAATTCTGTGCTCTGTAAACAACATATGCCCTGCCTATAACTATTTTCTGTAATAATTTGGAGACACAAGCCACGTAAACTATTGAAGAAAAACACATGGATTTCAATAAAAAAACAATAAACACTAAGATCTAATATGGACAGGTCCTGTTTAGACTCATTTCTGGAATGATCTGAATCACCTCACCTTGAAGCTAGCCTATTGAAAAATGTTCTTTATTTTTTTTTAATGCAAATAGCCTTGTTGAAAATAAATGAATTAACATAGGCTACACATCATGATTAGCCTATCAACATGTGTGCTACATAAGGCAAATTCCCTATTCCGACCATTATATTTCATCTAGCCTATTTCTCAATTTAAAACATACAAATAAAGTAGCATTGAAAATACAAAAACATAAAGCTTGTAGGCCTACAATAGCCTGCTGTTTTCAAGATAACTTGACAGTTAAAACAATAAATAAATTAATATGTCCCTTGAAAATAAATGAATGCTTTTCTGAGAAGAATGTCAAAGGCAGTAGCAGTGTGGCACTTCTGTAAACTTACTGAAACGAGTGCATGCCGTTTTTTTCAGCGCTGTCTCAGCTGTTGATACAGATTGGTTGTGTTGCCACGGCGACGTAGCGATTTTAACTTTCTAAACTTTGCGCAGCACTTTTTCCTGTTCAACGTCCCTGTTACCGAGTCCTTAGTATCTCCATAGAGCAGGCGCTGGTTTTATTTTCGCCACTAGATCAACGTTTGCTTGCTAGTCATGCTCCTGCTCATTGGCTTCCGTGTTTTAACAAGTGCGCACCCGCACCGAATACACACGCGCATCGCGCCGCGCGCAGACACACATACACACACGCAGACACACAGATCAGCTGATGGGATGATCAAACGAGAGGTTGTAAAGACAGGCGCACACGAGGGGTAGACCGACAGTGCCGCGCAGACGCTCGCATATTATTATTACGGAATCAATGAAAAATTGATAATAATTTTTTTTTTTTATTATTATTTTTTTTTAAAGTTAGGCTGCTGTTGGCCTGGCGGGGGGTCCCGTTGGCCTGGCGGCCCCGCCAGGCCTGTACAATGGTAGGGGAAACACTGCAAAGGATTCTATTTTGGTGTCGTTATAAATCTGTTTGATTGCACCACATTGTAATGTCCATACGGCTGTGGGAGAGGCTGTTGGGTAAGCGGAGAACAGATTGCTCGGACAGCATATTCTAAAAACCAAATGACTTGTTTTGAACATGAAAAGCTGACAAGGCACTTGAGTTTTGCTCAATTACAATTTCCCCCTGAATGGTTCTTATATTAACCCTGCTGCACTCTCTCTCTCTCTCCTCTCTCTCCGCAGGCATCATCCACCAGATGAAGGGAGACTATGAGACTGCACTGAAACTCCACAAAACACACCTGGCCATTGCTCAGGAGCTGAATGACTATGCTGCCCAGGGCCGGGCCTATGGCAACATGGGTAATGCCTACAATGCACTGGGCGCCTTTGACCAGGCTGTTCGCTACCACCGGCAGGAGCTGCAGATCTCCATGGAGGTTAATGACCGCGCCTCCCAGGCCTCCACACATGGAAACCTGGCTGTGGCTTACCAAGCACTGGGAGCACACGACCGCGCCCTGCAACATTACCAGAACCACCTCAACATCGCCCGCGAGCTCAGAGACGTCCAGAGCGAGGCGCGCGCTCTGGGAAACCTCGGCAACTTCCACTGCTCTCGCGGAGAGTTCCCTCAGGCCGTGCCCTACTATGAGCAGTACCTCCGCCTGTCACCTGACCTACAAGACATGGAGAGTGAAGGAAAAGTTTGTCACAACCTGGGTTATGCCCACTACTGTCTAGGCAACTACCAGGATGCGGTCAAATACTATGAGCAGGACTTAGCTCTGGCCAAGGACCTTCATGACAAACTGAGCCAGGCCAAGGCTTACTGTAACCTGGGTTTGGCCTTCAAGGCCCTGGGGGACTTTGCTAAGGCAGAGGAGTGTCAGAAGTACCTGCTGTCACTGGCCCAGTCCCTGAACAATGCACAGGCTCGCTTCAGAGCTTTGGGGAACCTTGGGGACATATTTGTCTGTAAAAAAGATGTGGCTGGAGCCATTCAATTTTATGAGCAGCAACTGGCCTTAGCCCACCAGGTATGGTCACACATAATGAATGTATTATAAAATATATACTGGTAAGATTCATCACATTATGATGTAGTATTAGGGCCACGTTGAAGACAAATAAACAAATACAATTATGAGAATCAAGTCATAACATTGGGAGAATAAAGTTGTAATTTAAGGAGAAAAAGAAAACATAATTCAAAAACAAATCTATGGCGAGAGCAGTCTAATGGCAGTGTCCTTTTCGCACACTATTTGTCTGGCCGAGCCACATACAGTCAACAGCAATACATGATAACGAGGTGCTTATTTGCCAAAAGATTAAGCTTTTCCTTATTTGTGAAAGAGGTAAGCTATAATTTCACACAAGATGCTCCACGTTCCTCATTTTAATGCAAGGGGAATACAAAAATGTATTCTATAAAATAACACTCAGCCTTAAACTAAGACTATATTCTCATAATATTACTTTACTTTTTTCTCGAACATTTATTTTATTATTATTTTTTCCTCAACTTTCCAATACTCTGTCATGTCATATTGTGGAATGTCATTTCACTCATGTCCCTCTCATGCTTATATGACTGAATCCTACCTTGTTCCAGGTGAAGGAGCGTAGGATGGAGGCCTGTGCGTACGCCGCCCTTGGGGCCACCTACAGGCTGGTGCAGAAATACGACAAAGCGCTGGGCTACCACACCCAGGAACTGGAGGTGTATCAGGAGCTGGGTGACCTCTCTGGAGAGTGCAAAGCCCACGGTCACCTGGCGGCGGTCTACATGGCCCTGGGGAAGTACGCCATGGCCTTCAAGAGCTACGAGGAGCAGCTGGAGCTGGGCCGGAAGCTAAAGGACCCCGTGGTCGAGGCCCAGGTTTACGGAAACATGGGCATCACTAAAATGAATGTAGGCGTGATGGAGGAGGCTATCGGCTACCTGGAGCAGCAGCTGGCCACGCTACAGCAGCTGAGTGGCAACGAGGCGGTAATGGACAGGGGCAGGGCCTACGGTAACCTGGGAGACTGTTACGAAGCTCTGGGAGACTTTGAAGAAGCCATCAAGTACTATGACCAGTATCTGTCAGTGGCCCAGAGCCTCAACCGCATGCAGGACCAGGAAAAGGCCTACAGAGGCTTAGGCAATGGACACAGGTGAGTCTGCTTTGAAAGGAAAGCCCTCATGTTTCAAGTTTACTATTTCACATTGCGAGAAAAATACCGTTCCGTGTTTGTATTACGTTGCGGTATCAATTTCCCCTAGCTGTTGCAGTGGCAGATAAATTGTATTGACTGGGTATTACTATTAATCACAGTAATCCCACTTTGCATATCATTTCCCCCTCCTTGCAGTCAATCTCATGGACCACCATAGTTTAGAGGCACTTTGCTAGTGAGCGAGGGCTTGGATGTGAGCGTGGTTCTGGCTGTCTCAGCAGCAGCCTAGTGGCCCGGGCCTTATCTGTATGCAAAGAGGCTTTTGACACGCAGACGTTTGAAACTGAGCGAAGCAGTTATTTCGAGGCAACCTCTCGCATCTTGTGTCTCTTCTTCTCGCTTCTGTTTCTCCCCGTATGCGTCAAAAAGAACTGATGATAGCATCCTAGAAGACCGCACTGCAAAAATAATGCACAGGAAGCTCGCTGAAATCCTAATTTTCGGAGATGATTTCTCTTCTCATTGTGCTCCACCAGCATGGCGGCACCGCAGCAATCACACAGCAGCAGTATTAGCCATGCATGAGTTCAGAGGGGGAATAATAGACATCAGACACAGACCATTCTCGTCTTTGAACAACTCATAGTCAAGGCACATGCATTATCACACAACATTAATTAAGCTGAACGCTCTTAGTCTATAAATGCTCCATTTGAACCAGCAAACGGCTAGTGTTGGCGCGCCTGAGAATGTGAATAAAGTCGGTTTGATGGCTGTGAAAACGAATAAAACGTCGAGATGGGATGAATGCCACTCTGTCAACACATGGTTTAAATGCGAGGATTCTTTTGACAGATGACCCATATTGTATTAATGGATGGTAAATAGTGTCACGCTTCCAACACAGCCTGCATTAAAATTTTAAATATGAGTGCTCAGAAATGTCTTATAGCTTTTCACACTTCAGTCCATCCACATCAAATATAAATCTTCTATTGAAATTACCTTAGGCTTTGCAGATGATAGTTTTCCTGCAGCGTGCAATCCTTGTTGCATTCTTATACTGCTGTTACAAGAGAAGAGATATATGTATATATATCTGTATGAATCAAGAATATAGTTTCCCCTAGAGAGGAGATAAGGAGAGCGATAAGAGAGTTTTGTTTTGAGTGTTGTGGGCATGAAAGACATCTCCAGTATTTGTTGAATTCCAAACAGAAGAAATTCCAACGACAGCCTTTTTCTTTGAGGTTGTCTTGTTGTTTATCTCACAAATTCCAGCCCTAATCTGCTTCATTCTTACGTTCTCCTCGTTTTTATCCTTCTGTCTTTTACCTTGCAGGGCAATGGGAAACCTGCAGCAGTCTCTGGTGTGTTTCGAGAAGCGGCTAGTGGTGGCTCACGAACTGGGGGAGTGTGGGGGCAAGGCTCAGGCCTACGGTGAACTGGGCGCGCTGCACAGCCAACTGGGCAACTACGAGCAGGCTATCTCCTGTCTGGAGCGTCAGCTGGCCATTGCCCGAGACACCCAGGACAGACTACTGGAGGGAGACGCCAGCTGTGGTTTGGGCATGGTGTATCAGTCCATGGGAGAGTATGAGACGGCCCTGCGCTGCCACCAGAGTGACCTGGAGATAGCGGAGGAGACGGGAAGCCCCGAGCGCCAGGCCCGCGCATACGGTAACCTGGGCCTCACCTACGAGTCTCTGGGGAACTATGAGCGGGCCGTGGTGTTCCAGGAGCAGCACCTGAGTGTGGCGGCTCAGACTAATGACTTGGCTGCCAAGACGCTGGCCTACGGCAGCCTGGGCAGGACACACCACGCACTGCAAAACTACTCCCAGGCTGTCATGTACCTGCAGGAAGGTGAGTGAGTCAGGGGGGGAATACAGGAGAGAGAGAGAGAGAGAGAGAGAGAGAGAGAGAGGATTACCTTTTGTTGCCAGAGCTGATAGGCTTAGAGTTTTGTGAATTCATGAATATGAAATCCAGAGCCTATTTGTTGCTAAGCCTTTGCCACACTTTTATTAGGTTGTGTGTGCTTGTGTGTGTAGGTGCGTGTGTTGGTGCTTTTGTGCTTATTTGTTATGAGTGTGCAGTGGGATTTTGTGTGCGTGTGTCATGATAATGCATCCGTGTTGGCTTCTGTGCCGTATAGGTATACCAGCATTTGTGTGTGTGTGTGTATGTCTCTGCAAACCTATCAGGATGCACGCCAAGCCATTTTCCCCTGTTTACTGCTAGCTCGTCCTCACACCTCTATATCGGCTCCTCTCAGAGGGTTCTTTCACTGAGCTGCCAAAGGATCTATTCACACAGAGGCTGACAGACTCATGCCTCTCACGCTTCATTGTCCCCTATAGATTATGGTGAAATAAAAACCTGAAGCTTGGCCCTTGAGAAAATTCATTATGTCGGTGACAGTGTAGGAAGGGTTTGTCACCAAAGGATGTGATAAGTGCATAGCAGAATGTCAACACAGCACCAGCCCCATTGACAGACCTAACACTCAGGCCCTCCCACAGTGTTACCCACCCAAATGCTCTTCCAATCCCAGAAAATTGCAGCTGGTGTGAGAGTGGACAGATGTATACTTCACCCTGCAGGCGGTGAATGCAAGTGAACAGGAATACATTCCCCTCTATCTCTCCTCCGTGAGGCTTCATTAGAGTCAGCCCAGCACTGCAGTGACCCACACACCCTCTGCAGGGCTGCTTGTTGAGCTTTAATGGAAACAAAAGGCGACAGGCCATTCTGTCTCCGCCCTGTCCTCCTGTTGTCCCCTCCGCACCGTCCTTGTATTGTTCCTCGGCCCGCCTGTGAAAAAGAACAGCGCCTTCACTATCCTTGACAGCCAATTATTTCTGGCCAACCTACCCAGACTGAAAAGTTGGCTAGGTTCCCCCCCCCCCCTTCAGTTTTTTTTTCTACTTCTGCTAGTTTTCTGTTTTGTTTTTTTATCCGTCATGCTGCACGCAGCACTGCCTGTTTTTTGTTTTTGTTCACCAAAAAAAAAAGATAATTGGAAAGAGGGATAGAAACTAGTGCAGTTGCTGTTGACAACATGTGACCTCTGAATCAGCGTGTGTGTGTGTGTTTGTACATGTGTCTATGTCTGATGGTTATCCTGTGTTGCCCAGTAATACCGTGGAAGACATGTGAAGATCTATACCAATTAAGTGCTGATAGGCTGACATAATTTCTGTCACTCCCAAGTGTTCACACAAATCTCCAAGTTATTTTCTTGTAGTTTAACATTAAAGGAAATTAAACATTGCTGTCTCAATCGTAAAGAGCCATTTCACACCAAGATGCACTTTTGAACAATTAACATGACAATGTCATTAAATCAATGCCGCCATTGTAGCGACTAATGGAGGTATTACAGTTTCTCCACGCTTCGTTTATAGAACAACAACTGATGGAATAACAATTTTCACCTGCGGATGAAGTGTGGCAATGAACCTGGTGCTTAATATTGGAACAGAAAATGTGTTTGCATATAGATTTATTATGCAGATCGTGAAAAAAACGTGAAAAAGGTGTGGGACAATTGCCACTCATATACAAAGCTCACTTTTATAATTTAGGCTTAGATTGGATAGTATGTAATAAAAGGAGCCTGAATCGTGCGCAAGAATAATCAGACAAACATTCAAGGTTCATGTTCAGAGTAAATGAGTAATTTTTATAACATATGATTTTACACAGTGTAGCAGGATAGCACTAGAGTAGAACTGACTCCCCGGAACCCTGATATAAGACATTCATGTTGGTAGGCCTTTGAACGGCTTGTCACGAGGCATAGAACACTAAATGCAGCTGGATGATGTGTTTGGTAACGCAGTGTGAAATGTCTGGACCTTTCATCATCAATCTGGACCCCTCGCAGTTTTCCGTGTTTCTATTTTTGTTGAAAAAATCTCGAATGTTGGTTGCAGGTTGAAGTGGCAGTAGGGGGTTCAACTGGTGTCATAGTGAGCTTCGTTTCGGCTGTTTTATTTCTGTACTTCTAAAGCCCAGAAAACACAAAATATCTCTATCTCACATCTGTGTATGCGTGCGTGTGTGTGTGTGTGTGTATGTTCATGATTCATTTCTGAAAAAGTGGGGGAAAAAAAAGGAATTAGCCTAGCTTTCCAAAATCTTGTGAATTATTAAGAAAGCTTTCACAAATACCAAAATCTCATTCTGAACTTAAGCCTCATTACTGTCTTAGTACCAGTGTGATATAATTTAAAAAATGTGTTTATGTGGGACAAATTTGGCATGGGGGTTCCAATCCCCATCATCCTTAATAATTAGGGAAGATTTCTTCACTCTCAGTCACAGAAAAGGGTGAATTTGGGTCTTAAGAGGGAGACACAGGGTTGAGTTTTCTGTATATGACACACTGTTATTTTTCCACATGATCGTGGTCATGATCAAAGGGGTATGATAGTAGTGCCCCGTGTATTGGCCAGGGTATTTTGTTAGCGGCGCAAGGCAACTTGTGGTCCTACGGTGTATGAGAATCCTACCCTTGTTCCAATAGTCTTATATCTGTTTTCTTGCACGTACAGCTTGTGTCTGAAGCCAGAGGTGTGTGGGCCTTAGGGTGGGAGGGGGAGTGGGGGGGGGGGGTGCAGAGAATCTCACGTCCAGCCTGTCAAGCAGCCCTTTAAAGTGTTCTCTAGTTGCTCTTCGGGGTGCAGCCAGCCACGGCCACATCCTCATGTCAGCCGCGCGCTACGTGTCTGTGCCTGCGGGGCGCACCAAAGGCACACACAGGGCGACAGTGTGACAGACGCACACTGAATGATACAGAGAGCAGGAGAACAGAGGGAATGAGAAAGTTGTATGGGCCGGGAGGAGGAAAAGAAGGTGAAGAAGAGAAAAAGAAAGGGAACGGCAGGCGGGCATGCGGTCGCGCGGGCGGAGATGGGGAAAAGACAGAGATCGGCATTGAGTCATAATTCACATGTATTATTTCACCGTCAACCGGAGAATAAAGAAAACACAAGTTGGTTGACATTCAGGCTTGAATTGATCATAAAGAACTATCACAGAGTAGCTCGGAGAGAGAACAGTGGTTGTGTGTGCGTGAAGAGGTGTGTGTGGGTGTGTGTGTGTGTGTAGAGGTCTTCATGCGTTTGTGCGTGTGCAGATGAAAGGCTCAGAGTCGAGATGAGTGAGGGCTGAGGCTGTCAGCGAATGAAAAGGATAATTACGATCTGTTTCCTCTCTCTTACTCCGGCGCCTAATGAGCCCTAAGCAGTGCCGAGTCCCCGCCAGCACTGCCACCACAGTCAAGATGAAACAGGTAGAGAGCAGGGAGGGGGGGGGGGAGATGAGAAAATGAATACGGAAGGTAGAAGGAGAGAGCAGCACAGCAGATGCATAGGGGAAAGAGGGCAGGCGGGCAGGCAGACAGGAGGGAGGGGTGGTGTGTGTGGAAAGATAAGGCCAGAAGGGGAGACTGTTTTGCAGGCTTCAAAGGCTGCCGAACGAGCGTGGCCATGGAGGAGCCATGAAGTCTATGGTCGCGCTGCTGTGTGCCGGGTCTTGCGGAATAGGCTGGCTGTTTTGTCGGGTCACGCTCTCTGTTCTTGGCTTATCGGGTCCAGCCACAGACAGAGTTTTTTCCAGGAATGCAGAGGAAACCAGACTCGAGGACGGAGCATGGAGGCTTGGCCCTATTTTTTCCTCCCCACTTTGACCAAAATCATGTTAAGACCCCTCCGTCACACAACAAGCGAGTGGAGTGAATAGACGAATACAGAGCA
This sequence comes from Ammodytes marinus, assembly GCF_949987685.1. Classification (NCBI taxonomy): domain Eukaryota; kingdom Metazoa; phylum Chordata; class Actinopteri; order Uranoscopiformes; family Ammodytidae; genus Ammodytes; species Ammodytes marinus. Next base: position 12,715,543 of record NC_137231.1, read on the forward strand.
TGTGCTATAAGTGAGACAAGGTGTGTGCACCTTGTGGGTGATGTGTGGCCATTCTTTTTTTTTTCTTCTTTTTTTTGTTTCATCATTGTCCTCTGTGGAGTGGCGTTTTCATCTCAGTAATTGGGCAGAACCAAGTACCCGGCGGGCAGACTGAGGACACATGCAAAGATGTGACATACGCCTCACTGCTTGAGCGATTGGAGGTGAAAAGCAAACTGCACGCTCGTCAGGTGATCTGACACAGGCACACTCAGTGAACGTAGACACTTTTAGATACAAACACAAACATACGCACACACACAGACACACACACACACACACACACACACACACACACACACACACACACACACACACACACACACACACGTATGCACAACTCTCTCAAACTAAATATCAATAGTCTGTGTGTGCTGTGAGTTTGCATACAGTCTATTATTGGCTCATCAGTGTGTTTGCAAATATGTGTAGGCCTATCCATGACATAGTGTGGCTTCTTTTATGCTAGCATCAGACGCCGCGTGTTTGTGTTTGCTCAGCCAGTCGATTCTTTAGCATTGATTACTATGCAGTCCGATTAGTGTTCTAACAGCCCTCCCTCTATGGTGTGTGTGTGTGTGTGTGTGTGTGTGTGTGTGTTGTTGTGTGTGTGTGTGCATGTGTGCGTGTTTAAGTCCAAATGTGAGCAGCATCTTACAACTGAGGGCCAAACATCCAAACCTGTTCGCTGTCAGAACGTCAGTACCACACGCTACGCTTACATCTGTTACTCTGAAAGAAACCTAAAGAGTCTTGCCTGCTCTGAATAATGTTTACCCTCTTCTCTCTTTCCCTCTCGCTCCTCTGCTTCCCTATCCCTCGCCTTCTGACAGGCCTGCGGCTCGCGGAGCAGCTGGCTCGGCGTGAGGATGAGGCCAAGATCCGCCATCGTCTGGGGCTCTCTCTGTGGGCCAGTGGGAATCTGGAGGAGGCCCAACATCAGGTAAAGTAGCTCCTCCCGTTCCTTACTTCCCTTGCCTCTCCTCTCCTCTCCTCTCCTCTCCTCTCCTCTCCTCTCCTCTCCTCTCCTCTCCTCTCCTCTCCTCTCCTCTCCTCTCCTCTCCTCCCCTCTCATCTCTACCTCCATCTGGCCACTCTAGTGGTTTACGAACTGACCTATAATAAGCACACATCTGTCAGTTGGCAAAGTTTACAAGCGAGAGACATGTCCAAAGACGTGGAGTGTGTGAACAAAGTTTTCAGTGATGCCCTTATGGTTGAAAGAAAGAGTTCAGAGCTCAGAGAGAGAGAGAGAGAGAGAGAGAGAGAGAGAGAGAGAGAGAGGAAGAGTTTATTTATTTATTTACATTACATTTTAAAGCCTAATAAATAAGTCAACACCACATTTTGAAAAGAAAATATAAAACTACGTGAGCATGTCTCTGAAGATAAGTTTTCCTTCTGTGATAGTAGAGAGAACCCTGTTTGAAAGCTAGAGAGATAGGGAGAGAGAGAGAGAGAACAACAGTAGAAGAAAAAGGAGAGGTTGTTGTGGACAGCTTGAACTGGGCTGCTGGAGATATGCTAGGGAAGTGTTTTGAGCTGGTAAATGCTGTCAGCTCGGCAGACAGGCGACAGATGACTGAAGATTTGTTTTATATCTATGTGCATGGTCTCAGGAGCACCAGGCCTCCGCATCAGAAACTCACACACTCAGTCCTCCTCAGCCCACTGCCCACCTGGCAAGCATGGAATATCCCCTTAACGGCTCTCTTTACACACACACACACACACACACACACACACACACACACACACACACACACACACACACACACACACACACACACACACCGCAGCTCAAGACTTTCATAGCTTGTGTATCCACATACAAGTCTGTGTACAGCGAGCCAACAGAAGTGGCTCTCACGTGTGACCGCAGGGATGTTATTCAGCTGCTTTCATTTTTTCGTTAAATTAAATCTAGTCTAAAACATTTCTGTTTTGATACACGCACGCTACGTACATCTATGTGACCCAGATAGCTTTATTATTTTCGGGCCTGCATGATACTTTTCAAAGAGTACGTTTATCTGTTTGCAATTATCTGTAACAAGAGTTGGGAAAAAAATAAGACTAAACCAAGGTGGAGTGGCCCATGACTCATATTGAGGAATTTGTGTTCAATTAAAGCAAAATATTATTCTAACAAGCCAATTCAAATATTTTCCACTTCATGTTTGCTCACCACTTAACATTAAGACCTCAGTCGTACATATTAACACTGCTGTCACTTTCCCACCCCCCTAGCAGCTTGTAGCCCCAAGAGCCTATCTGTGGTGGGAAAGGACACTGTTGTCCTCAGATGGTAGATTAAATGGTTATTCATGAGCTGGCTTGTTGCCGCAGGTGACCTTGGTAAATACCCCTGACCCACTTCAAACCTCATTTGTAGAGGCTTGTATTGAAATTCATAAATCTTCCATAGGTGTGGAATGAGAGCGCTTGACCCCATGTTCCTTATTCTCTATATATTTAAACCCAATTGTAGCTTAACACGGCTAGCTGTGATCTCGGCGTTCACCGTGACCCACAGATTCACGTGTCCTGATTCTAATCAGCATTCTCAGCAGCACATTCTCCCTCTGAGAAGCGCTGACATTCCCATCCAAGGAAAGAACGGTAATCAATACATTCATATTTACTTTAATAACAGCAGTCTATTGTAGATTTTTTGATACCGTCTTTCACAGGGCATGAGAGTTCCCCCAGGGAGGTTAGTTTACAAAAATCATTAGAGGTATGTTGTGTGTGTATCAAGCTCCGCTCACGTGAGAGATTCAGCGTGACATTGACATTCACTTAACGTGTCAGATAAAAGCCATGTAAGTGTCAGTGACGCTAAACCATGAGAGTGCTGCTTGTCTGAATGCATACAGCAGCTGAAGAACGTTGCAGATTTTTACCTGCACCCCAGCCAAGCAAGCCACTGCCGACGCAGCACATTTGGGATTGTGTCCCTTTCATCTTTGCCAGGAGGGGTCAGGCCAGAGGAAAAGGCGCTGTGTGAGAAAATGAGTTTCACTCTCAAAGGGGGCTGTCTGCAAGGCGAACAGATTAAACTAGCACTGCAGCAATCTGCCTTCCATGGTCCTATCAGCCAAATCAACCAGACTAGCAGCCCCCGTCTACTAGCACTAATGCTGCAGAGCTCACAGATTCTCTGCTGATCTCCACGCTCTCCCCCCTTTACAATCCATGACACACTTTTCCCGCATGACCTTGGGATATGCCAGACGAGCTACAGTGTATGCATACAGTATATGTGTGCTCTTGAGATACACACACCCTCTTTGTCTTACTGAAACCACAGTGCTGATACCATCCTTTTCATTCACACCGACCTATTCCCCCCCCCCCCCCCCCACTGCAGCTCTTTGTGTTTGGTTGTATGAGCTTTGGTCAAGCAGTGTGAGCAGAGTGTTTTAACCTCTCTGTTGGCCCCAGGCTCCCGGAGAGAGTGGCTCTATAGCGGTCCCAGTCATCCTGCAGCGCTGCCATAGGTGCAGCAATAGGAAATCAATAAAAGGCTACCCATGAATCAGCACTCCTGGACAGCAGCCCCGGCTTGGTCAATGTGCACAACACCGCCCGACCGGCCGGCCCCACCTCTCCATTGTCTCCCTCTCTCTCTCTAGTCTAATGTCTGGCACTGAATCGAAAAAAAAGGTCCAATAACACAAACAGGCCCATTGAGTTCACAAAGCATTTTATTTCCCTTGGACGTTGCCTGTCCACCATGCCCAGGTGTAATGGTCTAGCTTCTCATTGCCCTTTGGCATGTCCATGCAAATAAGAGCTGAAGAGAGGTTTACTGGTGTGGGTGGGTGATTCATTAAACGACATTACAGTACTTTCATCTGCTAAGAGAGAAGCAGAATTGGAAGGCAGCAGGTCTCATCAGTGATGACCAGTGAGGTGGGCTGCTACCATCTAGTGGCCACAATCATTCCATTTGGTCAAGAGTATTATCATACATGCATAATGGGATACAATTTCATCCACGGAGTCTTAACTACATTTTGGTAAGGGTTTCCCCCCATACTAAAATGTAAAGGAGAGAGCACGTACAAAAAAAGTGAAGTGATGTTTAGTCACATATGATTGTTTTCGACACGTTTATGAACTAATTCCGATTATAGTCTTGCCGTGTTTACTTATTATTGTTTGTCCTCAGCTCTACCGAGCATCTGCACTGTTTGAGACCATCCGCCACGAAGCCCAGCACAGCACCGACTACAAGCTCTCCCTGTTTGACCTGCAAACCTCCTGCTACCAGGCACTCCAAAGGGTTCTTGTCAGCCTAGGTATGTCCATATATAGACACTTCTCATATCTTCCATGCGTCCTGCTGTTAGTTTCCAATTTTTAATTTTTTTTTGCATTATCCCTATGTATCTGTAATCGTTTTATTTATTAAGATCTGGTTTAAGCATTCCCCCTTCAATCAGCATTGACCTCTCTCTCTACTTCCACACAGGCCACCATGATGAGGCTCTGGCAGTGGCAGAGCGGGGCCGTACGCGAGCCTTTGCTGACCTGTTGGTGGAGCGGCAGACAGGCCAGCAGGACTCAGACCCCTACACCCCAGTGACAGTGGAGCATATCATGGACACGGTTAACAGCCAGAGGGCCCTGGTGCTTTACTTCTCCATGGCTGCTGGTTACCTGTACAGCTGGCTGCTGGCTCCAGGAGCAGGTATGGACTGACTCTCCGCTGCCTGGCCTATACTGCTTAGAATATAACGTTGCTGTATTGCAGACAGTAGTGAAATCCTATTATGTCGTTTTACTCTTTAAAATATTGCAAACTGCAATTGCAAACATATATTCTTGTAACACTCAAATTAAGGTTCACAAACACAAAATGAGCAGCACGAATGTTACTTTATGAATGCTACATGCTAAATCAATCAAATTTCATGTAATTGAATTAAATGTTTGGACATGAATTGCGAAGATATCTTCTGTCTGTACTGAAGCTTTTAAATCCATAGTTGAAATCTTCACATACACAATTACACAATTACAAACACAAATTTCAAGTCAAAGCAGTTAAACGTCTGGAGGCTGCAGCTCGGTTTCAGCTGCGGGGGAAAGGGGGGGGGGCAGCTTTAACACCACCAAGCGGCAGTGCCACCTGCCACTCTGCTGTTAGGATTTGCCCCCTGCTTTGCCTCTCACCCCAGAAGACATCTGCCAATGAACCATGCTAATTGGAAGCGACACGGCCAAACAACATCGGCAACATCTTGGGCACGTGCCCACAGGAAAGACTTCGCTGTTGCACTCAGTCAAAACATTCAATTCTCCGTCTCTTTGCATCCTGTCTCCTTTTGTTATTTGTCTGGTTCTTTCGTTGCTGTACTTTTCACACTCTGTCTCTTTTGCTGATTCGCAAAAGAACCACCGATGCAGGCAGATTGGGTTAAGATGCAGCTTGTTGTTTATATGACTCGTGAAATTACAGTTTCACAACGGGCAAAGCTGCGGTTAAATTACAGTGCATGTCACACACAACTCCTGTGGCTGCCGCATTGTTAGCGGTTCTTTGGCTCTGGTTGTGCTCTCTGCAGTAAAGAGAGGAAATGAGAGCTATGACCCGTGTCCCATGCCACCAAGCCTGAACATTTGATCAGATCCAGCTCCCAGGCATACACATGAACTTGACTCCCCCCCAGCACTAGTCATACGGAGGGGAGGAACACTACAGGGACCACTGAAGATCTTCAAAGCGCTGAATATTGCCCCTGGGCTAAGAGGGGAGCCACTTGCTCACTAATCGCCTGTCTGTCACTTGCTGGCATTCCCTGGCATCCAGCTGGCACACAAACATGGCCTGCTCTAAAGTCTGCCATCAGTAAAAAAGGCCTACTAAGGTCCTAATTACTTTAGCAGTGTAAAACCATAGACATTATATGGACGTAAGGGGCTCCCACACACATACTGTATATGTATGGCCATTCAAATGCATTTAATACAAACCATGCATGCAAGAGCATCCACTTATACAGCACTGACTCATTAACACACATTCACCAACACAGCTTGTGTTCCATCTTCAGTGTGCACTCCCCCCTCAGCTGAGCTCTCATGGCAGGCAACAGATGGAACAGGCAGCCTACCCCCTATCTTTTATTGAACATTATTTGTTTTATTCATTTTGCTCCACGGATGCACTACCGTACGTGGCGTCACTCAGCTATCAGTCGAATCGATCCAGCATTCTCACCTGTAGTGAGCTAGTAACGCATACAGATTCAAAATAAAGGCATGAAGAAAAATAAATTGTTTGTTTTATTATTATTACACTTTCAATTTCAGCCTGTCGTGTTTGTGGTCCCTCTTCTCTCCACAGGCATCCTGAAGTTTCATGAGGTGTATCTGGGCGAGGGCCTATCGGAGGGAGGCTCAGACTTCCAGGAGGGAGGCAGCGGCGGTGGGGTGGTCTGCGGCTCCTCGTTGGAGCAGCACATAGCCAGTGCTCGTGAAGCTCTGGGAGTAGAGTCCTATTACAGCAGGTAAGATCCTTTACAGCTGACAAAATACAAATAGAACTTCTTCTTTGTTAGCTCCTCATTGTTTGTATCTAATGAATATCTGAACACGGATCAGGGGCTAATCTAGGATCAGAGTTTTAGGAGCTCCTGGTAACCTTTTAAACAAATGTATTTATTTATAAGTCAAAACGTACTCAGATGATTGGCCACAAAGCCTTCGGAATTGAAATTGTGTTATGCAAATGTAATTGGGTTATAAGGATCAGGTTTTAGCCACATCCAATTTCTACAATGCCAGACTAATACGAATACAGAAACAGGGACAAAGGCAGAATAATACAAACCTTTTATCACTATTTGAATCATTATTATTTTCACTTCATACAGAACTCTGAAGCTAACTTACCTAGGCAATAGTTAGCTGACGTGTGTCAGACGTGGCTGTAAAACTGAGACTCTTACCAAAGCCAATTATAGCTCATTCAGATATCCTAACTTTAGAGTTGAATTGACCCATTTGAAAATAATCTTGCCCATTTTGGTTTTCAAAAGCTTCTCTGACTTTGTAGGCATGTTACGACTACTTCCCAGCATGCTAGCATAACGCGTTTGACACGTACCTGTTTGTCTGGATGTGCTGCTCATACCTAATACCATACATAATCTCCGCTGTGGCTCTAAACCTGAACTTGTGGGAGATTGTCAAACACTGCATTTTTTTCTTTTCATTTTTTTACAATAATTTTTTAGGGGTGCCGTGCCAGGATAAAATGTAGGGGTTCTACAATGGCCCCTGGATTATGTAATAGTATGCTTATGATTTTCAACCAGTAAGGACTACTGCTGACTTTTGAATATACCCTCCTCTGCCCCTAATGAATTATAAATCATGTCATTTCATATTTTTCCAGTGACACAACTAGCAGCATAGTATGATTCTTTGACTTTGTAGTTTTTGGGGTGTTCAGTCCTAACAAGCCCAATGAGATTTTAATGACTCAAGAACTTGTGATAGTTCAGTGGCAGTGCTTTTTTTGTACTTACATGCAAAGGGACTTCATGTGCCTCTACCATGGTCCCACACTTTATGATCAAACAGAACATTTTACTTGATCTAGATACTGTTTAAATGTAACATGAAAGAAACATCACATTCCTTTTTGACTGGGGGGACTTTGTCTTAACCAAGATTATTTTTGGCTCCGATCCTGATCCGATTATTATATTGTGCTTAATGTTAGTTTGGCACACCTAGTTTTCCCGATCCAAATACTGGAGGTCCTGTTTCTGGACTATTGATTGATATGATATGCTGTATGCTATTCTGGGGTGGATAACACATAGTAGAATACAGTAAAAAAAAAGGAGAAAAAAGGATAATTTTTGTTAAGTTGATACCTATCTATTCACATTCGACCTGTTTGTTTAACACGTGTGTGTGTGTGTGTGTGTGTGTGTGTGTGTGTGTGTGTGTGTGTGTGTGTGTGTGTGTGTGTGTGTGTGTGTGTGTGTGTGTGTGTGTGTGTGTGTGTATAAAAGAGGGTTATCCTGCCCCATTGCACCCTGTGATGACAGGCGTCCACTACCTTCCTAAAGTACTCCACTCTCTCTCCCCAGTGGGAGTAAATGAGACGGAATAATGTCTCTTTGTACAGCCAGACTGGTGAACCCACCTTACAAACACAGAATCTGACAGGTAAAGGAAGATAGAATGAGGTCCAGTGAAAGTATAAGGAATAATGAATAGAAGGTTAAGATGCCATGGTAAGATCAATAGAAAAAAGAAATAGCAAAAGAAAAAGGGGGGAGTGCAGTGAACAGGGATTGTAGCCAGAGCGACTCTGCAGGACTAGATGGGAAAAAATGGCGAGATACATTGACAGCTAAACCCTCCTATTGACATGCTTGTATGTCTACACTGCGTTTGGCATTAGCGTGGTTTCTCTAGTTTGGTGTTTGATCCATAGTGGCCAGCTGGTCTGCCCAGCGCCAGCCTCTACCACCCGAGCAGCCTGGCCCTCCTGCCCTATTACCAGCTCATTTACTCCTCCAATGGGAAGCTGCACACACGCCACTGCGCCTGGATGGGCACAATATGGCACCACTTACCAGCCCATTCATTCTCCAGAGGGGAAAGAAAGGGAGTGGAGAGAGAGACAAAACGAATGGGATGAAGAAAAATGGGGGAGAGCATATGTGTGTTTTGAAAGAAAGGATCACGTAGAGAGAGGGAAGGGTGCAGCCTTTGTCACAGCAGAAATATACGTATTGACAATGGAATTTTATCTCTCATCGTCTTTTAAAACTGCATTTTTATTCTTTGCATCCAACTTTTCCTCAATCCATATTTGTGTGCCACTGTGTCTTAACATTAGACACATACTGCATGTGTTTGAAAAAGAACTGTTGTTGGTGGTCGTGATGAGAGATCCCATGGTGCCAGTTCACACGCTGACCTAAGTGTTACATGGTATGGTTGCATCAGAAGAAAGGTTCAGGCATGAAGGGAGATATGTGGGGGAGTGGTGTGGCGGTATAGCGCTTGTGGAGTGGGGGGTGGTTGGCTCCCCACTGACTGGATCAGCATCACCAGCATTATAATGAAAAGGATTTGACTCTTCTTCTCACCATCATGGCTGTTGGACCAAGCCCCGGAAAACTAGGCCAAGTGTGTGTGGGTTTAACAGTGTGTGTGTGTTTGGGAAAGATCAGGAGTGTGTGTAGTTGATTAATCCGCGGGGAGACAATGTAAGTCTGTGTATTGTCAACTTTGCTGAAGTGCCTTCCTTCCTTTTGCCAACATGTCTGGCTTGTGCGTGCCTCTCTCACTCCATCTCTCTCTCTCTCTCTCTATTTCAGAGGATGTTCGAGCAGCGAGACAGAGAGCGAGGCGGGAGATTTGTTGGACCAGCAATTTGAAGAGCTCAACAACAAGCTTAACTCAGTCACCGATCCAACGGGCTTCCTTCGCATGGTGTCCAGAAACAACCTGTTTAACAGGTTAGGAGATTAATGTGCAAATCACCTCCATGTTCATGCACTCCTGCTGAGAGGCAGCTTTAATCAACAAGCTCTACTTCTTAGACCCACCTTTCCCCAGGAGAAAAAAAAACAAAAAAAAAAGAAGGGATTAAATATATCTGCTTGGGTAAAGAGATTCGAGGGTATTGTGGCATCTGTGAAAGGAGTCTTTTCTCCATTGTTTAGCCAGCGCAAAGGCAGCATGTGAATCCTCCTTATTATATAGACTTGAGTAGAGCCAAGCTGCTAAAGCCCTTATCAACTGCCTACTTTGGTTTGTGTGTGTGTGTGTGTGTGTGTGTGTGTGTGTGTGTGTGTGTGTGTGTGTGTGTGCCTGTGTGTGTATGTGTGTGTGTGTGTGTGTGTGTGTGTTTGTCGTGCAGATGTATCACTGTGTATTCTTTTAAGTGAGTCTGCCAGTGGCTGGTTCAGTGTATCATTTAATACTGCTATGCAAAGTATTAATTTACATTGGGCTGATTAGTAATGTATACCTATAGAATGTGTGTGTGTGTGTGTGTGTGTGTGTGTGTGTGTGTGTGTGTGTGTGTGTGTGTGTGTGTGTGTGTGTGTGTGTGTGTGTGTGTGTGTGTGTGTGTGTGTGTGTGTGTGTGTGTGTGTGTGTGTGTGCACGTTTGTGTCTGGGTCATATTTCCCTGTCCTCGTCCACAGTTGAGCTTCTCTTTGATGAGAGGGTAATTCCAGCTTTAATTGAGTCTCTGTGCTCATTAAGCTTCTTTAATGGGTTGCCGGTAATAATCTGCTCATTCTTTTGGGTCTCAAAAAAACTCTGAAATATAAAGCTCCTCATGCTTAAGAGCCTAACGTTTATCACAATGTTAAGGCAAGGGAAAATGAAGAAAAAGCTCATTGTCATTTGGAGTCATTCATCTCGGGGGTTTGGTGCCAGACATGTAGTATGTGCTTTTCGATGGCTCTCATTGACTTCACTTCCCCTTATCTTTTTTACTCCTTCAATTCGAGGATTAAGGCTATTACTGCTATGAAGAATGCAGTATTATATCCACAATGACTCATAATTAAGAAAAATATGATGAACTTTAATTGAATGACATTTAAATCAGAATAGGTTCGATTCTTTGCTTCCTGGTGTGATATCTTCATTTGCTGTTTTAATGGATTGCCCCTTTTTTTAACCCTAAGATCTCATCTGCACAAGGGAGCCTCCAATGATTCCTATGAGAAGGTGATAATGATCTCCTCTGGGTCCGTTCCTCTCAATATGTAGATAAATACATTTGTATGCACAATATTGGGATTGTTTAAGGATCTCGATATAGGTGGGTAGTATAGACGCAGTGCACACTGGGAAAACAATAAGCCCTGTATCAGCCATTAGCTGAAACAATCATGTATAACACAGCTAGAAAAGAGGTCACTGTATAACGCTTGAGTATATTCTAGAGGCTAACTTGGCTACCTTTGTATCCCCCCTCAGATCACACTCAAAGGTAGGTCTCTCAACAGCAGCCCAAACTAGACAGCCACTGAATGCAATCTCTACCATCAGCTTGACTGCTTTTAGTCTTTTCTTTTCACTGTTTCCCTCTACACTTAACACTCACCTTTTCCGTTGGCTTATCCCTGGCCAGCCGTCTCATTCTCTCTGTCAGGCTAACAAACGATTGTTTGCTTTCCCATGGCGGCTCACGCCAAGGCCTGGGAGAGAGACAGAGTGTTGGACGGCTGGAGGGAAGCCATTGGCCCGGGGCTTCCAGACGGGCAGGATAGATGTCTGTTGGCTGGGGCCCGTAAGCAACTCTGGCTGGTGGAACAGATGGAGAGTATAGTGACAAGTGTGGCCATAAAGCACGGCCCTGTGTGTGCCCACAGCACCAAAGGCTTCTAGCCCCATGGCTACTATTAGCACAGCTATCAGTATGCTGTGCGTCTCTGCCTGAGCGGGGAGCTGTCACACTGCAGACATGCCTCTAACACACAGGGCTGTTGCCTTTTTGTTCCTTTTTTGTTTCAGAGATTCAGAGTACAGAGAATAGTCATTGAAGACACTCACAAGCTCATGTTTCATCACATTGAGGTTTTTAAGATCTTATGTGTAGACCAAGTCCCTATAAAGATGAGATGAGCCCAGCCCTCCTCCCCTTTAATGCTACTTCATGTTTCTGTAAACTCTAGAATACCACATTGCAATACTGCCATCTAGTGGAGCTTCACAAATTGACATAATATTGTCAGTGGTATTGCCTCATGCCGTGTGAATTTAAACATGTGCGTTGAAAGAGGGATTAGAGCACAGATCACAGTGGAGATCCAGTGTGGCCTGCTGCCTTCATCTGCCTTTCAGTCAGTGTGACTTTTGATCAGACAGAGAGCATGTTAGAAAGAGAAAAGGCCTCTACCACTGAGAGTGTTGGATCTCTCTCTTCTGCTGCAGCTTTGTACTGCCACCACACACACAAACTCACAGAAATTACAGTGGCTGAGTTTGCGTCTGGCTAGAGAGCCATATCTGATGTAACATTATGCAGCAAGTTGGACATAGTGCTCGTCAGCCCTATTCCCTGCACATCTGCAAAGCTCATTAATTCAGCCGGATGGTTTGATGTTAAGGATAGTTTATTAAATGTTACATTCATAGCATAAACTATATGTTTTTTCTGTTGTTTTGGCTTCATTTATTGTACCACACTTTCAATTACTAACCTTCTATTGACCTTAAGGTTACAAAAGCAGCCATATTTCTTAGGACCTTATGAACTGTAAAATGATATCAGATTAAATCATATATAAAAATTGTAATGCCATGAGGACTAAAGCATGGCCAAGTATATATGATATATTGCATATCTGTTAATCTGGAGGAAAGAAGGTCATTGTATTATAACTTAAACAAAATAGAAAAGAACAGCTGTTATCCTTGCATATATTTTTGAAACTTACTGTAAGGGTGCACTCACGGTTGGCCTAGTTGATTCATACCGTGCTTCAGCGCGATTGTCCCCCCTCCCTCCTCCCCCGTTGTCTATGCCGGTCTACACTTACACTGCTTCAAAAGACGAGGCACAATTGCTTTTTGCCAGACATCACCACGTCTTAATACGCATGTTTTCTATTCGATTATTTTTCAATATTATCATCAGGCCAAATTTGCAGCATACATTCCACTTCCAATTCAAACCAACGTGAAGCCTTCGGCAACATTTTTCTTAAATGTCTGTTGCGCGCATGAACGAATCGGGAATAGTCTCATACAAATTGATGTCAGGACCGCCATCTATGCGCGTGCTCGTGCCGGCTCATTAGCATCTGTACCATGCTCAAGCACACTTCTTCCAACCGTGCCAGTGCAAAAGGGAAGTGTACCGTTCTTGAGCGTGGTACCAAGCACTCATAGTGGTGAAAAAAAACTAGACTTTAGCCGTCAATGGTGCTTTGGCATGGTACGAATGCCTAGTGTGAGTGTGCCCTAAAATCCTATCTTGAGTCTGCAGCTTAAAAAGTATAATGTACCAAATGAAAAGAGCATTATGTTGTGTTGTGTTTGGGCAGGAGTTGCCAGAGTATGACCAGCCTGTTCAGTAACACCATGTCACCTGCCAAAGATGGTAACTCGTCCCTGCCTCGTCGCTCCAGCAACCTGGGAAAGCCTCCGCTCCGGGCACTTTATGATTTGCTCATTGCACCTATGGAGGGGGTGAGTGCTGCCTCTGTGGGTCATTGCCTGCATATTGATGTAGTCGTGTGGTAGAGAGTAGAGCAGAAGAGAAAATGTAATTGTACGAAATAGAAAAAATGAAAGCACCACATATTGAATGTTATTTTTGTATTTGTGTCATTTTCATACCAATGCTGTTGTATCTGACAGGGCTTGATGCACTCCAGTGGGCCTGTTGGCAGACACAGACAGCTGGTGATGGTGCTGGAGGGAGAACTGTACCTCATTCCCTTCGCCCTGCTGAAGGGAAGCTCCTCTAATGAATATCTGTACGAACGCTTCAGTCTCATCTCTGTTCCCTCCATCCACGGCCTTGGATCCAGTGCAAAGGTTGACACTATAATGAAATAGAAATGAATGCCATATACTTTTATTTGAAATTCCTGTAAATACTGATTATGACTTTTAACTGATGACATTTTTTATGGCTACATATTCGGCCTTTCCAAGATCCAATGAATCGCTATGTCATTTAGGGAATTAATTGCATGATAGTTAGCATCCAAAAAAAAGAGTTAGGCATATTTATCAATCCAAATGAAAGCGTGTCATTTAAGTTTGATAAACTTTACCGAAATGTGGTTTAGATGAGGCGGGCTATGTTCTGGTTATTATGACTCTGTAAATATTTTAATCCATTCACAGCAGTTCTCTGCCTCTCTGCTTTTTTTAAACTAAGTTTAATTATATATATGAACAATAATGTTCAACCAGATTTCTTGTAAAAGGTTATTAAGACACCAAACTTTAATAACATATTGAATTTTATTATTTCAGACCAGGGTTTGCAGATGGGTTCACCAATAACTAACTACTGTCTTGACTCTTTGGTGTGTAGAGATAAAACATTACCTTCTTTTCTGTTGTGCTTCTAGTCTCACTCCCGACGCCCTGGCCCGGCTCCGTGTGGCGGTGTCTCCATGGCGGCTGTGGTGGGAAACCCTAGACTGCCCTCTACGGTGATGGACCGCTGGCTGTGGGGCCCCATGCCCTCTGCAGAGGAGGAGGCTCTCATGGTGGCTGAGCTGCTGGGCTGCCAACCTCTGGCCGGCGCCGCTGCCACCAAGGAGAGGGTGATGAGTGCCCTGACGCAGGCCGAGTGCGCCCACTTCGCCACCCACATCTCGTGGAAGTTGGCTGCTCTGGTGCTCACCCCTAACCCCGAGAGCGTGCCTGGTGGGGCCGGTGCGGGGGTAGGGACAGTGGGGAGAGGAGGCGCGGGGAGCAGGAGAGGCAGCAGTGGGCGGGGAAGGAAGGGCTCCATCGGAAGCGGCTACACCATCCCAGAGTCCCTCCACATGCAGGACGACAACAGTGACTTGGACAGCATGTGTGACAGCCCGCCGCTCCAGGAGTTCCTGCTCACGGCTGCAGACATATTGGACCTGCGGTTACCTGTCAAGCTGGTGGTGCTTGGGTAAGTTGGCTGCTAAGGTCCTTTTTATTTTTCGAAACAATTAACTTTAATGTAACTGATTTAGAATGGGATGGAATAGTCTTGCAAAGATAATAAAAGCAAATAATGCTTAAAATGTTATGCTATTAAATATTTTATAGCTTCCTATTTCAATTATACGCTTGGTGTGATATTGTGGCTGCAGGTCGTACCAGGAGTCCAGCAGCAAAGTGACAGCAGATGGTGTGGTTGGATTGACCAGGGCCTTCCTGGCTGCCGGGGCTCAGTGTACCCTTGTGTCCTTGTGGCCTGTCCCTGTCGCCGCCTCCAAAGTCTTTGTCCATGCCTTCTACACTGCCATGCTCAACGGGACCAAGGCTAGTGCCGCGCTGGCAGATGCCATGAAGACTGTCCAGAGTAGCAAGCAGTACTCGCATCCCTCCAACTGGGCAGGTAAGAAGCACTATTCACTAATGTGTTAAAGGTACAGTCAGCGATTCTGGATAGCATTTGTTTACAAAATCACTTTTTTTTAAGCTTACGCACAGTACTGCCACAGATAGCGGATCGGACATTTTCTGATTTTGACAAAAAGTGTTTTTGACAACAAGCCTTCCAGAAGAAAGAGTCCACCTTTAATTCAGTACTCCCAAGATAAAACATGTGACCTTGTAATGAACTCTTTTTTTCTATTGCTTTTTTGTTTGATCAGGATACATGCTGATTGGCAATGATGTCAAGCTTAACAGCCCCTCTTCCCTCATTGGCCAAGCTCTGGCAGAGATTCTACAGTGTCCGGATCGAGCGCGTGACGCTCTGAGAGTTTTACTCCACCTGGTGAGAGACACGCACACACAATACAAGGACTAACTTGTTTTAGAAATGTCACCCAAAAATACTAACGTCACACTTCCCTGGTCCTTTGCAGGTGGAAAAGTCTCTTCAGCGGATACAGAACGGCCAGCGTAACTCCATGTACACGTCCCAGCAGAGTGTGGAGAACAAGGTGGGGGGCGTGCCCGGCTGGCAGGCCCTGTTGACAGCTGTGGGCTTCCGCCTTGACTCTGCGGGCCCCGGCATCCCCGCTGCTGTCTTCTTTCCCACTGCTGATCCAGGAGACAGGCTCCAGCAATGCAGCACCACTTTACAATCACTACTGGGTATGCACCTTAGACAAGCTCTTCATCACAGTCAAAAAAGAAAAAAATCTGAATCCGTTTTATGTTACACTGATTTGGTGGTAATTTATATTTTTTACGTGATTTATTTTGCATTGTTTTTCCACATACAACATAGCTAGCCTATGTCCTTTTGTGTTTGTAACATTCCATACCACTCCATATAGCACCTGCTAAGTCACAGCGCTACTTAGTCTGGGGTTATCATTAAGAACGTGCCTTGTGTATGAATAATGAAGAAGTTCCTTTGATCCCATCCCCTTCAGGTCTGCCGCCCCCAGCTCTCCAGGCTTTGTGCAAACTCATCACAGCTTCAGAGGCAGGAGAGCAGCTCATCAACCGGGTAGGCCCCTGCTGCTCTCAACACATGCTGCTGGAATTTTCAAAAATCTCCATTCACCAGATAGATAGATAAAAAAACATTGCCATTATTTAGTCCTATGAACTAGTGAGGCAGTTCCTCTCACTTTCTTTGAAATGTTCCCACACGTTTGCACCACAAGGTTCTTGCTAGAAAATAAATGATCATTGCGTAAATTAGTTACGTCACGACTGGTGACGCGCTGGCAACAACTGAATGCTGCACAGAAACCTGACAAGCAGTCCTTAAAGTGCAAAGTCTTCACTACAATCTGAGTGCTGTTCTCTTGCAGCCCGGCTCATGACACCGGAGAATTAATCTTACAGTGCAGAGGTTTATCCCTGTTTACGTGTAACATGTGACTATCACATGATTACAGTGAAAGACTATCCAGTGAGTTGGTGATAAGCAGTTTGTGTTAATAATGGTCTCAGTGAACAGAACATAAAAGATACTCAATCTAATCTATCAACGCTAATTGCATCATACTGTATTCCATATTAAATACTTTTGTTACTTGTTGCAGTTCTCCCTGTTGACCTGAACCCTTGTACCCTCTGTGAATGGCCTTTGTGCATGCAATTAAAAGCTTATTTCTCTCTCCCCTGCCCCCTTACGTGCTGTCTGAAGGCTGTTAAAAATATGGTGGCAATGGTAAGTGGGCCCTCACCTTACCTGCACTCCATCCCACTTTACCCAGTCCCTCCTCTCTCCACTTTCTATGCTTAACGTTCTATAACACCACCTTCATGTATAGAAGCTGCATGAAAATGTAGCATTCGATTATCTTGTTTCCCTGCTGTTTTGCATTTGAATGCATGAGGTGTAGCTTAGCCAGCACTTACAGTGTTTTTCTTCTTTGTATTTCTTATGCATTGCGAGTTCTTGTCGACAGTTCTTAGGGATTGAGAGTATTTAAGGATTTGCAGCCCTGGTTCACTGCAGGTCAAAGGAAAGTTTCAGGGTGGGAGAAGGGATAAAGCTATGATGTAAACACGGCCCTTTTGTAATCGTCAAGAGTGAATTAAGGAGACGAGGCATGTTTCTACTGCACAGTTACGTCAAGTTGACAAAGGTGTCTCTGTTCCAAGCCTAGTAATCCCCAAACAAAACGGGCAAGTGTGCTCCTAGGCCACGCGTAAACCCCAACAAAGCACAAACTCTTTCAGCTCTGCTACCCTGCAGACGCAGAGTACTCAAGCAAATCACTCAAACATGTTAAACAAAGGCCCATTCCTACTCCAGAAAATATTTAAAGTATTTCCATAATAAAAATATAAGGGAAACTTATATAAAAAGGAAATATTTATTGAAATAAAGGAAACTATATCACTTTTTACCTGGATGTTTTTAAGTTCTTGATAGAATAGAAATTGTTTGATCACAGACAAATTCCTTTTAACCATCAATCCCAGTAGAATTCACCAGTTTGATATAATCCTGTACTCTTTCCTAACCACCGTCTCTTTTCCCGCTTTTTTTTGTTGTCTTCTCCCTCTTCTTCCCTAGCTCCATCAGGTGCTAGTCCAACTCCAAACAGGAGAGAAAGAACAGGATTTCTCCCTCCTGCCCATTCAGGTGTCTATCAGTGTGCAGCTATGGAGACTGCCCGGATGCCATGAATTCCTGGCTGCTCTTGGTGAGTCCTAAGAAAAACTGTCAAACCCTGTCCATTCAAACCTCTCATCCTGCAAACTCACTGACATATTGTCAATTTGTCTAAGTTACAACCGTTGTCCTTTTGTGTGTCCGTGTGCAGGATTTGACTTATGTGAGGTCGGCCAAGAGGAAGTGGTGCTGAAGACAGGCAAGCTAGCCAACCGCCGCACCTTGCACTTTGCTCTCCAGTCTCTGCTGGCGCTGTTTGGTAAGCATGCTTAGTTATTTTCTCATATTTATTGCATCATCTTTTTTTAAGCCATCCTGTTGTGTGAATCAGGTGTCACATTTGTACCTTTTTTTTCCTCTTCTCTTTCTTCAGACTCCACAGAGCTGCCTAAGCGTCTGAGCCTGGACAGCTCATCTTCCCTTGAGTCTCTAGCTTCAGCCCAGTCGGTGTCCAACCCCCTGCCTATGGGATACTCAACCCTGCCCTTCTCTTCACATTGCCTGGACAATCAGGCGTCGGATGCCATCTCCGTCTACAGCCTCAGCTCTGTAGCCTCCACTATGAGCTTTGCGTCCAAGTCAGAGTGTGATTTCCTCGGCCATCGGCAACGCGGCGGGGCCACGGCACACTACTCCATCCACAAACACGCTCACGTTCCCCGCAGTCGCTCCTCTCCTCACGGGGCGGCTGCTGCGGTGACTGGAGCCCGGGGGGAAGATGAGGAATACGAAGGCTTTTCCATTATCAGCAGCGAGCCGCTGGGAAGTCACTGTGACTCTCTGCCTCTGCCGCCCGGACACAGCCAGCGCCACCACCGTGGAGGCAGGGGGGTGGTTGGTGGGTCTGGCCCAGGAGCAGGCAGAGGCTACACTGTGTCGGTGTCATCCAGAGGCAGTGTCAGCACCCCCACATCCCCCGTCAAAACATCCCTGGTGCCAAGCCCAAACTCACCGTCCCAGAAGGTGGGTAAGGTGAGCAGCTCAGATACCGGTGAATCTGACCAGTCCAGTACGGAGACAGACAGCACAGTCAAGTCTCAAGAAGATAAAAGCGTCCCTCTGGACCCTCAGGAGCTGGCCCAGAAGATCCTGGAGGAGACCCAGAGCCACCTCCGAGCGGTGGGTAGTCTACAGCGGGCTGGGCCAGAGGGTGGGCCGGCTGGAGGAACCTCAGGTCGCAGCAGCGCCTTCCGCTCCTCTGAAACAAGCGCGTTCAGCCGTCCTAGCAGCAGCGCTAGCGGTCGAGCTCAATCTTCACCCAGACCCAAGCCTCCCTCTCGTTCCTCTTCGCTGCAGAAAATAAGTTCTGGCTACAACAGTCCTGCAGTGTCCGAGTCTTCCCAAAAAGAGGGCAGCCATCCTTCGCCCACTCTGGACAGCCACGCACAGTTCAGATTAAAGTACCCGAGCTCCCCCTACAGCGGACACATCTCACGTTCTCCCAGTAATGTGTCTCCCAGTTCTGGTCACCAGTCCCCCGTTGGTAGTGCTCCGTCCCCGGCCCTGTCCTACTCCTCTACGGGCTCAGCCTGCTCTACATCTGCGGCCGATGCCCCAGCCTTGGACCGGCTGAGGAGAGGAGTCATTGATGAGAAAGTCCAAGCTATCCACAATCTGAAGACCTTTTGGGCTAATGCTGCTGCCCAGCAACAGCAACACCTAGGTCCTGTCAGAGCCGTCCACAGTGCTTCTGGCTCCTTTGCTTCTGCCAGTAGGGATGTACTGAGTCTTCTCAACCTTTCTCCACGCCGGTGCTCCCCTAATGATACCCAAGACAGCCTGGAGCTGCGGGAGCTGGGGCTGCACTCACTGGATAGGGGCAGCAAGAACTCCTCCAATGGACACCACTGCTCCAACCCCAGAAAGGTGGCCCCATCACCTACAATTTCCACAAGCAGTAGCCCTGGTGCTCGCTCTATCCGACTACCTGCTGGCAATGGATACAAGTTCCTGTCGCCTGGAAGATTTTTCCCTTCCTCTAAATGCTGAGACATTTAAAACTGTCCTATACTTTCATCTATCATTTACTATCCTGTGTGCTGGAGGAGTAGGGCACTTTTCAAGGATCACTATTGGTCCAACAAGATTGACTTGACAGTGAGAAGGATTTGATTGGTCAGTGGGTGTGATCCTGCAGAGCTACATGAATGCTTCAGAGAGTGTCTTGTCTTTGTGCCCATAACACTGTAAATGGCAATGAGAAATACTCAACGACCTGATACTGTGTTTGTGTGTAACTGTGTGTCAGGTAGATGTAAATGCCATTTGGTATTTTCACCCCAAAACGTTGCTGTTTGTGTGGGCCAAGATGCAACAACTATGACTGATTTCCTCCATTCTATTTTTTGTTTTTAAATTGAATGGTTATTGTTATTATTGTTTATTATTGTTATTAATATTATAATAATTATTATTATGTTTTGTAAATTAATTCAAGTGTTTCACAATCAGTATTAAGCGTTTTTATATGAATTAAAAAGTGAACAAACCTGTACCATGTAAAGATGGGAAGAGTGGGGAAAAAAGATTTAATATTTTTTATTGAAATCAAAAGGGCATTTGGCCTGATTTCTTTGTGAATTGAGTGTCTGCTCTGAAGCATGGATTCTCTTGCTATTCAATGTTAAGTACCATGTATGACTTTTTAGCCCATGATTTTTTGAAATTAAACATGAAGTTTCATGACAACCATCTGTCATTTATCAGTAAACCGTTTCAATAAAAAAAAACATCATGTTTGCTTTCTTGTGTTTCTAACTTCTATACACAGATACACTCAACAAAAATATAAACGCAACACTTTTGTTTTTGCTCCCATTTTTCATGAGATGGACTTAAAGATCTAAAATTCATTCCAGATACACAATTGTACCATTTCTCTCAAACATTGTTCACAAATCTGTCTAAATGTGTGATAGTGAGCACTTCTGCTTTGCTGAGATAACCCATCCCACCTCACAGGTGTGCCACATCAAGATGCTGATCTGACATCATGATAAGTGCACAGATGTGCCTTAGACTGTCCACAATAAAAGGCCACTCTGAAATGTGCATTTTTTTGCTTTATTGGGGGTCTGGGGACTCAGAACCAGTCAGTATCTGGTGTGACCACCATTTGCCTCATGTAGTGCAACACATCTTCTTCGCATAGAGTTTATCAGATTGTCAATTGTGGAATGTTGGTCCACTCCTCTTCAATGGCTGTGCGAAGTTGCTGGAGACGGCTTATGGTGGAGAAATGAACATTCAATGCACAAGCAACAGATCTGGTTGACATTCCTGCTGTCAGCATGCCAATTGCACGCTCCCTCAATGCTTGTGGCATCTGTGGCATTTTGCTGTGAGACAAAACTGCACATTTCAGGGTGGCCTTTTATTGTGGACAGTCTAAGGCACACCTGTGCACTAATCATGATGTCAGATCAGCATCTTGACAGTCTAAGGCACACCTGTGAGGTGGGATGGATTATCTCAGCAAAGCAGAAGTGCTCACTATCACACATTTAGACAGATTTGTGAACAATGTTTGAGAGAAATGGTACAATTGTGTATCTGGAATGAATTTTAGATCTTTAAGTCCATCTCGTGAAAAATGGGAGCAAAAACAAAAGTGTATTTTTGTTGAGTGTATATCTGAGAGATAAGAATCACTCTTTGGTTGAGCTGCTGCTCACAATAAATGTCCACACTAACACAATGAAGTTATGAAGGCCCAAGAATGGAACTATCTTTATTTTATCTTTATCTTCTTCTTTTGGAGGTATCTAGGCCTGGCCTACATCTCTGCTATAAGATATTTCAAGAATGCTAGATGCATGGTGCACCCAATGCCAGACAGTGCTTTTAACAAGTCAATATTAATAGACTGAACAAGTTTGCTTACAGCAGATTAAAAAAACGGACCTACTAGTTTTATTGTGATATATTAAATATCTGGTGCTGCTTGATCAGACCTGGTGTGTAAAGGGCGTGTTAAAGCCACCAAAAGGACATTATATTGGTTAAAACTAAGTAGGCCCCATTCTGCAAATCACCGGTCGCGAGGGAGGGACCGCCCGCCGCTCTTACCAGCTCGTGACGTCAGCAGCACTCAGTGGTCGCTGGGCAGTTACAGTAGAGTCGAGGAGGAACAAGCAACGATGGTCCTCATCAAGGAGTTGTAAGTGCGAGCTTTCTGTCTAAACTGTTATTTTTGAAGAATATGTGACCATTTGCGTCATTGTGTAAAGTTGTAGGTTAGGTATGGAAGTTATTTTTAAGAGGATGGACACTAGTCAAAACTTTTCATCTTGTCTGTGTCAGTCACACGAGGGAAGGGGAAGGGTGGTATTGCTCAAGAGAACCGCTGTGGCCTACCGGCGTTGACAGCGGTATGGGACTGTGTGACAGCTGCTCTTATCCCACTGATTCCCCTATGTTCGCATTAAGTAGCTGGCTCCTGAAAACCTCTGTCTACGTTCTGTGTAATGCGTTTAAAAGATAAGAGTAATGGAATTTGTGCTTTTAAGCCGTAAAACTGATTACTTTGAGCTGTGAATTAGCTCATGCCTGGCTAACGCAAGCTAACCTAACGGTATACCATGAATGGGAAATGACCTAGCGCTGCTAATGTTATCTTTGCAACATAAACTCGTGGCAGCGCCAAACAAACTATATGAAGAGAATATATTTTGATGTGGGAAAACTGCTGGTTTTCCAAACCGTGTCGTAGAACCAAGCTATTTCAAACAACAAGCTTGCTAGCGGGGGTAGTTCATAACGCTAGCTAGCTGTTAGCAGTGTGAGTCATGAAGTTGGGTAAAAAGATGCTTGTGTTGACATTAAATCAATTATCATTTAGAGCAAATATGTTTAACCACAGCAGTTTACTCATAACAATCCTGCAGGAATACATGTCTAGCTAATGTTAGCTTTCCACATGCCTTTTGAAAACGTTTGTCGGATATTATGTGCCTGCAGGAACAGGAGATGTCTAGATGCTAGTTTTTAACTTTTGTTGTTGTTTCGTGTGAGTAAAACGTGCATTTGCTCAAGGGCTCGCTCGCCAGCTGTGCTCAGTGAAGGCAGATTGTGTCTACATGCATTCACATCCATGTACTGTTTTGTGTTGTGCTGTGGCAAATGCCATGAATCTTGAAAGTCATGTCATGAAAAACATTTACTCCTTATCTACTCAAAATGACCAGTCCAGTTGGATTTCCGAACTTGATGATGTGGCTTGTGGCCATGATTGTCAACATCAGTCATCACAAAGCCTTGCGTTTGACGTTTTCAGTGGCCTAGGGGGTAGCAGCCCTAGAGAGATGAAACATCATCTGCACCTGGATATTGTAAAAATTCTCCAAATTTCAACACAAGCTAATAGCGTATTGTTTATTATGGCCTAAGTCTAATTGTCATGGTTTTCAACAGCTCATAATCAACACCAAAGAGCACATGGGTAGAACACTTGCAGTCAGAAACACTAATAAAGAAAATGCACCATCAAATGTGTATGTTTCATAAGTTTGTAATCATCTCCCAAAAAAACCTTGATTCAATGCTTTTTGAGTGGTCTTTTAGGCATTTCGGTTAGACAAAGTCCTCTTTACAAGTACATGTTACTTTGTATGAAGGGTTTGCGGAAAAAAAGTCATGTAACAAAATGCAGATGCAGATCAATGGTTCAACCGGACTGGCAATTGACGAGGCAGAAGGAGACAAAGCTACCTCAGAGCAACGTCATTGATACAAGAAATTGAAAGCATCAAAATCTGTGCAAAATTAAACGGGAAGAGGTTCCTGTTCATTAATGCCTATACACGGGCTAGAAGCAACAGGTGTGTGAGCAAACCTATTGTTAAAACTAAAGAGGAGGTAAGTTGATTGGCACTATGAATCATTAGAATCTAAGCTGAAAATACTTTGGACTGAAACATCACTTTAAAACTATCCAATCCAACCACTATGTCGAATATAGAGGGCCAAAAGAAAAACTGCTTCCCCAAAAATGTAAAACCCAATTGAAACTGTTCAATGATTATCTGGACTGACAAAATCAAAGAATATTTAGGTGAAGAAATGGCTACAACAATATTCTACCCTGTCATGCAATACTGTGGTAACATCAACTAAATGGAACTTTTAATAGTTTGATATTTTTTATTTTGCGGCCCAAACTATTTCAAAGTTAGTAATAAAAAATCGGAATAAAAAAAATAGTTTTTGTTTTTAATCTATGTTAAAATGGACATTATTGAAGAAAGGACGAAAACAACTATTTCTGGTGATTCCAAACTGGAATACAGCCTTGCTGTAGGTTTATGCGTTGAGAGAACTTCCTCTGCCTACTATTTTCTTCACTGTGTGGTTAGTGGTCATTGACTGAAGCTCCATGTTCATCTGTGTAAACGATGCTTTATAGGCTGGGCATACCACACCCTGAATTAGAAGTCTGTTGACACTTATACCATGCAAAAACAATCTTTAATGTGAGGATATCTTAAATGTGTATATTTTATAAGCAGCTCTACACTCATTCACTAGTGTCTTTCAGAACATTTTATGTTTTCAGGCAATGTTTTGGCGTTTTCTTCATCTCATATCTCAGCTTAACTGAGCGCTCTGACTATTCCACTTTAGTGTAGTGATATGTTCTTCTCATCTTGCTGAAGTCAGCAGTGTGTCTAACTGGGCGTTACATTTTTTAAAATTTAAACACAAGAGTCACCATCACAACCTTCTTCCTTGTCTGTAGCAGTGAGAATAGTTCTGTGCATTGTGGAGGTCATTTCTAATGCCATGATGGAGCATCACTGCTTCTTCTGCAGTGGTTCATTTTTCCTTCATGGTGTTTAAAGACTTGATACATGTTTAATATCATTTTGAATGTTTTATACATGTTTGACCATGGTCCAAACTAGGTCAACATCACTAAATCATGTTCATCTACCCTTTCCTTGAGCTTCAAGTTATTTGTGGCAGTTGTGTTGAATTTAAGCTTGTTGTTTACTTGAAAGTGTTTCGTGACATTAACCACACGTCTCTGTTTTGCAGCCGTGTGGTTTTACCCTGTAGTGTGGAGGAGGTGAGTAATCACTCTTATTCTCCCTTATTATCATATTGATTTAATGAGTAATGTTGTATTTTTTTTCTTTTCATTAATACTTCATTTTCTTGTTTCAAATTAAGCTCAAGTGTACAGACATGAGCCAGCTAATCCAGTCAAATCAGAGGGAATTATATTGGCCTCCTTTCTCTTCCTATAGAAGCCTTAACATTGGTCAATGTTCACTTGTTTTAAATAAATAAATCTATATGAATTAATGGATTCATGTTTGTTTCAGTAGCACAATGTTATTTACAGACCGTTTACAATACACTTGTTGCACCCCAATTATGTATTTCTGTTGGATCTCATGTGCAGTAGAAACTGAATCCCTTATTTGGGCTTAAAATGGATCACGCATCACATGGGGATTGTTTATAGGAATTACAGCATGTCTGTGTAATGTAACCTTGATTTAAAAATAATTGTTTTGGCAGTGAAAAAGGAATGTGCCATTAGTTTTTATCCTTTCCATTGTTTAGCTTCTGTTTGCAAGTTAAGGCGAAAGTCCAACCCAAAAAGGCTTATTTCTAATACGTCTAGATGTTTACAAAAGCAAGATTTGTTTATAAAGCAAGATTTGTTTTATAATGGTCTTAAATCATGAAACCAAACTCTCCTCCATCTGCCTTAAATGGTGATTAAAATATCTTTGCAAGTAGTGCCTCATTTTAAAAGTAATTCTGAATATTATTAAATCAATTTAAAAATTAGGATTCTTTATACATGTACTCTGATTAGTGTCCCCCCCCCCCACCCCCCCCCATAAAGACAAACATCCACCGTCTGTTGTTCTAAATCATACCACTACTTTATTTGTTCTGCAGCGTGTGGGATAGCCATAAAGTTTGAAATGCAAATAGACTGTCCAGATCATGGCTGCATTGTGTTTTTTAATTTGGTAAGACAACAGCAGAATTGGACAAAAAAAGGCCCACAGATCTAACACAAGCTTATTTGACCATTTAGTTTAGCATTGATTTTTCTTGCCACTTTACATAAATCTACACTCTGTTGGATTGAAAGCAGAACAGTAACACATCAAGGTCTGTGTTGCCCTACTTGCTCAATAAAACCCAAATCGAGAGTGATGAATGCTGTGTCTCAAAATCACGAAATAAACGTACAACATACTTTGACCTCCTCAAGCCTCTAAAAAAAAATCATTAGAATCAAACTGTTTGGGAAGGAAATGTAACTTTTTTGCAGAAATGATGACATTGTATCTCCTAGGTCAGTACAACCATAACCTGTGCTGAGGCAGATTCATTCATTTGAAGGAGTCACACGCTAATGATTGTCAGGAAACAATTCCTAGTTTCCTATTAGGGACATTTTACAACTCATTGAACCAGGAGCATCAACAAGTGAGTGACGTGTTTTTTTTGTTGTGCTACAGTATCAAGTGGGACAGCTCTTCTCGGTAGCTGAAGCAAGTAAAAATGAGACGGGTGGTGGTGAGGGCATTGAGGTACTCAAGAATGAGCCCTATGAAAAGGACGGCGAGAAAGGACAGTATACACACAAAATCTACCACTTAAAGAGGTATGTTCCCCTCTCTCTCACCCTTCTTCTTAATTCCATGTTATCCCATAATCCCATTCTCACTGTGTAATAGCAGTGTGCTACCAGACGGTAGCAGTGTTGTCCTATCTATGTTGTGAAACATTTGGAATTTCCACCTGCACTCTTTCCTCCAGAACCTCTGATAACTGAAGAAATGTGTCTTTCTTCTCCCTTTCTCTACCTGCATCTACCCATTCCCACCCCCTCAGTAAAGTCCCAGACTTTGTCAGGATTTTTGCCCCAGAAGGCTCCCTGGTATTCCATGAAAAAGCCTGGAATGCCTACCCCTATTGCAGAACCAGTGAGTCCCCCCTTGCCATTCCACTTTCCCTTTTTACCCTGAAACCCTTTGTCCTCCATGATTGAATACATTTCTGTTATTTGCATCATGGCCATTTTTTATTTTTTTATTTTTTTAGAAATTCTAGTGATTGTTTTATTCTATACAGTATGTAATGGTGTTTTTTGTTTCTTCCTCATCATGCCTGACCTTGATGCAGTTGTGACGGTAGGAAACCTTAAATTGCGTATGATTTAATTATGTTGTGTTATTTAATTAGGTGGCGTCAGTGATTCTGGGGAAACGGCATGTTGCAAGCTGTGCTGGGCCCCCTTTAAATGTCCTTTGTTAACATACAAGTCGACAGGCTGTGTTCACAGTACAGGTAGTGAATTGAGATATTCACTGATTTCAAAAAAAGAAAAAAATCATGCGTTTTCCAAAATTGCTGACTGCACCTTTTTAATTGATTCAACATTGTATATTTAAGATGTTTCAGGATATTCAATTTACATTCTGTACATTCAGTTCTTTAATAACCTATCCTATGCCATCCTAACTCTTTCTTGTAGAATGAGTATATGAAAGACGATTTCTTCATTAAGATTGAGACGTGGCACAAACCCGACCTTGGAACACAAGAAAACGTGAGTAGAACTGCAGCCAATCAAAGCAAAAATGTGCAGTTTGATTGTCCGATTTGACTTTGTGTGCTTTTCTTACAATAGTTTTTTTTTCTTTTTTTGGTCTTTCAGGTGCACAAACTAGACAGTTCCACATGGAAGAATGTAACCGTTGTGCCCATTGACATTGCAGACAGAAGTCAAGCGTCGGCTGCTGTAAGTAGAAACTCTTCTGGCACGTTTTCATGGGCAAGATAAAAACACAGTTTGGCGCCTTCATGTGGATGAGCCTGATCATAACATAAGCGTTCTAGCAAACCCAATCCACTTCACAATGAGGAGGGGTTAAATGATTGAGCATATTGTAAAAGAATAGTGTTTGTTTTACAGGAACTTAATAAGTACAGCTTGGACAATAAGCTATTTTGGTGAATCAATATATGGGTCAGAATTATGGATACTCTATAGAAATATTGGTGCATTCAAAATGGTTTCCTTTAACAGATCAGCATACTATTATGTGTGTGTTCTATTATATATAGTCTTTATGTCAGAACATGAGGACAAACGCTCATCACTTATTGTGGAGCTGTTTTAGAAGAATGAATGGATCCAAAGGCTGCATGTATTTAGGTAAACTGTATTACAAGAAGATTAAATGTCACGTGTATCTTTCTGACAGTGGAAGAACTGAGACTGACATTAGATGGATCATCATTTCATTATGTTTTGAATAAATGTGAATGATTTAACATTTTGGTCACCATTTGTCATCACCAACTTGAAATCTTGCCTTTTTAAAAACACAAACGTGTTTATATATTATAATATATATTTATATGTTTTTATAATATTTTTCAGTAATATTATAGATTGTTTCATTAGAATAGACATTTGTTTTTAATACGCATACATTTTAAATATCGTATTTGAAGATGTTACACATTATTGCTGTTATCTAACATCACATTGCCTCATTTCACTCCAGTTCTGTGTGTGTTTGGCTATTTGACTGTGAAGTATTGGTGTGTGTGTGTGTGCGTGTTTGTTTGCGGTGGGTAGTTAACGAGGCGGAGGTGTTTGCCTTGCTGGAGGAGTGTGTTGTGTCTGAGGACACTATCAGCTCTCAGCCTCAGGCATGGCTGCGGGGCCTGGGGCGTACCGCCAGCACAGATGAGTTTGTTAGTGTAATTAAGGCTCACTGTGCTACGTATGCCGGAACTAGACAAATACACACACCACACAAACACGTCTACACTGTAACACACTCCTTTACTTGAGGAGTAGGTCCTTTTTCGTCTACCACTGCATATCGATTCACAGACCTCATTAGTGCAGCTCACAGTATTGTTATAGTGACTGAGCTCTCAGCATTAAAACAGTCAAATTATTGTGTGTGTGTGTGTGTGTGTGTGTGTGTGTGTAGGGGTGGGTTTCTATTACTTTCCACGTGGTTGGCACCCTCCTGTTGGCCGATAGCCCTGAAAAGTAGCTTTTTGCTTCAGGCACATCATGATTTATTTAAAATTGCTGGGCCCTCGAGCTTTTGATAATTTGAAAGCCATTTCATTTATTTCTATTCCTCTTGCCTGGTATACGAGTCAATGTATTCATGAACACATATACACTCAGTAGTACTGCTCACTATGTTTCTATATGTTTTTAAAAAGATCATGACAACATGACAGAGATCCTCCTGTAAAATGGTGAATAAGTGGTAAGTTCAGTCAAACGGTCTTGGCAGGACATGACTGTATGTGATGTAAAGATAGACAGTTGTTCTTCGGCACATACATACATGGATGTGCTGCAACACAAGCTCTCATCAGTACACACACAGGACGTTAGTGGCAAAGCACATTCACTTATATAAACTGGCCCAGTGTCACCATAATTAAACAGATGTTGCTGGTGGCATCAACACCCCATAGCCGGTCTTTTATATGCGAGCCACTTAAGACTGAATTATGCTCTGGTCTTGCCGCATGACATTATCTCCCGGGGCTGGCCAGTTTTGGAGAATGAATGCGGTACGCTTTGGCCTTTCACTGCTGTGTTTCTTAGTTTAGAGCACCGTGAGTGAACAGTGGTGTAGGGCAAACAAGCCATCAATTCTGTAACCTACTGAATACCCTAACTACATTAAAACTTTACTTTGTTTAGTGCTTTGTTTTAGGAAATTATAATAAGTATATCTACTTCTTTTTATTTTATTTTTCAACATTTTGGAACACAGATTACCTCAGCCTGTTTTGTGTCTGCTAAATAGAATGTGCTTTGTATTATATTAATGAAATAAATTGTTCCCACTGTAGGACTACAAACCAGATGAAGACCCTACCAAGTTCAAGTCTGTGAAGACTGGCAGAGGACCTCTTGGGCCCAACTGGAAGGTAATGCTCCTGAAATCCACATTCACACGTAAACTGGCAATTAATGTTGCAGGAGAACAGTATAACAGACTATTTGAAGGGGGTTTTCTACCTAGGTTAACTATGCAAATATGTTGCTGGTGTAATTGCGCGAGACCTTGAATAATTCTGTTCACAATATTTCCAAAGCACTTAATAAAATAAGGCAAGGTTGGTCATAAAAATAAATTACAAGAATATGGACTATCTATGAATCTGTGTAGAGCCCACTCCATAAACTCCAAGGTGTGATTGTTGGTAAAGGATGCCCGCTGCATACAACACTGCATAGAACAGTTGTTGGAGAAACCCACAACAATCAAAACATGGACATGTGAAACAAATAGGAAAGTACAGTGGTGTGGGATCAAGGATTGAGCTTTCTGTGTGGTGGCAGCAACATGCTGTGAAGATGCTGCTCTGCTGCATGTTTAGGAAGGGTTATGAAGGTAACAGGGGAAAATGAATGCAGCAAAATAAATCCTTGAGGGAAACCTGCAAACTTGGGAGGAGAGTCAAGACAACGACCCAGAAAATAAAGCCAAAGCCACTGGAGAAATGCTTTAACCCATTGATGACTATGGCAATCTAGGATGCATGTCCTTAATGCCTGAGGGTTTTCTGAAAAAATAGTACGAATTGTCAAGTCTACCAAAACCTTAATATTTAAGCCTGTGTAGCACATAGAAACATGAAATAAAATACATTTAAAAGTTAAGGTTCACATGTTTTATTTAAACATGCTCCCTTAGCGCTTACAAACCAACAAATATTTCTAAAAATCGTCAAAATTAGATGAATTAAAAAATTATTAAATATTGTTAATAAATAGATGCAATGTGTTGTGTGATTTTCGTCAGTAGTCTATAGTAGACCTTGATTCTGCGCACCAAACGCCACTAACTGTTCTGTCGCCGACATAGCTGGTGTATTTTTTTTATTATTTTTTTAATTTTTAATTTTTTTGATTGACATGATTTTCGGCAAACCACACAACTTTTGGGTGGTCACGTGGTCTTAAAAAAATCAACAAAACCCACCTCATGTGTATTTGAACCAATGACAGTGCATTCAATGCTGGGAATGCCATGAAAATTAGATAAAGTAATAATGCTGCACGATGCAGCATCAGGCAGGAGAGCCAATGTGGCATCGCGCAGCAGCCGTCATCAATGGGTTAAGACAACAAGGATCATATCCAAGAGTTAGAGTCAGAGGCCAGACCTCAACCCAATCAAGACGTTTTTGGCTGCACTTGCAAATATGCTTTTCACTCATGGTCTCTATGAAAGTTGACAGTGCATGAGAATGGAGAGCAGTTTCAGAGTTCAGATGTGCAAAGCTGATGGCAGACTAATTCACATGGACTTTGAACACAAGATAGCGTTACTACATTTGACATGAAGTTGCTTGCACAACAAGCTAGTTTATGTTTTCATATTATCATTATATTTGATTCATGTACTGTATATCCGTGAAGAGTTTTTTCACATAAACATTAAAGTCCTTTCCCACACCGGCTCTGTTGCCTGTTGTAATCCAAATGGCTGTACAGGAGAAGGCAGCGCTAGAGGGAATGCTAGAGTGGGGTCGACAGAGCTGTAAGGCTGCAGTTTGATGAAGACAAATCACCTCTTTCCCGGCTCTAATTGGCTGTAATAGAAATGTCTAGTCACCAGGTCAGATACGGGTTCTCCGTCTGCCAGACTTTGTGTGACAGAAGATGAAGACAGAGAGGGGAAAGAGACTGTGAATGGACGTTGATTCTAAATTTGACAAGCAACAATTCTGTGTAAAGACTGATGTACTTTTGACATAGAAAGTAATACATCAATAAGACGGAGAGAAAGTTTGTTTGGTTGCTTTCCCCTCTAAGCCGTGCCTCACCCCGCAGCCTCACAAACCGGTCCTGCTCACTGCTGGAGAACTGAGGATTCCTATTCTGCAGTGGAGCCCTCAAAGTGCACCATGGGAAACTTTTACTCTGCTTCAAGAATTTTCCCAGAACAAAGAAGGACAACTTTTTATTTTGTGTTTTTTAATTAGATCACTTTCCCGTCCGCTGTGGACATGGAAGAAGACGGTTTTTGAAAAGGTGAAAAAAAAGGAGTTGTGTGACAACAGAGGCACAATTTCTGCCAGCTTCTCAGAGCAATGAAACTCTTGTCTATCTCTGCATGCACACATGCTTGCATATCGGTACCCTTTGTATTTCTGAAAACTTCTGCTCTTTTGAGCGGGGCATAGAGAGAGGGAGAGAAATGTCACCGTAAGTGTTTTGATGTAGAATCCGTTTCATGTGAAGTTCTCCTTTAGCGATGACAACTTTTCTAAACCCACTGCAAATTTAGAACTGTGTCTCATTTCCCTTCTCTCGCTCTTCTCCATGATGGTGGCATCAAACAGCGGTGGGATGAGGATGATTGAGGCGGGTCTGTGGCATTTTCTCTTGGAATGCCTCGGCATAATAGAGTGATTAATTAAACAGGTGTTCTCGGAGGGAGACTGTGTGTGTGTGTGTGTGTGTGTGTGTGTGTGTGTGTGTGTGTGTGTGTGTGTGTGTTCTGGGGGCGAGCAGGTCCTTGGTGTTAATAATGTAACCAGCTTTGCACCGCGACGCCCTTATCGCTTTCCAGAGCAGCGTTTTATCTGCCTTCCTTGGCCACAAAGGCACGCCTGTCGGGAACGGTGTCGCTGTCAGGGCAGAAGCAGAGAAATGGTCCCTTCATCTGGAGTTTATCCACTTTGCTCTACCCACCCCCCCTCCTCCTCCTCCTTTTCTTCTCTTCTTCACAGGGAGGCAGAGTGCAAGCAGCCCATGGATTTAGAAAGTGTGTTGTAGATTAGGGCACTTTTATCTGTGCACAGCACATCTTCATATTGATAATTATTTCAGCGAGCTCCATACCCAAAGCATTATGTATTAATGGTTTTCTAGCTTTGAATGCAGCTAAGATTAGTCCAAAATAATATTCTCTCAGCCTTCTGCTGTTTTTACGATTAGTCTCTCATTGAAAAGTTTCTGTAAAGTGTTTTTTTTTTTTTTTCTTCTTTTTTTTTTAACTGTCATATATTCTGATACTGGATTGTAAGCATTGTCATTCTTTTACTGTTAACAGAAAGAGCTGGTTAGTAAGACCGACTGCCCGCGGATGTGTGCCTACAAACTGGTCACGGTCAAGTTCAAGTGGTGGGGCCTGCAGACCAAAGTGGAGAACTTCATCCAAGAGGTCAGAGTGACATGTTTACACAGTTACAGTCCATTATCTCGGCTCATGCGTTGTATGTTGGGATTGGAGAGTTCCAGTTTTGAAGACACTGTTCATTCTCTGCCTCTTTGACTGTCTGAGTGACAAAGACTAGCACAGTGTGATTTCTTTCATTTTATTTCCTCTATACAAATGCTTGCTGATTACAAGCACATTATAATTGCAAACGAAATATGATTTGAAGTTTTTTTCTTGTGTTTATTGATTTCAACCGTATCACACAGACCTAACCAACACTACCATTTTCTCCCTCAGCAAGAGAAGAGGATCTTCACTAACTTCCACCGCCAGCTCTTCTGTTGGATTGATAAGTGGGTGGATCTGACTATGGAGGATATCCGGCGGATGGAGGCAGAGACACAGAAGGAGCTGGATGAGGTCTGTGCATCAGTATAAAATGATCCAGAATAACAACAATAAACACTAGTGAATATGATGCGTATCGTTCATTGTTGATGGGCTTGGACCTATCTCCTACGTGAAGAGTCTCTGGCATGACATTTCTCATACTAAGCCTGAGCTTCGGTCTGAGCTCCCAGTGTTTCTCTTTCTCTGGTTCAGCTGTTGTCCCTATCACTAATCATCAGATAACTTGAATAGTTAAGAAGCATGCTGGTATCATTTAAAACTGGACACCATTGTGTGGCTAAATCCCCTTTCTGAAGGTGTGCTAGACTTGAAGCTGCTTTTATCACAGTATACTCTCAATTTAGGCCCATTTCCTGTCATCTTATTCATTTCTTAACTTGATGCTTGCATTTGATTATTTGTAAATTTCCAACAACTCAATTGGTTTGCACAGACCTGGTGCTTTCCTGAACCTTTCCTAAATGTACCTTCTAATCCTTTTTTTAAAATGCTTCTGTCAAACCATAACTTATATTTACTAATTCACCGTCTTCTACTAACGATATTTATAATTTCCAAATGAAATAATTTTGTTTTATAGTTTGCAACCCAAAGGAAAACATCTGATCGATAGCAGAATATTGAAATGTAAGAGAAGGATATCGACGTCCTGATTAACACCACTATCACTGGCTTTCCAAATGAGCAACATAACCATTCAGCATGCATTTCCCTGATGACATTTACAGAACTAATCTGACTTCCTTGACTCCTAACTGAAAGCAAAAGATGTTTAACATTTTATCAAACTTTTCAATGGTTACCTAATCAAAGCTGCCCCAAGAGGCTTTCTGATTGTCTTTGTGATTTACTCTTTATTTTCATTTTTGTCTAGATGCGTAAGAAGGGCTCTGTGAAAGGTACAAAGCCAGACGAGTAGCCCGGCCAGGTGTAGGTCTGAGTATTGCTGTGTAAGTTCTCACTGGTAGCGGCCAGTCTCTTAAATGCTTTCTCTGCTCCCTGCGGGGTTTCAATGTTGCTTTCACTCTGTACTCTCTGGTGTTGGGAAAGGGCCAGTGTGTGTGTGTGTGTGTGTGTGTGTGTGTGTGTGTGTGTGTCTCCATAGCTCACTCTGAATTAGTTAATCAATAACACCAGATTTCAGAGACATATGATGTATGTGCTATGTCGTTGGGTGTTTTGCTGACTCGGTGAAAATCTCCCACAATAGTTTGCACTGGTGTGTGTGTGTGTGTGTGCTTGCTTATGTGTTGCATGTGTGTACACACTTTTGTATGCAAGTGCCTTGTCCTCTGGATATATCCAGACATCTGGGCAAACTTTTCTCAGAATCATACGTGCTACTTTTTAAGAGGTGGCCAGCAGTTAAACACATCCACAGAAGGCCCTCGTACCTGCAATCCAGAGCCTCCCCTTAGAGGAATAGCAGGCAGAGAAGAAAAACAGTCGTCTTTTTAAATCACAGGCTTTTAATTTCTATGAATCACATTCTCTGTAAAACTTTACCACTGGCCTGCTCTTGGAACTCCTCTAAATATCAGTCTGGGAACATTTGGCCGTACAAGGATAAAGAAAAGCAAGGAATCCAGACTGGACTGGCCAAAGTAGGCCAGGCTCAAACATTCCTGGCTTACTACCGACATACAGCATTTTGTGCTTAGCACCCCCTCTCTCCCATCTCGCCCTATTCAGCATGTGTTTCCCATTTTCCCTTGGAGTAAGTAAACAGGCGGTTGCCATCAACGAGAGCTGTGGTGAGGAGGCTGACGAGGCCTGAACCTCTGGGCTAGCAGGGTCCCAGTGTTTTTTTTTTTTTTTTTTTTTTTGGCATTTTCAAGCTTCATTAGATAGTATAGAGTTGAAATGGGGAGACAGCAAGAGAGGGGGGATGACCTGCAGTAAAGGTCCACAGGTCGGATTCGAACCCGCGACCACTGCAACGAAGGCCGGAGCCAATATGGTACGCTCTCTATCCACTACGCCACCGGAGCGCCCCGCAGGGTCCTAGTTTGACTGTATGGGACGACACTGTGATGGCGGCCAAAGCCTACACCCAGACGCTGCTATTCGGGTTATTGACAGAACTGTGCACCAGTCTACAACACTTGTGTCTGTGTATACTGGTCGGGAGGCATGAGAAGGAAGAGAAAGAAAATGGCAAGGAGGGGGCTTCAATATGGCTTCCTTTTCCTCATTAACATACAAATGGAATTCTGCAGTTGAGAAGAAGTCTGTGCTGTGATTGAGAAATAAGGGAGGGAGGATGGGTGGTGGAGCGAGGGTGAATCCTCATACCATTTCATCAGATCTGTCTATTCCTCTGTTTAGAGCTCCTGTTGCTCTGAACTGTTCCATTAAGGTGTCCGGCTATCAGATTCAAAACACTAATTGACTTTCCAAAGCCATCAGCCTCAGGGTGGGAGAGTTTGAAAGTGATGCTTTTATCTGTCTAGAAGACAAACAAGGGGCTTGATGAGGCCGATTCTTAAGGCAGGATTGCAGTCGGCAAAAGGACATCTGTTGGATATTTAATGCTTTATTATGCAAGAAGCAAAACCCAAAGTAATACATAATTAATAAAATGTTCAACTGCGTACCAACCAGCAACCATGTATGAAGGCTTTGGCTGAATTCAAGCATCCACTAAATCTGCCTTCACCTGTTTAACTTGCATACATCTAACGTGGTGTTTATTTTCCTATTGTTCCCCCACAGCTTCGCAAACAGGGTGAAATACGAGGAACGACTGCGGCAGAAGAATGAAAAGGCAAAGGATTTTAAACTCCCACCACGATGACGGCACTGATGGAGACTGCTAAGATGGCACCTCCTTTTGTGCCATTTTCTTTTCTTTTTTTTACCTGAACCGATTCAGGCTGCGGAGGAGGGGGCTCTGCTACCTGCAATCAATAGAGCATCCCTGACTTGCACCCAATCATAGACATTCTATACACTGAGGAATTGATTTGTAGAAACCAACACGATCCCAGCTGATACGACTCTGGTTAATTTTGATCTCCTGGGCAGAGGAAAGGCCTGCTATCAGCATCATGTTATTGACGAGACCTCGCCTTGTGCAAGAGATACGAAGAGGAGCTACTAGCAGTACAGAGAGAGATCTTTAAAAATATATATATATATATTGTTCGCTGGTTTTATTCCACAGTGGCAGGTGTTGGACCAAATATTTCCCCGTAAAATATTTTTGATTTTCTTTTTTTGTTCAAGTTTAGCTCCAAAACATTCCTCTCAAAATGATCCCCTGTCTGACCTCTCTTAATCTCCCCTCTATACT
The DNA here is from genome assembly GCF_949987685.1 of Ammodytes marinus. Taxonomy (NCBI): domain Eukaryota; kingdom Metazoa; phylum Chordata; class Actinopteri; order Uranoscopiformes; family Ammodytidae; genus Ammodytes; species Ammodytes marinus. Next base: position 12,752,243 of record NC_137231.1, read on the forward strand.
TTTAACTGTACACAGAGTGGCTCGGTGGTTTGCATTCCCCGGCATGAGTCTGTCTGTTTGTCATACTCATGTTCCTTCAAGCCACAGCCTTCATTAAGAGATTACTAACAGCCCTTGGCGCCTTTTGCCCATTGTAATCCTCCCCCCCCCCCCCATCACCCCACCTCACCCAAAGCACTGCATCTTATTAACACTGACAATCATGCCTGTACAGGTATTCACTCTCACTCTCATACAGATTTTAATAGAAACCCACACACATGCATGTGCCACAAATACATCACGCACCTGAGGATAAACAAGTGAGTTCATTCCCTCTCTCTCTATCACACACACACTCACACACACACACACACTCACACTCACAGGTATAAATGCCTTTGCGGTGAGTGATCTCTAAAAAGCTCAACTTGGGCAGATCCATGCAAGCTTGCTCAGCGACAGGATGATCCTTTTGGAAGTGTTTACTGCTCTCACTGATTTCACCTCCCCCCCCTTCCACTTCTTTCTCCCCACTCCTTATTCTGAAGACATTCACACATAGCATACAACACAGCATTCACCTCGCTAACAGCTGTCCCCAGAGAGAAACTGCACTGAAAAACAGCCACAGATGGTGCTACACACCCCTCCAGCCTCTGTCACAAGCCAAAATGCACCTCATTGCTCACCCCAGAGGCCTGTCTCACTCATCTGTAAGGTAGACACTTTTCCAAAAAAAAGGCCCGCTCCTCTCCTGCTTCATCTAGGTGTGTTTACAGACTCATACCAGCCTCACAAGTGCCCAGCCGACACTAGACTTGCCTTAAATCCCCCGACTTTTTGTACCTGTTGGAACTATTATACCTAAAGTACCTCTGCTGCCAGCTATTGCTCTAGCTACCTCCCTTGTTTTCTGACTGGCAATTTTCCTGACACCTAAAGGTTAGCACTAGCTACTGGCTGCTACTTGTTAGGAGTAAATCATGGCAGACAGAGCTTTTATGAGCAAATTTGTTTGTGATGACGCTTTATTTTTTGCTTGGAGGTGTAGTATTGCATGTGATTCCCTTTTTATGTTTCCTGATGTGTGTCACAGCGCCTGAGCGAAGGGCAATTCCTCCAGCAAGCAAAAGTGTTAAAGTTGCAACCGGTCAAGGCTGTAAGACTGTCGTTGCTGCAAACGGTTGCAGATTTACATATTTTGCCTCAAACCGGCCGTTTGATGGACATGCCATATTAATGACTTTTCAACATACTGCACTTTCCCCCGTTAGGCTTCAGAATCATGTAGCACTGGCCTACAGTGTTGATCATTGCTAGTGTTACAAACACCTGTGTATATAAGTGGTTTTCCTCATTTCATCCTTTTGTAGTGTTAAAGTTTTTTTGTGGTTCGTCAATTCTGAAACGAAAAATTGGGGCATTGTTTTTACAGATCTATTTTCCATAATACTTAGGGGGCAAAACCCCCTTTTTTTGAAAAAACAGACATGGAGTGTTGTAAAAGGTTGTTCACCAGAAATGATATCCAGGACCTTCCAGGATCCCAACCTGGGTGGACAACCTGGTCAACAAGCTGCTGGAAAGCTACAGGGGGCCGACATAGAGCAAATCAGAACCACTGTTAAGCAAATGGGGGTGGGCTAATAGGGAATTTTTTAAACTTATAGATATCATTATGAAACTTTGCAAGTTGATTACTGACATTAAAACAACAACTTTTTGTATTACAGTATTTTCCAAAAAGTTTTAATAAATATGAAATATCATCAATATCTTACTAATGATGCCTACATTTGCATATCTGCAAAGCCCCAAAATCTAGATGTTGGACAAAAGTCAATTTGTTTTAAAATTTTGAAAACAAAACAAGTGTCCAACTGCCTGAAGCCTTTCCTAATCACAGTTCAAATTTGATCAATAACCCATAGAAAATTAATTTTTTACACTGTTTTTTCCAAGGGAATGTCTAGCCGTTTCCTAAAATACCAGCTGGAGACTCCAAAAGGACACTTTTGGTCCATGGCACATGAAATGTAACTGTGTAAAAAATGTATTTTCTATAGGTTATTGATCAAATTTGAACTGTGATTAGGAAAGGCTTCAGGCAGTTGGACACTTGTTTTGTGTTATCTAGATTGTGGGGCTTTGCAGATATGCAAATGTACGCATCATTAGTAAGATATTGATGATTTTTCATATTAATTTAAACATTTTGGGAAATACTGTAATACAAAAAGTTGTTGTTTTAATGTCAGTAATCAACTGGCAAAGTTTCATAATGATATCTATAAGTTCAAAAAAATCCCCATTAGCCCATCCCCATTCACTTAAACAGTGGTTCTGATTTGCTATGTCGGCCCGCTGTAGCTTTCCAGCAGCTTGTTGACAAGGTTGTCCACCCAGGTTGTGATCGTGGAAGGTCCTAGATGTCATTTTTGGTGAACAACCTTTTATAACGCTCCATGGTCCATAAAATCACTTTGCCCCCTGGGTATAATCTCCTTTCAAGACATAGGTGTAACAAAATAGTCTTGGTCCCAAGACCCTGATGTTTTTACATTCTGTCAACTGTAAGTAATTTCCTAGGTAATGGGTTATTGGCTTGTCCAAAGAGTGTGAATGGATCGTTGATATGTTTACATGAATTCAGAATTTTTTTAGGCTGGTGATATAGGAAAACTGTTGGGAGAAATTGTCTGAGGCTACATTTTTTTTTTCATACCAACATCTTCTCAGGTGACCAATATGACACGAGGACCCTTTTTTGATATCGTAACTTATCCTTTGCCTCAAACAATTTACTTCCTTTCAGCATACCATATCCTTTTCTGTGGTATACTATGGTCCTACAATTTCAACATGATGGGGAAGTGGTTGTAATTCAGCCTGTTCCGTATTCTCGCTGTATACAGGGCAGCCAGTTGGCCCATTGTTACTGTACTGGGATTGTATGCATACACGTTTCAAAGAGCTAGAGGTGTGAAACAATTGCTCCTCGGCGTAATCAATGTTTCCAAGTCTATCCTAATGATTCCTGCTGTCTGTTGAATAGAGGAGCCAGTGGCTAAAGAAAACAACCCAAATCAATGGTTTACCATCTGTCAAGACAATGATATGTAGAAAGAAGAAGTATTCACAAAGCAACTGTTCAGTCTTAACCTAATTTATGAAATCCACAGCTGTTTAATTCCTGATCTGCCTGCTTTTAAATGTTTTCTGATCAGCTTTTGAAATTCAGGGGACATGGTAGTGAATATACGATATTGTGCCTTTTATTCTGTAGATCTTTTTTTGCCATTAAGTCTACATATTGTATCTATCAAATAAATTTTGTCTTTGAAAATACATTTCAGATAATGCTTCTGTTGTCTGCTTTTATATTCAGGTGATGAAAATTGAAGGCTAGGACTGTGTTCAGACTCCAATACACCAACAGGCATGCTCTTAGATGGGCTGAGGTGACCTGTCTGGGTTTTCTGGTCCCATTTTGGACCAGCTCACACCAATAGCAAGTTCATAATTGTTATACTACATTGGTATGCAGTCTTTATAACATATCCGGTTTATGAAGAACTGTCTTTCTCCCTAAATCATTATATTTTAAATAATGGCAGATTGATTTTAAGATGCATGAAAAGCTTCATCGTGAATTCCTTGGGAGTAGCTTAAACAAGGGCTGGGGCTTTGACTAAAAATATTAATTCAGATGGGATAAACATCCCCTCGAAGAAGTTATTGGTGACTCCAGAATGGGCTAGACTCAGTGACCCGCAGGTCAGGAGAGTCACACAATAACAGCGGAATCCGTGCTAAAGAGCAGGAAGAGCCGCCAGTCTGCTGCCTGAGATATCCGCCTTTTTATTGTTTGCGGAGGAATGGTCACATGTGCCTGCTGCAAGGAAACCAGTCATATCTGCCCCAGAACAAGCAGAATAATGCTGTTTCTAAAAGCGGAGATGGGCAGACTCGCCCACACACCTCCTGTTAAGTGGAAGCTCATACAGTAGGCCTACACTATAGTAGGCAATGTATCCATCCATCAACCCATGTGTCTGTCTCCCAAAGAAGATGTAGGGACATGTCGTGAGTGAGCCCTCCTGTCGTTTAAATAGACCAGGCTACAGATGAAGAGAAGAAATGAATCTCAAAGGGAGGCTCAAGGCTTGACACAGCAGGACATCCAGGCATGTTGCCGAGAAGAGACCGGAGTTAAAAACTATTTGTGATTGCCAGATTGCCAGCTTCTTGCTTCAATATATGCAGAAGTTACATTATTCTTGACCTGCACTGCTGTTTGTTGCGATGACACACACAGATGAGATCTTCTCTTGTTGGAGGAAGTGGTACATTGAACATTTAGCCTAGAGTATTTCAGGTCTTGTTTGTGTACAGTATGTGACCTTCCCCTGGGGCCAGATGTGCTCTGAGGCCGCAGGTTTTCTTGGAGAATCGAGTTATTTTTGGCTTGAGTGGGTCGGCAGTGATGTCACAAGTATTTCCTCATCCTCCCGGGGCTCGGGTTAAGTTTGGCACCAGAGATTCTCTTTGAGTTTTCCTGTTGTTCTGAGAGAGGTGGAAGAGGAGGGGGGCTGAAGGGGGTTCCACTGTCGCATCCCTCCCCTTAATACAATGGCGCTTCTCTGGATGACAGATGCTGCTTAACCCACCCTGACCCACAGAGTTGTGATGGCTCGGCTGAGTGACAGGCCCATAGAGGACACACACACACACACACACACACACACACACAGAGGCTCCACTCCACACACTGCCCGAGCTGCACAGGACGCTGCTCTTCTCCAACAAGGGAAGGAACTGTCTCTTTGGGCAACCCACCACTGTAATATATGTCTATCTGAGGAAAAGCTTTAGCACAATGAATTAAGGATAGAGAAGCGCGCCCACTTGTGCTATCTCGTCCTATTGAGTAAAATATTGAGACAAATTGAGTGCTAAATCACTGCAGAGAAGAGTGGTATTGTGACAGTGCTTGAAAGCCCGTAGACTGTCCATTGTCATGGAGTCGCCTCAGCTGAGGCTCTGAGCTGCATTTATCATCACTGGGGACTCATGGGGAAAGAGACCATGCCATCGGTTTGTCATACTTAACTTGTCTGTCTCCGTTTGAGAGGACAGAGCTAGCAGGAACTGTATCACTGGGATATTAGTATTACTGTCAGATGGAGCTATATCTAGAGTTATTTTTTTTACTGCTGTTGAAGTGTAGAATGATTGTTTCTAGAGTTGTTAACGGGGTTTGTGATACAACTGGCCTTAATCAGTTGTTGAACATGAATCCTGGTATTCCTTGGGGGCGTCACAGAGCAGTGATGGGCTGGCAGTCATGGCTAAATCAGTTTGATATTCACACACCGTTGTGTGTCTCTGGGTAAAACTCTAATGATGCTTCATCCAACTGGATCTCAGCTATGAAAGCAGTCCTCTTGCAAGGTGATACTGAGGACAAGGTTTTTCTTTATTTGCTTTTTGTTTGATTGTTTTTTAGCAACACACCACACAAACAAAGCAGCTATACATACAGCTCAACATGCCTCTCCTTCTCTCTCGAGGTTGACAGGTATTTTACACTTGCCTCCCTTTCCAACCAGCGTTTATCCCTGCCTCCTTGCTCTGGAGCTGCTGTCCCCTCTGCTGCAATGATTGCACATCCTCACACCCCCAAGATTCCAAATATACACACAAACTCCTCCTTCACGGCACCTCTCGATGCCTTGTCCTGACCTGTCTCCAGCCTCAGCCCTGACATACAGCCTTCTCCTCTGGGTGCAGAGCTTGGCATTAAGCCTGCTTCCGTGAGCCAGCAGTTTGTGCCATACAGACCTGGTTATTTCTTTACTCACATTGGAGCTTAAATGACCATATATATATATATGTGTCTTCTTTCTACAAATAATTTTTTGCATATAATTCTTGCCCTACACTGATGTTTTAGTGTTCACGTAAATAACATGATGACTGGGCATAGTTAAATAAAATAAAACTAATAAAACATTTATTAGATTTTGTTTTCAAAATTAAACAATACATAGGCCTATGATTAAAAATAAATCGTTCACATATTGGATCTATATGCCTCATATTATCAAAAGCTATTTTCTTAATACTTCAGCATCAGCAGTGTGCAATTATCCCTCTCTCTCTCTCTGACTCCATCCGCTAGGTGGCACTGTGTCTGTTTGGTAAAAGTCCTCTGGGTTTCTCCACTCTAAAGGTAAAGAGTAGTCTGACACCAAATTCCCTAAATGCCCACTGTCCACAATGTCGGAAAATGATAATGTGGTGTTCTCCTCTCACCAAAGAAAATATCGGTGAATTACAGTACATTTTGTTCAGTGGTCCCACAAGTTTCCTAAATAATTAGGCAAAAAAAAAACAGAAAAAGAGATGTGTGCGGACAACATTAAGACACTCTCTCAATTGCATAACAGTAAATACAACATATGGCATAAGATACATTAAATATTTATCTTATGATATATAACAATATATCGGGAAGTAGGTTATTTGCCTTATTAAAGCATTAGCAGGGCTACACACATTACTGTGGCTGACTTTCTAATATTGGGACATCTGTCTTACATTAACATGAAGATAGGCCATTTGCATTAATCGTAGGCCTATGTATTCTGTTATTACACCACTTAACCTCAAACAGATAACCTCGGCTATTTCAGCTATACAGCTGATAAACTTATGAAATAATTTATGCGTATTAGGCCTTGCAGAAATGTTTTATCATAACAAGAGAATGCTATTGATTATCGGAACCGAAGCCCAATATCGTCCACATGATGTAAATCAGATGGAGTTTTAAGGAGGAGTTCTCCCCGGTTGGACAGTTTCATAGTCGGGACTGGGGAGAGTTTGATTGGTCAGGGGGTCAAGAGCGACTCACTTTTTGGTAGGCTATTAGTCTAATTTATATATGCATAACCGCATCAATAGCAGGTCATATATTGAAGCTATAGGCTACATTTCTCAGTCAGCACCTGCTAAATCAATCTATTAAATTATATTTATACAATATTTCATTGATCTGCAAAGATTTCCGACGGGATTTCAGTCCGAAGATATTGATCATCCGCAATTGATTAGGCTACACATGAACACATTGAACATCCAGTGTGTGTGATGCTTGTTACCAATACATCTGCAATGATAGTGTCTAAGTTACAGGTTACAAATCAAATAGCCTACTGTATCAACTGGTCGCTTCTTGTTCAACTACAATTTGTTATTCTTAGTGTAGCGTTCTTAGTGAAGAGTTGGTCACTGCATGGATAACGGGATGCAAGGGATTCAAAAAAGTGGTGTTCATAGATGAAGAGGTCTGAAGCAACATACGAGCACCATAAGAGCAGTGTGCAGAATTTCACTTCAAACACTTATTCCAGCGGGGAATAGAGTTGTAGGAGCGTTAGGCTACGGTTGTGTAGACTCTGTTATAATGAACAAAATACATCATGGGATCCATGCGGGGGTAAATATTATCTGCTGCGAGACCGCATCCAGTTCAAATCTGACCATGGCTTCTAATGTGAAGATACTGCGTTATGTGTTCTGGTCAAAACATTTCGAGTGAAAGCCATTTCTGAGATCTGATTTACACACAAGCGTTTACAATCTCATTGACTCAGTGGACCACCTTAAAAGCATTTGTCCCGCCCCTCAAAGCTTGCTATGGTCGTTCTGATTGGCTGGGACCTCATGGTTGGAACCGGCTGTAGAAATGCAAAACTTGTTGCTGGTTCCTCTGGACGCGCTGATCTCACACAGCGCCAAGCGGCAGAGCGGAGTGTGAGTGTATCTGTGAATCGCTCCCAAGTGCACTCAGACCACACCAGACAAGGCTCGGTAAACGGAGGGACGCACACGTTAGGAACGGAACGCATTGAAAGGACTAAAGGCAAGGCGCTTCACTTGCTAGGCGCATGACCGGCAGCGGTTGAAGGATGCTGTCAAGCCTCTCCGTGGTTGTGGAGTGCGGGTAGTGCACCGCGCTACTCCGGGTCTGGGTTTGCGTAAACGGACGCTCCGGTTCGTCTGCTTCTGGACTTTCCATAACACAGGACTTTTGGCTACATGCCTGCTCGGCAGTTGTCGAGATTTTGAAGGACCTTGCTGGGCAGTATTTTTTGAAAGAAATATATTTTCACCCTCAAAGCCACAAAGGTAGTTTGAACTATACGGCTCCAATTGGACTTTTTTTTCTTGTTTCCAGAATGGGACCTTATACAAAAAGTCGCACTCGGACATTTAACATCGGACTGGAATAATACATTAACTGACAGAAATGACCACATTGCCTGTTTGCTCCACTTCTTCTGCGCTCTCCTTTTAGTCTGTGAGTGAGATGTTTTTGTCTGTTCGCCCAGAACAAACGCGCACAGAAAAAACTTTGGAATATGATAGGTCACTCATGCAGAAGGTTAAATAACAGTTTTTATGTGTGATTGCTTAATCAAAGACAAATAGAAGACCCGTCAAGTGCACGCATTAGTACGGGAACAGGGACACAGTTTACGTGCGTATTTGGAGACAGTCGGTCCACTCTCCTCTCTGCGCCCTTGGAAAACAAAAACAATTTATCCACAACAGTGATAACTTATTTGGTGAGTTTTGAAAGTTTAAAGTAAATCTATAGTTTAATAAGTAGTACACACATTTGAATAGTTGAGTGTATATATTTTTTTTTCTTCTTAATATTTCATTTTGAATTTTTTGCTTTTTGCTTTTGTGGAAAGACGGAAAAACAGACAGTGTGCCGATGTCTGGCAAACTGGCCGTCATGTGGGATTGATTGCAGGGGAGTATGTTTGGGCTGGAGCAGTTTGGTTCGCAGATTAATAGCAGAAACCCTGGCCAGTCGGAGAGAAACATAAACCACCAGAGACTGAACATGGGCTCTCATTATAAAAGCCCAGGTTTTCACCCTGGAGGCCCGCCCGGTCCCGTGGAACCCGGTATGGGCCCTCTAAGTGAGCCGCAAATACTCGGGCTCAATATGAACATGAACGGAGAGCAGTACGGGGGCTTTCACCCGCGGGGCCATTCGGACATGCATGCAGGCGGCGGACTTCAGCAGCAGCAGCAGCAAGGACCCATGCATGGATTTTTCAACAACCAGCAACCTCATCAAGGACATCCTCACGGCCATCAACCTCACCCCCACCAACCTCACCCGCATTTCAGTGGGAATTTTGGAGGCCAAGAGCCAGGCTCATCATGCCTGCATGGTGGCAGGCTAATGGGCTACAACAACAATGGCATGGGACCACAGCAGGGCTTTGGAGAAGGATTCGACCCTCTCGCTGAGGGACCGGCAGGGGATGGCTTTCCCCAACCGCAGCAGCAGCAGCAGCAGCAGCGGCCTGGTAACATGCCTGACTTTCAACATCACGGGCCTCCCAGTAGCAGCCACCCTGTTCCTGCCCCCTGTCTACCCCTGGACCAGTCACCTAACAGGGCGGCATCCTTCCATGGACTCCCTTCCTCCTCATCCTCTTCCTCAGAGTCTCATGGCTTGGAGCCTCGGCGGATTCCCAACCAGGGAGCTGTAGAGGGTCTAGAGTATAACTTTCCAAGTGAGCCCCCCTCTGGACATTTCGATGTACATGTATTTTCCCCTTCAGAATCAGAATCTCAGTTACCCCATTTTGGGCCAGGAAGGCCAGTTCCCAGCGGGAATTTCCCAGGGAACCCTGGCATGCCACGTACACAAGGTATGTCGGGCATCCCTAAGGGACACCAGCCACCACCACAGCCCCAGCCACCTCAGCATGGAGTGTTTTTTGAGCGTTTTGGAAATGGCCGGAAGGTGCCCGTGGGAATGGAGCCGGGGGTCAATGCAAGACATCCTCTCATGCAGCAGCAACAACAGGCTGGCTTGATAGCCAGACAGAACTCTTGCCCCCCTGGCCTCCCCAGACCCCCTCAGGCTGAGCCTGGCTCTACTAACCCTAACATTCTCGATGGAGGGGTCATGATGCCTGGCCAACACAACCAGTTTGAATATCCCATTCACAGATTGGAAAATAGGGGTCTGCACCCCTATGGGGACCCCATGTTTAATATGCAACAGCCAGCTCCTCCTCCCTCCCAGCAGCCCCCAAATCAGAGGCTGCAACACTTTGACTCTCCTTATATGAACATGGCGAAAAGGCCTAGATTTGACTTTCCTAATGCACATGGTGGGGAAGGCTGGTGTGGTGGTATGGATAACCACCTCTCTCCCTCGGCTTACCCTGGCCTGCCTGGAGAGTTCACCCCACCTGTGAGTGATGGTTTCCCACCAGGTCCCCTGCAGCATCCGGGGTCTGAACAACAGTCTCTGCAGCAGCGCCAGAATGCAGCCATGATGATCAAACAGATGGCCTCTCGCAACCAGCAGCAGAGAATGAGGCAGCCCAGTCTTCAGCAGCTGGGTCACCACGGCGATGTACCTCCTGGCCCAATGGCTCACGGAGGCCCTGTTGGGAGCATGCCTCAGCCCAACTTTGACAGGGAGAATGGTGGCAGGATGCCCAACATTGATGGACAAAATCCTCATGTAAATCAGGAGAACTCCTGGTTCCAAGGGTCCCACCCACCAGGGGAAATGATGTCACGGCGTATGGGTGGAGCAGGCAATGAATCAGGGCCCCATGACATGGGGCTACAGCAGAACGGGGCTGGGATGATGTTTAGGCCAGGCATGGGCATGCAGGAGCCCATGAGAATACCAGGAGATGGCCATGTACAATCTCTCCATTCACCGGGCATGCACTCACAATTCAGCGGCAACATGGGCAACCTCTCACAAATGCAGTCTCCAGGAGCAGGAGCAGGCCATCCTAATGCACAGGCAGAGAGGCGGCAGGCTGACTTTCCTGCACCTCCAATGGGGGCACAGCCAACGTTTCCCTATGGGGGGGCACAGCGTCAGGGGCCAGCTCATAGTGCTCCCCAGGGGGTGAACACCTCACCGGGGACATACCCTCCTCAGTCTGAGTTTCCCCCAGGCCAGCGGTCATCTGTTAGTAAGCTTGGTGCTCTGTCCCTCGGGAATTTCAACAAAACCAGCTCTAAAGACAGTGTTTTCGGCCAGAGCTGCCTTGCAGCCCTTTCCACAGCCTGCCAGAACATGATCGCTAGCCTAGGGGCCCCCAATCTAAACGTAACATTCAACAAGAAGAACCAAAATGAGGGCAAGCGAAAACTGAGTCAGACAGAGCAGGACATTAATAGCAGCACATCTAATGGGACTGGCAGTGCTGGACCTGAATATTTTCAGAGCAGCAATTCTCAGAACAGCCAGATGCCTGGCACCGGGAATAGCAACTCTAAGCCTGCAAGTCAAAACCAGACGGTGCAGGGGGAAGCCAGTGCCCTCTCCCCAAATTACAACATGGACGCTACCCCGTGCAATGAGGGGAAAGCAACAACAGGGAGTGGGAGAGGGAGAGGGAGGAGAAAAAGAGACAGTGGACATGTGAGCCCTGGAATTTTTTTTTCCTCTGACAATGGTAACCCTGTTGTAAGTCCAGGCCAGCAGACCCCCTCAGCTGGCGTTGGGGAGAGGGGTGGGGGCACGCCCCATGAAAAACATCTCCAATCACCCTCCTGGGGGAAAGGAGGTGACCTAATGTTGGGGGACCAGGCCGACCTGATGTCTTCGTTGGACAGTGGCATTCAAAGTGTCGCCAAGTCTGACAGTAGCTCACCACGAGTAGACTTTCCTGACGATGTCAGCACCCACTATGGCAATGAGGATGAGGTGTCCTCCAGCTCAGATGCAGGAGGGGCCTCGGTCACAAAGCCTAATCGCAGCCCTATGATCACCGGCTCACCCAAAATGCAGAGGAATGACCACGGGTTGATAAATGGACAAAAGCCCCTAGGCATGGGCATTAACAATCATACTACCTCGACGCCAGACAACTATGGACTGAATGCTGGTGGGGGCATAGGGCCCGGTGGGGTGAGCCACCCGGGCACTCCTGGGGTGGAGCAGGTACGAACCCCATCCAGCACCTCTGGCCAGGACGAAATCCATCCTCTGGAGATTCTGCAGGCCCAGATCCAGCTACAGCGGCAGCAATTCAGTATCTCTGAAGACCAGCCCCTGGCCATGAAGAATGGCAAAAAGAATGGCGACTGTCCCTCACAGAACGGAGACAATGAGCTGGCAAACTGCAGCCCGGATGCTGGGAAGGGCTCAATGGGCACTATTGACCTTGACACCCTGATGGCAGAGCAGCACGCCACCTGGTACGTGCCCGGTGACAAGGCCATGATAGACGGGTCAGAGGATGACAAGGCCATGGGACCATGGGAAAAAAACAAGAGCCAGAACAACAGTAAAGAAGGTAAATAAAACTCTTTCTCTCCTTTGGTTAGAATTTACCCACTTTTTTTCTTCTCTGTTTCTCTCAGCCTCTCAAGTCTCACTCACATGCCACAGAGTCACATTAACTGATGCATTTTTTTCTCATAAAGGACCTATATTTTCTGTCTTAAAATGCTATTTATTTTTTTCTGAAATGCAGTGTAACATCACATAAATAATTGGCGATTGGTTCTGGTAACGCTGACAATAGTGGACCTTTTGTCCATATTGTGCGGGAAGAAAGCAGTCTGTGTGTCGCTTTAAATTTCCGAGGTCTAGGCTATAAGGTGATAATAAACGTAATGGTAGCGCCATTAATTTCTTTACAAAGAAAAAAAAGACGATTGATGCGGTATTGTTCTTGTTAAATTGGGTCCGTATAGAAGAATGTAAAATATTCTTATCGGGATGGAGTAGTTTTAAATGCCATCTGACTGAACAAAGTAAACCTTGTTCCTTTTCTATAATGTATTTTTATTAGGTTATTCATTGTAAAAGCGCTTCAAAAGAACAGCTAAAGAAAAGTAAACATTTCCTGTGGTTCTTTATCTCGGTTTTCAGGGTGAACAACTACATTGAGAAGATTAATAGCTTTTTGAGGATATGCGTTTGCGCAGCGGGGTTCCCCTCGCCTTGTTACGTGTTTGTTTTTGTTATTACCATGGGATAATACAGAGCCAGTGAAAGTGGATTGATTTTAGATTGGCAGGACAGGATTTCAAGGATTATATATTACGGTGAAAATAACAGCCATTCAGGTTTGATTTTATTTTTACGTTTGAAATGCTTAATTTGTTTTAGATATTTTAATAGCCAATATTAAATTATTAAAAAAAAATCTAGTTCAAATGGTGTAAAATAAACTGGATTTATTTTAGTCCATAGGATACAATACAAAGTTTTTCAAAGAAAGTGAAAAAATCTTCTGTTTTACAGGCAAAGCAGCATTTGAAAAAAAAATATATATATTAAAAATAGACAGAGATATTACAATCAGCAGATGTCGGTTTATGGTTACAAGTAGTTCTATCTTAATGTTTTTATGGCTCCTATAAATCAAAATGCAGATAAATAATTTCACTGTTACGTTTTTCTGATACGGATTTGCTTTGCTTTCTAGTTCTCCTTTCAATACTAATGCTGCCAACAATGATAATCATATCGGTATTTATTTGAATTTTAATGCAAAATATATTTATGGTTTTATTCATATTATTTTGTGTGCTTGGATCGTGATAGGAAAAAAATGAATTAGGAAATATGCATTACAATTGCAAAACTGCTTAAGTTAAATTTATCAGAATATATAATCGTTTTTAAATGTATTTTCATTTTTTTTCATTTTTATTCTGTTATCGTTGGCTATTTCCAAATAATTTCAGACCAAAGCAGTAGACAGAAATGTCTGACGTTGCCACAGAAAAAAAACGGAATATCAATCCGTCAGGGATAAGATAGCGAAAAGCCTGTGGATGTATGGATATATAATAATGTGGATGTGTGTGGATAGCGTCTCGAGCGCCTCTTTGTTCTGATCTGTGCGGGTGCAGAGGGAGGCGGGGGCGCGCATTGCACGGAGTCTGGAGTCCAGGCGCATTGTTTATAGGAGACTGAGCACAGGGTGTCGGGTACTAACGGTAATGCCATTAGGATACTTCGGTGGAGCTCTGTAACTTAAGCATTTGGACTGATGTAGTTGGCTATATATAATTGAATAGAAAAATAACTAGCAGTGTACATATTCATTTGAGGCCATAATAATCAACATTTCACCTCATCCAGCAGTTATTTGAATGAGTCTCCACTGTTAAATTGCAGACGAATACATGATTATGATCATGGAACATTGTGGCAATTTTCTTCCAATGATTTCTTTACACAATCTTTTCCAAACTATACTGAGTTCTCATAATAATAATAATAATAATAATAATAATAATAATAATAATAATAATAATAATAATAATAATAATAATAATAATAATAATAATACATTGCCTATATCTCAAAATCTCTTTTTACATTGATTAATGCATTTTTTTTTGCAACTTGGAAGCCCATCACTGATTAGCAGTCAGCTACACTCACCCTGTTGCTCACACTGTTTTAATTTTAGTGCGGGAGAGAGTATATTAAATATTATAAAAAAACACTCTGTATTTAAAAGCAGAATAGCACAAATTCTTCTTCTTCTTCCCTTTTGCTATCTCCTCTCTTCTGGTCTCCTTCCCTCTCTCTCTCTCTCCTCCTCTCCTCTCCTCTTTCAGCCCTCCCTGCATGGACACGAGGCATGCAGCTCTGGAGCGATCGATAGCTAGTTAGCACAAATCACGGCTCCTGACAGTTTCTCATTTGAGTGCTTCAGACAGCAAAGATGAAAAAAAGGGTGGAGGTGTATTTGGGAGGGGAGGGGGGTTTTGAGATTGAATCTGATGCTTAGGCTACACAGAAAAGAGCTAAATAACATAATAATATAAGATAAGTCATAGCCCACAGTGTAGTTCCAAAAGAGCCAACATCCCACGCTGCAAAGAAATATCCACCTCTGCAAGCCAGTCTAGTCCTCAGTCTTGTGAACAAAATATTGCCATCAGGGAGATAATGTCAGTGCCACTAATTTGATATAAATTAGGCCAATCCATTAGCATTAAATATAACTTTGTCAATAATGATGAGTAGTAATTAATACATTGGATTACACTCAATTTATTTTGAATGTGTAACTGAAAACAGAAATATGCGTTTAAATTGTGTTTCAAAAGAACTTATTATTTGTACCAGAATGTGTCTAAACATGAGACAATCTGTTTCTGGCGAGAGTTTATTTTTTTCCCTTATATGAGTTTCCAGTTCGTATTTTTAACTCAGGAAGGTAACTTTTAACTGCTTGTGAACAGGTGCATCATGGGGGTTGTGTGTAATTTGGTTATGCAGAGGAGTTTGCCTCACAACCAGCGGCGTTACTATAAGTGCTTAGTGTGAATGTGTGTGAAACTTTGCGGGGGACCATTTTGCAACCAGGTGTGTTTGTATATATTATGTGCTATGAGCAAGAGTGACCACAGCTGCAATACATCACGCCATATTATTCATTTTCTAACTTTGAGTATGCAGAGAAGGAGGCAACAGCGCTGTAAGGTCTGCTCACCCAGCCCATCTTGCCTGTTGTAAGTGACGCGTGCTTCAGCAACAGTAAACGTTCCCTTTGGACCCCATATTTTGCCTTCTCTCTCTGTGACAGGCAGCATGTTGCTCAAGTTTTTCACTAAGGCACAGTCGTATACCTGCCTCTGTGTGCTCACGGCCTGCAGATTCTTGTGCGTTACACAACATCTAACGCTCATATGGAGCCAAGTAGTTGAGGTCTACACTTCACATGCAACTTTCCTTGTACGGTGTCAGTTATTATTTCCCCTTTAAAAAAAAAAAAATTATTTGACACTCTTCCTCTTCCTTTCTATTTTGCGTATCTTAGCCAGCTGACCGTTCATTTGGAAACGTATGCATGGCCTTGATAACAGGCAACCAGCCGGCGTAGGAAGTGATTCAGTTATTTTTATTTTTAAGTGCCACACATGCACTTGTGTGACTTTTTTTCTTCTCATCAAGCGCGGTTAAAACATTTCACAGTTGACCCTGTGGAATAGTTCTACTCTTCACTCCATAGTCATCAGCCCATAAACAGCTCTAATAATGATCAAATCTCTTTCGCTCTGACTTTGACAGGTTTGAAAAGAAGGGAACTTACATCTTATCACACCTAAGCACTTAAATCCACCCAAAGAGCCGTATTGATATTCCACAGCGGAGCACACTCCTGTGAGACTGCCTGCCTTTGACATTTCAGTGCGACAACAACCCCACACAAATCACACCAGTTATTTCTATTTCCTTTCTCTCTCTCTCTAAAAAAAAGAGGAAAGTGATTGGCACATGCTTGAATGTGGAAAAAACAGCTGGGGGCAGTCTATGTTCTTTACCTGTCATTACAAGGTGTTTCATATTGACTTTTTCAACAACACACATCCACCAGGCCTCTCCACTCGCTCCTGTACTGCCGTAATGATAATCATTATGATAATCATAGCAATTAGCCTCGGTAATATTGTTTCTAAAAGTGGCAATTTATCCTCAGGCAATTCCTGTAAGTTGACTTGGTTATTGACGGGTTCATCAGGGCTACACACGACAGTTCGTTTTTGTCTATGGTGCTGATTTCAGCTGCATAAATAGCAATTCCTTAGAAACGTATATGTCCTCTTGAACAAAATCGTTTACTGATGAGAATAAAGAAAATGTAACTGTTTTAACTGTTATCGTGTTTTATATATTTTTTGCTCTCTGTGTGTGTGTGTGTGTGTATGTGTGTGTATGTGTGTGTGTTTGTGTGCTGGCATGCGTGTGAGTGTGTGACGAAGGGGATGTTTGTAGACTCCGCAACTTGATAGTGTGGATTTGTCAGCTGTAGACATAAAGTTTGATTTATTTAGACTGGGTGTCAGGCTCATGGCTTCAGCCCCCGATCTCAGGTGTTGCGCGTGGTTGAAGGCGCCCACTTAATTCTAATGTGTTGAAAATATTTAAGAGTATTTACTTGACTTGTAAGTAGTGCAGCACTGAGAGAGAGAGAGAGAGAGAGAAGAAAAAACGCCTATCACGCATTCAAAGTGCCTGGAATTTAAGCCAGTGTTTGTGAGTGCGTGTGCAGTCGTGTTTGTTTATATGCTTGCGTGTATGTGTGCCCCGTGTTCCTGGGCTTTTTTGCGAGACATTGAGCGCTAGTGACAGTCAAAGGAAGCCTGGCAAAGAAGCTTGCCTGTGACTTATGAAGAGAGAAAAAGAAGAACAAAGGTGTCAGGCCTTTTTGCTTTGCTGGATTTTCAACTCTTCAAAAATAGCAGTTCATCCGGTGTTTTGTTTTCCCTGGGGAAGGGTGTTAGAATAAATTAAAACTTGTCTCAGCGTGTGGTAAATGTTCTCCTTGGATGAAGCAGGCAAGAGAAGGCTGAATGTATCTGGGAGATGCTGCCCAGAACCAAGAGTTTCATACCTCCGATGGTGAATGTATGTGACGTGCCTCCAAATGTCCACTGTGTTGTTGAGCGCCTGCCAAAACACAAAAAAACAGTTTCAGTTTGATAAGAAGCCCCTGAAGGTGGTGTCATGTGTTCATATGTTGCCCTGGATATTGGTACGGCTTTTAAAAGGTGTGTGTGTGTGTTTTCAGGTTTTCAGAGTTGTTAATGTTGTCACGCTGCCAGCAGCGGTTATGTTATTAGCCATACAGGTAGTCGTCAGGCGGCTTTAATTTGTATTGAGGAATTGACAAATGAGTTATGACACTGGAGCGATTCCTCCTGGGAGACAGAAGTAGAGAATGATGGAGTGAAAGAGAAAGTCACAGAGATAGGTCGGGAGAAAAACATCTGTAGTTTTGTTCATGAGGCGAGCGGCTGGGCAATAGCTACCATTTGCATTTATGAAAATCAACATTTATTTTCTATCAGTTTCGACTGTATGAAGGAGTTTTTGAGAACATATTTATCGATGTGTATGAATCTTTTTATGTCCCACTTCATCAGCTTGTTAACAGACAAACTGCAAAAGACTGAATCGATTTTTATTTCAAATTGTATCCATTTGATTATACAGATTCAAATATTCCCTTTACACTTTTTACCCTTTTTTTTCTTGCATTCTTGGAACAAAATCATAATTACTCCTATTATAATTTGTATTCAAAACTAGAGTCTCTGTCATGCACATGCTTTCTAATCTCAAAATTGCCACAGTGTTTATGTGTGGTGGACCTTTTTGCAGAAAAGGTGTTAAAAGAGAAAAACAAAGTGTGCAGCATTGTGCTGAAACAAAATAGAGACAGCGACGTAGATCAATATGTCACCGACTTGGATGACACGCCGGACAGGTCCTGGACATGGTTGTGAGTTATGAAGGAGGCACTAAATCACTTCCCATGTTCTGATTTGTGTCTGGTTTCCTAAGCACTTCTCGTGGCCAGAGGTGTGTGTGTGTGTGTGTGTGTGTGTGTGTGTGTGTGTGTGTGTGTGTGTGTGTGTGTGTGTGTGTGTGTGTGTGTTTTTGTGTGTGTGAGTATTTGAGTTTGAGTGGATGGGAATGGGTGTGTTGCTGGAAAAGAAGGTAACAAATGCTAGGGGCAGTGCCTGCCTGGGCAAGTTTTTTCTTTTTTCCCCCCCTTTATGTTGCAGGCCAGAGAACAGAGAGGAAATTCAAACCAAAATAACCCCTGTGCCCTTGCATGAGAAATGTGGCCCCTGCTCCCTCCAGATACCCTCGATGCACTGAGGGAAAGGTCACGATACGGCAGTTGGGTGCAGTTTGGGTATGGGGGAGGGAGGGTTTGCAGGGAAAGGCACGTGCCCCCTACTCATCTTGGGGCATGGGATACCTAGGGCAGTACCACTTTTGACCCCTATATTCATCACTAACATTTTACTGAACTGTACTTGTGGGAGATTATTTCATTTCTGTGAGTCTTAATAGCAATGACCACCATGTCCGGTCATTTCTGTGACGGTGATGAGAAAAGGAAGAACCTTAAGTTGTGACATTTCAGCTCACCAGAAAAGAACAAGGTTATGTAGCCCCTCTTGGTTAAATCAGACCATTTTCTCGCTCCTTTTTTTTTTTTTTTTTTTTTTTTTTCTCTATGGGATGTGATGGGGATTTTGAGCTGACAAAGACAGAATCCTCACACACAAGGCCATGGTGGTAGTTGTTATGCTAAAGGAATCTGACCTGATGTCACACACTGTCATAGGAGCGCAGGCCTTTGGGTGTTTTTGTCAGCGCGAGGAGCCTTCTGATTGGACTGATTTGTGTTCAGAGAGGAGCGGGGTCACGCCCTCGGGAGCAGCGGGTTAAAGGTGAAGTGTCGTCATGGAAGTATAGAGCCTGGGATAGAAAGGGGCAGAGGCCTGGCTGCCGCATGGGATTCTGGGGCCTGGGAAATCAATGTGACGGCTCCGAGGAAGAACTCACACCCAAAAAGGAGCTTTGTAGATTGTTTAACCTCGAAATTCCTCTCGCACACACTTTATTTTCCTCTTCTTCTGCCCTGAAGAAAAAACATTTCATTCAGATTATTTTCTGCTCTACTTCTTCTTTCACGAATAGTCCCAAATATCTATGTCAGCTTCAAAGGTTGCTGTCATTGTTTTTAAACTGTGCTGTCCCTTTTATGATTAATTGAAAAAAGTCATTGCAAGCTGTAACACGTTTTACTACATTGCTAAAAAAAAAACGCAGCTTCGATGTATGGCTTGTATTTACCTCCCTGCACTGCAGCGGGTTTGTTGAGTGTGTGTGGTATGACGTGTAAACCCGTGTCAGGCCGTCAGCTCCCAGACACATTGGTGTCATCCAGACAACCAGAGCTGTGTGCTGTGCTCCCAGCCTTCATGGCAGTCGCAGCTCTACTCATCTCTGTAAATCGTCTCTGGCTGTGTCTGTGAGACGGCTCCAAATCCCTGCTGCTGTGTGTGTGTGTGTGTGTGTGTGTGCGTGTGTGTGTGTGTGTGTGTGTGTGTGTGTGTGTGTGTGTGTGTGTGTGTGTGTGTGTGTGTGTGTGTGTGTGTGTGTGTGTGTGTGTGTGTGTGTGTGTGTGTGTGTGTGTGTGTGTGTGTGCGCATCATCACCACCAGACTAAATAACAAAATACAGCACTTGGGGCAAGAGGTATAGCGATATATAAGTGCGTCACATTAAATGCAGTATTTACTTAACACATCACTGTGGTAATCTTATCTGTCTGTAATGTGGTTAAGGATATTTAGGTGTATTTGCGGCTGAGTACAGATGCTTCTGCTGTTACTGTTGCCTTTTTATTAGGTACCCCCCTTCCCTCGCTCGGTGATGCTAAGCACTTGTTCCCCTCAGATGAATAGGCTATTATTGAGATATTACTGTGAATATGAATTCCACGTTAGTCAATGAACAGCCATAACAAGATAGATCTTATTATATGAATGAAAAAAAAGATTTCCCTGCTTGTAAAATGTCATGGTGATTAGGGATTTTGACTGGTGTGATGTAGAATTTCACACTGCCGTTTCCACTTCTCAACAAATACGCCACCATGGATAATGCTGACAATTTAAGGGTAGTGTCTCCATTTTACCATAAAAATCACATACCGTGAATCCCTCTTGGCTACATATAATACTGGCTGATATTTTGGTCCTGTGGTGGTCAGTCAGTCAAATGCCTTATATATACGGTATATATATTTTACCCAAAGTGGTGGATTTTGCCAATGCTGGTAATGTTAATTGAAAAGAGCATTCTAACAAATAATGATCAGCCCGTTCAGAAGAAATGCATGTCTGTAACTTAAAGAGATGATTTCTCCTTAACAGAATTAAGAAATTATAAAATGGTATTAGATAGATAGTTTAAGGAATGCTCTCATAAAATAAATAAATATAAATATACATCCACATATATATTGTATAAAAAGAAAAAAACTAACCATGAATCCCATTAAGTATATCATGTTGGTAATTTGAGCTATTTGTTTTTTCTGTCAGTGTATTTTCCACTCTTGTTGCTGAGAGCTGTTTCTAGCTGAGATGTTCTGTGTATTTCAACATGCACGTCCATATGTGCGTGGGAGTGTGTGTGTGTGTGCGTGTGTGCGCACGCTCATGAGGAGCAGCAGCTGAGGGCTGGTGTGGGTATGGCAGCGGCAGCGGCAGGGGCAGCAGTGGTTGGCGTGTTGTGTGTTTTTGGCTGTGTGTTGTCAGTTTGCTGTGTGTCAGCAGTGAGCCAGGGGAACGCTTGGCTGCCTATTCAGGCCGGTGCGGACCCTGCTGTGCCCAGCTAGCATGAGCTGCTGGCGGGTGCTGCAGGG
Source organism: Ammodytes marinus (assembly GCF_949987685.1). Classification (NCBI taxonomy): domain Eukaryota; kingdom Metazoa; phylum Chordata; class Actinopteri; order Uranoscopiformes; family Ammodytidae; genus Ammodytes; species Ammodytes marinus. Next base: position 12,773,506 of record NC_137231.1, read on the forward strand.
CACAGCGCTGGGAAGAGGGGGTGTGAGTGGGTGGAGAGGGGGGGTTATTCCGGCAGGGGGTGGGGATCCGCCATGCTGAGGTGTATGACTGGACCCTCTGGCAAATGTTAGATCTTGTCACCGCCACCACCAACACTGCTCTAAATCCTCATTTCACCCTTACCCCTCCCCCTGCACCCTCAGCCCCCACTTGCACTAGTATCTCTAGTCCTTGGGAGGGAGATGGAGAGAGAGAGAAATTCACAGAGACCAGCAATCACCGAGACAGACAGAACATAGAACAACGGGAGGCTTAGCTGCCTGACCTTTTACCAAATCCCCCCACTTTTCCATTCCAGTGGTCGCGGCCCAGACAGGCTGGGGGGCAAGGCCTGCCTCGCTGCCTGCATGTCTGCCTGCCTGCCTCAGTTGGTTGTTCTAGCTGCCTAGGCTGGCCCAGCCTAGTCTAGCCTGGCCTAGGTTGAGTTGAGTTGGGTTGGGTTGGCGTTCTCTTCCCTGGCTATGTTTCGTTAACAATGTTTATCTGCCGCCTTGGGGTTATGGTGGAGGCAGAGAAAGAGGGAGATGAAAACAAGTAAGCAAAAACAAGATCAAACGTGTTTAAGTTGCAGAGAAAGATTAGCTAAAAAGGGGGAACTAGGTTTGCGGTGGATACGGAGGTCTGCACGGCGCTTCTCTTTTCTCTCAGGTGAGCAGCAGAGTGAAGGGGGAGTGTTGTGATGTGCAGCCTCTGTGTCGTCTATCACAGCCTCTCCCTTCTCTGACACATGTAACTCAGCTTGTCAGAGCTGTTTTCTACCTGTCTCTCTCTACACTCAGGCACATAGATGTCCCCGCACCTTTTAGATCTCTGTGTCTTTGTGCGACACACACTGATCCGTTCACCATCCACGTAGAGCGAGGTAGCTTTGTGCGGTGAGGAGATGGGAGAGATTTTAAGCAAAGGATCCATAACATCTTCACACACACACTTTCTCTGTGCTTTGGGCTTCCTTCGAGGCAAATCCCAGAGCACACGACACAACAACAGTGTCATGACACAAAGCCCCACCGTAGCCTCTTATAGTTGTTGTGTTTTTCTTCCCCCACTTGTATTTTGTGCATTTTCTTCTACACTTTTTTCCCCCTTTTTTGCCCTCTTCTCCCTCAGTTAAGCTCAACAGATGAAGTGTGATGCTTGACTTTTATGTATAGTTTAGCCATGCACTTCCTGTTCTTGTCAATCTCCCCCTTGACAAATGTTTTCGTTACATGGCACAAACTGATTTTTCTCCCTACATAGCATAGCATCTCAGGCGTCAGCATTAACTCTGATGCACAGCTGATGTTTCCATATGACTTATAATCAACCGGCATATGGATTTTCCCCGGAACCTTGGTGCAACTGTTTAATATGGCGCTCCACACCTTGGTGACACAGGGTCGATACCGTGGCATAGTCATTATACCAGTAAATTGGGTCAAGCAGGGTTAAAGGCCGGTATTCTATGTGCCCTTTGACCCTTTGACCAAAGGTCATGCAGGAGCGCTCCAGATTTGCACGCTTGACTGGGAGCGAATGTGTGTGTGTGTGTGTGTGTGTGTGTGTGTGTGTGTGTGTGTGTGTGTGTGTGTGTGTGTGTGTGTGTGTGTGTGTGTGTGTGTGTGTGTGCTTGTGCGTGTTTTCACGTGTGTGTATATATCAGGTATGAACAGGGAGGGGAGTGAGGAGGCTTTGCTCACAGCCTCCTTGTCGGTCGGGTAGTATCGACGGTGGGTGTGGAATAAGTGTTGGGATTAATTTCACAGTGCAGAATATGAGTAGGATGTGAAAATGACACTGGTTTAATTAAAAGCAAATAAAGTGTGTATTTTAAATGGTTCATCTGTATCAGAGAATGCCAATCGATTTAAGTCGTTTTTTCCATTTCTGCAAGGTCTAAATTCACCTTTTTTTTCTCTCTTTGCTTGTTTTTGCAGAATCAGAGCTGTCCCAGAATAAGGCCGGAGCCGCGGCCCCAGGACCTGGAGGAGGGGGGAACCACCTGCAGTGCCTGTCCGTCCACTGCACAGACGAGCTGGGGGACAGTAAGGGCCGAGGGGGGCCCGTCTCATCCTGGCGCTCTCTTCACTCCGATATCTCCAACCGATTTGGGACATTTGTGGCGGCGTTGACTTAAAAAAAAAAAAAAACAGAAAGAAGAAGAAAAAAAAGACGATGGCAAAATTAAGATGAAGAAAAGCGTCAAATAATGATGATGATAATGATGATGATGATGATGATGATGATAAGTTGTCGATGAGGCATCTGGGAGCAGCTCCTGACTGTTCAGGAACAGAATGACATTTACACACACATGACAACACACACACTCACTCACTCATTCACATGCACACACACACACACACACACACACACACACACACACACACACACACACACACACACACACACACACACACACACACACAAACACACACCTACGCGCGCCCCACATGCAAATACCATGTTTTTTCGGACACACATGCAGTCACACTTTAGGACACTCACTCCACACACCCTGCTGGACAATAATAGCTCGGGCTCTACTCAACGATGCCCACATCTGGGAAAACCTCAAATCAATATTTTTTTTGTTTGCCCTTTATTTTCTTTGTTGAAGAAGAATAAAGAAATGTCAAAAGGAGGAGAATACAAAACAAGAAAAAGCAGAAGAAGATATATTCTGTTGCCATTGGCTTTTATTGTATACCAGTGTTGAGTCTTGCGACGCGAGCGCAATTTCATGACTCGGCTCTTCATAATTTTCACAGCCTGCCTGCTCTCACCTCAGCAATTGTTACAGCTATAATGTGTCACTTATCCTTCCAATAAAGGCTACACTGTTTTGTGCCTACATTGATAGGCTCTCGTATACAGAGAATTAAAGATTTTAGAACCACGCTCAAACGAGGCCTTATGTTTTATTTGAAGTGACCCGAACACTGCAAAGCAGAATAAGAGGACGATGGGAAGAGAGAGATGTTTATGCATGAATGTAATTCAACATTTTTTTTTTTGTGGACTCAACTTTTTGTCAAAGCAGATTTAAACCTTTATCATTTGCTGCTCTTAATCATGTAGGGTTTGTTGTCGTTCATTATTGTTTATACTGGTAAGAATTCTCTTCTCTTCTCCTGCTCACCTCATGAGCTCAATCACTTGTATACAATTCAGCCAATGGGAACTGAAAAACGGAGGTCAAGGGATTGTTTAATAAGGGAATTGAAAAAAAAGGACTATTGGTATTGCACATGTATAATAAGAGAAAACTTGCTGTGTGTTAGGCAATCTTGTAATCTTTAAATAAAGCTTCTGTTGAATTTGAATTTCTGAAACAATAGATGGAGGACTGTGATGGCAATTTACGAACTGAGTTTTGTTTCTTTTTTTTTTGTTTTCTTTTTTTAATATGTAAAGTGCAGTCGTCTGTTTTCCTGCATATTGTATATATCTGTATATGTTTTATTGAGTAACTAAATAACAATAAATATGACGTTAAAGGTGGCAGTTGCGTTTCCTGCGTCAATTATTCTTTTTTTTAGTAGAATTCTTTAAAAAGGTATTAATCGAAGCAACAAATTGAAAAATAATTGTATAGTTTGGTATTGGGCGCACCTTAATAATGTGTGTAACATGCAGATCATCAGCCAATTACATAGGTGCCTGCTGTATATCCCGCGTGACATATATGACAGGGGCATTGTTGACTGATGCACAATACCTGACAAGCGTTCAGAAACCTGGGCCATATTAAAGCCAGGAATACTTGAATATGTGACTTCCTGTTGGGTTAGGAAGTCAAGACAATTAACTCCATGTAAACTCGCTCGCAACCTGTGTCGCATGTTATTCACCTATCTCTCCTGACATCTTTGCTCCAATCCTTTAAACAACTATAATCAGCAATGAAAACATTTAACGTCAGCATAATCCTTAGGATATTACTCTAAATACAATATATACAAATAACCAAAAACAATAACTCTTGCAAACATTCTGAGGTATTTTATTTCTTACACTTAGTTATACTCCCATTTGCCTGTTTCCCTCATCACCTCTGTTGTTTTTGGCGGCACTACACCATCTTACTACTCCCTCCTTCCCCCTACAGCCAGAGCCGCAGGCACAGGCACACGCACACGCACACACACACATACACACACACACATGCACACACGCGCACACACACACACACTTCCCCTTACCGCTCCCTAGGCCCTCTTTGGCTCACCTGCTCTTTATTGGCCATCTGCATGGATGCTTAATGCTAATCAATAACTCCCCTGTGTGCCAGCTCTGAGGTGGAGACGTCAATGCTACCTAACAGGGCTAGTGATCAACCTGCATCACTGCTGACTAGGACACACACACACACACTCACACACGCACACACACACACACACACACACACGCACATACACACACACACACACACACTCACACGCACGCACACACGCACACACGCACACACACACACACACACACACACACACACACACACACACACACACACACACACACAAGCTGGAGCTCCCTGCAGGACCCTGTCTGTGTTATTCAGGTGTGTTTGTGCTTGCTGCTGTAGCCGCTGCCTGCTGCGTAGGATTGCAGAGCCTGTTGTGAATGTGATGCACAGAGAGCTGCAGCGTTAGCAAACAGCAGAGAGTGGTTATGTGAGAGACTGTCATGTCACCTGGGAGGGCCTGTTTAGGGAGGGAGAGTGGGGGAGAAAGATGGAGACGGCTGGGGAATAAATGTGAATAGCACTGCTCACTGTGAAACTGAGGCTGGAGATTCTCTGTCTAGGTTTAGTCACTGAATTAGTCAAATATTGTTTAAATACTAATTTTATGCTTTTGTGTTTACACAATTTGATGTATGTCAATATGTTTAACAGATATTTTAAAGCACATAACCCCTGCAAACATATAATACATGGGGTCACAATAACAATTACACAATCCCAGTAATGACATGTCACTTTTCTATTGTTCACATAGAACACACTGTACAAAAGGACAACAAGTTCACAGTAATTGATGACACTGGTTTGACTAGTATTTGGCTATAGTGCCAAAAGGACTGACTGGCACACGTTTAATAGTTTAATCAAAAGGAATGTCTTTGTTAGGGGTTGGGTCGGGTGACTGCTGACGGATCAAAATGGGTTCAAGTGATTCTCTATTGTTGACTAAACCTCAAGCTGAGCGTTGTGCTTTGTATTTGCTCATGCCAAGGTTCTACATTTCAGAGTCCCCATAGTCTGTTTATACCACGAGACTCCTGTGGTGACGCACTACCTGCCTGTCTGCTTTGGCTGAACGGTTTAATAGCAGAAGCTCTGGTGATATGTTTTTCCGTTTTTGCAGACGGAATGACACATAACTAATGACAATCTAAAATCAGTCTCAAACACATTTTCCCATGATCTACATCAGTAAGAATCTGTCGCTGTAATGAATCTGATCCAAACTAGCCTATGAATTGTCTGTACAAAAGTGTTGGAAAATGAGCCTGTTCTCCCAAACATGCCTGCTGCCATAGCCACAGCCGTGTGGGACACCGAGTGACAAAGAAGCCTTGGGATATTGGCTCCGGTCAAGATGTATGGTGCGGGACCTTTTCCTTCAATGGGAGCCTCTGCGTGGCAGCCATATTGGGAGGGAGAGAACTGTGTGGTCGCCTGAGAACTTATGTGTTTCCCAGCCAACGTGCATCTAAAGAATAACAATTTCACTAGCCATGAAGACCGTCCATGGAGCCATGGGGGCCGTGGCCAGAAAGCTGGGCCAAACGCTCTCCTCTCATGCAGCTTTCTATGTACTCCTATAAATACATCTCCTATTTGTATAGAGGCGATATGCATCTTTGGGAAAATACCACAATGTTGACATAAGAGCACCCTCTACACCCCCTCCTCCTTTATTGCCCCCTCCCCTCTCTGTCCCAACTCTTTCTACCCCGTGCTGAACCTTTCACTGCCTGAGAGAGAGAAAGAGAAAGACAGAGAAGGAAGGAGGAATGAAGGGAGACTGGGAGTAAAAGAAGTGTCTCTTAGAGGCCTCCACGGTCTTTAAGCCACTATGGTATCCACCAGAACCCTCACATACACTCGGCCACTAAAGGGCTTTTGTCCTGTAAAGAGGGGGTTTGGCTAAATTGGGGGTGCTTGTGGATTGGCGGGTGGGATTGGGATAGTATATTCGGCTCCCACGTCTCCATCACTGGAATGGTGAACTTTTTTTTAAGCCAGGGAATTGAGAGGTGGGGTGTGGAAGGGCAAAAGGGCTCGGGTTTTTTTTTAGGGTGGAGAGAGTTTGGAAATCTTCCAAACAGTGCCTTTTTGCTTTCAAAGAAGGCTCCACTTGTGTAAATGTGCTCTTTGTCCCTTAGCCTATTGTTTAAATAGCATTGTGGACTTTTTGTGGGAAGCTCACAGGGGCCTGGGGGGCCTAGGAGGCCAAAGAGGGACCAAGGGGGGCTCTCTCTGCCTGAATTATTTGGACCCATGAGGATAGGGCTGTGAAGGTACAATTAAGAAATGTCCACACACACACACACACACACACGCACGCACGCACGCACGCACGCACGCACGCACACACACACACACACACACACACACACACACAGATGCTTGCACACGCTTAAATACATAGGTAAATACGTGTTGGGGGCTCTTTTCCTATCACCTATCTACATTTAGTGAGGTAACTGTCTATAGAGGCCACAACTGAACTGTGGACTAGCTGGCGGCAGTTCACTTTCAACTGATAGAAACAATATGAGAACAGTCTGCATCCCTCCCCCTGTAAAGGGATTTCTTGATAGAGCTGAATGTCTGGAGTCCCTCGCTGCAGCCAATTCATGACTTCCATCTGTCCTCTCCCCCTTAAAAAGATGCCGGCAGGTGGAAGAGAAGCACAAAGCAGTTGCATGATGTGCCTTTTACAGAGTCCATGGGATACAACAATGTGGCTGTAATGATACAATATCGCTGCAACAGGTGCATGTAGTTACACAGACCAGAAGCAGACTTAAATTCAAATCCAATGAGGATAATCCAGTGAGGATAAAGTAAGGCCTATAGTAAATCTCTCCCTTCCGTGTCAGGACAGTGTATGTACCTCTGTAGTTTCTGTTACTCTGCCTTCTCTGTTTGTCTCTAGTAAATCCCCGTCCCAAACCTCAAACACTCCCTCCACTTCCCACAGTTGGTTAGACACTTGAGTCTCCCGTGAGCTGCTCTCCTCTACTGTCATCACCAGATATCCTGTGACCTCTGTTTTCCCCCAGAATCCCACAGAGCAGCACTCAGGCTTTCTGGAAGGTGATTGAGCATGGCACCCTGCTCCAGCCCTGTCCTGCTTTGTCTGGGGACGTGTGCCTGTGTCAGGGACCACAATTAGTGGGGCGCGTCCCCTACCATTAATCACAGAACAGTCCTGGGTCTCTCAGTGCAGGCTGAGTGCCCCCACAGCCGCACTCACTGACAATTTGCTCAGCATCGTTGTCAGCATGTTGGGCGGCCATATAAAAACCACTCCTGTTTTGTCTTTGATGAAGTCTTGGTCATCACCAGTGGCTGTTTCTAGCGTTCTATCAAGTGCCGCCAGATGAGCTAATTGGCTATTCATACTTACTGCTATTGTTGCGTTTTCAATTGTTTTTCAAAGTTGAGACCCACAAGTGCATTTCCAACTGAGCTCATTAACCTCCAAGAGAATATATAAATACATTTCCTGTTTTTAGTTGTTTTATTTAAAAAAAAAATATTTCCAAATCAATGCACCACATTACAGCTTAAGGTTACCTTTTGCACCCCCTCTAGACAATGCTTTACAGTGAGGACGTCTTAACAATACATTGATCATTTTCGCAAATTGTACCACAGACAGAGGGCAAACACGAGCCTGACCTTGTGAGAGAAAAAACCCATCCTAAATTCCCCTTTTCACTTTGAACATTCCAATCAATAATACTGTGGCAGGATGTTAAATATTTGTCATCAGACGATCACACATTGATGAAACAAATCAATGGCTGATAGGAGGGAAGGAGATGAGGCTCTCTGCTTGCTTACCTTGATCCTATGGGACGGGGGAAGGAAAAGAGAGGGAAAGGATGGAGGGAGATGGAGATTTGTGGCTTCAAGGGACTGAGAGATTCTTCTCTTGGGGTCTATCTGTTCTTTTTTCATATTATTTCAAAGATGGAGAAGGAAAAGGATGAGGTGAATTGGGGGTGGGGGTGTTTGTGAGAGAACCTACCTTTTCAAAATGCAATCTGTTATAATTCAACTATTTTTTACATTATCAGTTAGCATTGTTGTCTATTTGCCCACCATGCCTTCTTTGCTCACTTGCATGAAAATAACACACAACCACACACATCATGCTCACGAAAGTAAACATATATGCTGAAGCACAAACACACTCTCTCTCTATCTACACACACATACGCGCGCGCACACGCACACACACACACACACACACACACACACACACACACACACACACACACACACACACAAACTGCTCTGTATACTCTCCCTTCCCTCACTGTCTTTATTTAACGCATAATGAATTTTGTGCCCAGTCTCTTTCGATCTATCTCTCTCTCTCTCTGCGTCTCTCTTTCTCTTTTCTGTCCCTCTCTTTCTCTGTTTCCCTTGCTTTATAAAAACAGAGGAATGAAAGGCAGCCAGATGGTAGCTCAGGCCTAATATAAAATCAATACGCTGCCTCCAAGAGAACTGAAGGGGAGGGAGAAAAAGAAGAAGAGCTGGCGAAAAAAAGAACACTCAAACACAAAGAATGCCAAAATAGAGTTCTTTGGGCTCCTTCTCCTCTCTCTCTTTCTCTCTTGCGCTGTCTTTTCCTCTGACACAAATATGTGCACAAACCCACACACACACACACACACACACACGCACACACACACACACACACACACACACACACACACACACACACACACACACACACACACACACACACACACACACACACACACACACACACACACACACACACACACATTGCCTCAATGTGCTTAAGCCACGCTCTCCAGCTTTGAGTGCACCCGGACATCCAAACTTTCCCACCTACTGCCTCTCAATGCACCTCAAAAGAGGAGCTCCGTGTGTGTGTGTGTGTGTGTGTGTGTGTGTGTGTGTGTGTGTGAGTGTGTGTCACTACTGTAAGCACACAAGAATGTCAGGACATATCATTGTGCCGCAAATTGAGAGAGAGGAGGAGGACATGGTAGAGATAGCCTTTGAAGAGGGCCATTGAGAAGTCATTAGGGTAATGATAATTGGCGCGGTGAATAATCAAAGAGGGAAAAGGGGGAGGAGAGTAAGTCTATGTGTGTGTGTGTGTGTGTGTGTGGTAGTGGGGGGTTAACAGATGCAAAGAGGTGATACATTACAAGGTAATTTGATTGACAGCCACATGTCGGGTGGTGATATGGGGAAACCTATGCACCGTTGGAGTTACCCATGAGTTCTTGCTTTTTTATGTGTATGTGAATGAGATAAATATTGTATATGATACACAGAGGGATAGTGTGTGAGTGTGTGTGTGTCTGTGTGCGTGTCAGCAGCACCACTGTGTGTGTGCGGAGCAGTAAAGCCTGTCCCCTGGTGACTGGGCCTGCTTGCTGGGTGACAGATAGCCCAGGGAGAGAGGGGACACCAGGCTGTTTAGCTGATAATTAAGGGGGTTTTATCTTAATTTGAGCTGTTACTCTCTATCCTCTCCTGTGATTTATGAGTTACTGGCCCAGCCCTGCTCCCCTGCTCTGCCCCTTAGCACTGGGAACAAGACAAAGAGACCTCTCCCTCTGTAGACACAACACACACTCAGACCCAGTGGTGGAGGAAGTACTCACAATACTTGAGTAAAAGTCCCTATACCACATTGTGAAAATAAAAGTGAAGGTCCAACAAATACTACAAACCTCAAAAATATCAAAGTTAAGTGCAAACAAAGCCATGACATTTGATAAGTTTGTCATATGTTTTGGGTGCAAAAAACCTTAATTAAGTAATATAAGCTGTCTAACATTTGTATTGAAGTAAAAACTACAGTATTATCCTAAAACGTAGAAGTATAAAATGAAAAGAAAAGACATCATTTTGTACTTGAGGAAATTGTTCACTGCTCATACAACACATTCATACAAGTAGGTGTGCATTAGTTGCTGCAGACTGTGAAGCATTGACACACCAACTGATAATTATACATGTGCACATTAGTTCTCCCAGAAGCACTAAAGCTCAACGCACACAATAATATCAACACCATCAGTGTGGGCTGATTGAAATCTGCCTGCCAGAGTCACAGCAGCTTTCTCACTTGTGGCCTTTTTTTATTCTTCCTCAGCCCGGCTCTGGTTGGTAATGAATCATATGAGAAAAAAAGGGGGCTGAAGCTTTAACCTCTCACCGGCTGGCCCAGGAGAGCGATACACAGCGGGCGTGTAGGATTGAGTTCCTGCGCAGTGGAGTGACCGTAGGCAAAGAGTTAACTGGGTGGGGTACAGGGCTAAGAGGAGGCAGGGTGGAGGTGGGGGGGGGGGATAGGACAGGCAAACAATGCCAGCCACTGTTCTCAACTTATCACCCCCCGGGGTCACAGAGGAGAAGACATGCTGGTGCAACCTCATCTCCTCCGCTCACCTCTCACATAAAGGCCGGGGATTTCTCCCAGCGCCGTGGCTCGGATGTTGTTTTTAACCCAGATTGTGGGTAGGTCTTGTGGCCAGGCGTGTTTCAGGCTGCACGGTATTAATCCCACAGGTATTTAGCCGGAGGGAGGGACCTTCACACCTCTATCAGAGCAGGCGGCGGAGGACAAGAAGAGTAGTGTGGGCATTCTTGTGGGTGTGTGAGCCAAGGCGTCCCTCTCTCTCTCTCTCTCTCTCTCTCTCTCTCTCTCTCTCTCTCTCTCTCTCTCGTCACAGAGTTGTTTTTGTCTAAACCTTTCCTGTTAGTCTACATTCAGTAAATCATTGAGCTGCCTCAGTCCTTTCTAAGAATTGTTAGACGTTGCCTTGCTACGAGCAAAGTCTTCAAAACAAGTTTAAAATGAGTCTGACGGAATAGAATCAAAGTGAAACATCTAACACTTGAACACGTTCACAGACGTTCTGCTCTCTGTAGACACAAAGCGATAGATGACAAAAGCCCACTTTAGTCAGCGAGACATGTATGTGCATGTGCATGAGACTGTGAGATGAGACGTGCAATGGGGTTAGGTGTTCACCGCTGGAAGTTCTCCCACTGACCCCACGACCCCTTGTGAGTCAGAAACCTGTTTGTGTTTCCAAAAGGGCCCTCCTCTTCTTGCTCTTATCTCTAGCCTGGTGGTGGTGGGGGAGGGAGGGAGGGCTGCAGGGGAAGTAGTGGTTTCAGCCAGAGGCAGAGAGTCTTCTCAGGGCATGAAACCTCATCTGTCCCCTCCTCCTCCTCCATCCATCTAGCCTCTTAACTTTCACCCCTGACCCTGTCACACCCTCCTCTGGGCTCCAGCAACAACAAAAGGAGGAGATTAGGGAAATCGACAGGCTAGAGGGGATTACTGTAGCCCTTTTCATCTGGGCCTGCGCTCACAGTTGACACAGTCTGTTAGCACTACTTCAACTTAATCTGAGTGCAGTTTACTTACTTTTTTTGTTTTGTTTGTGTACTTATGTTATCCATGGTTTGTACATAGTCTTAATTGTAGCAAAATCCACATAAATAGCCGAAGCCGTCAGTTCCACGTGTTGAGGGCATACTGTGCGTACAACTCACTTGAGTTAATGAACCTTTAAAACCACATGCAGTGCACAGGTGATTGAAAAGATTAGCCGAAGGAAATGTTGACATGTATTTGCTACTCCTGTCAACATCAGAGGCTGTCTCTGATGAGCAGTGTGCTGTCTCAGAGGAGACATCAAACCCAGACAGGAAATGGAGAGCCCCAACAGGAAGTCAGTAGACAGGTAATAAAAGGTTGTGTTACTGGACACTTGGTCATAAGTTGTAGGTAAGTAAGATGATTGGTTATAAATGACAATAAAAGTGTGTTTTTTCCCTCTTGCTACAGCATAGCAGCCAATGTATGCACACCTGTGCCACTTGGTTATATTTAAATCCTTCTTCAATCCACCTCTCCTTAGTCTCCTGTCTCCCCCCTTTAACCCTGTGAAGCGCCCCTGAATTGCCCTGGTTCTCAAAGTTTGGCAGCAAGTCAAAACTATGTGCTCGAAACCGACAGAAGCACGTCTGCTAACGGTTAAGCCGTTTAGCTCCTAATACCAACAACAAACACTCTTTCTGTGCTGGCCCTGGGCACGGAGCACAGTGAGCCGCCTGTGAGAGAGGTCAGACAACTCTATAATCGGACTCTACCCATCTGCCCTCTGCTCTCCCACACTGAGCAACAGGTTGGGCTCCTCGGCGGGGGACTAAGTGGGACATGGGGACACAGATGCCCATTGACACCGCACCATTCATGGAGCTTAAGCCCTGCCGGAGCTAAACCAGTGATCTCACAATGAGCAAAAACATTTAATGATATGGTATTTGTGTGTGTGTGTACTTCTGTGTGCTCTAACTTTATACATGTGTGTTGCACTTGTGAGTGGATTATGTGTGGATGTGTGAGAGACGGTATAATTGCGTGTGGAGAGGTGTGTGCGCGCCTGTATATTTATGAAGTGCTCGTTCAGACATTTAATTTTCCACAGCCTGGTGAATGTGCAGAGAGGCGTCTCAGTAGATGTGTGCTGTCACCCCCCCCCCCTCCAACCTCCCAGCATTCCTTCTGCTGCACAAGTCTCCCACCCTCATTCTCTCCGATCTTCTTCCACGCTCCCTCCCTCAACCCTGCCCCCGCTCCCCCTGTTCCTGCACCCCATGCTGGGGCTAATTTTAGAGCCTCTTCCCTGGATCCCAGCATCCAGCTGGAGGTGTCTCTCCACCCCTGCCTAACCATGGAGCATCTCTCAGGGACGTGCTCCGCCGAGCGCTCAAACACGCCTCCAGGGCACGTTAAAGGTGTGCTGGAGGGGAGGTGAAGGTGTGGGGGTGCAGGCATGTTAGCTCACAGCTCTATGCTCTTTAACCATACCAAGGTGCCATGGTAACAGGAATCTAACTCTCCGATGGGTGATTTTCTCATTATTTTCCCATTGTTTGTTTGCCCCCCCCCCCTTTCTATACCGTTGGCCCTTTTCACTGGTAGAGTGCTGTTCTCCACTCAGGAGATAAGCTTGCAGCTGATTGGCTAAGCAGAATCCCTGGTGGTCTATTAGCAGTTTAGACCGTACACCAAATAGTGTGGTGAACACAGTTAGAGGTAGCTCTCTGTCAGACAAACTGAAATGGGACACAGACAGCTGCACAAGCGCACATGCAGAACACAATGTATACACAAGCATGGGTGTTTGTATTGAACATGTCCTATCTGGGATAGTTTTATAGGGCAAGGTGTTGTAATGTAATTTAACTAACTGTATAATTCTGGAGAAAAAAGGATGCTATGTGATTTCCTTGAACATATGGTTTCCAACCCTTACTGCAAAACTAGTTGTCAATGAATAAAATGAATAAAACTGACTTTTAAGAAATAAATCCTTGATATTTGATCAGATCCAGAGATGAGCATCTGCAGCTATTTGTAGTGACATTCATTTCCCAAAACAACATATGCTGAGGATTTAGATCCATGTGTGAAGTTTTGGCAGGGGTCACTTTATGAAGTTGTCAATTTGCACAAACAATATTTGGCCCATGATTTTTCACTTCAGATTTGTTTTTAACAAAAGCTGCACATTTTATGACAAATGTGAACATATGCAAAATCATCTTGTAGGTTTGTTACTTTCACCATGCTTTGTTGTTTTATGTTTGATGCTAGCTAACACTGAAAATCAGTGGCTTTGAGAGCAGAGAGGGAAAAATGGGGTGAGTGAATGCTATGCTCTCCTCAAATTGAGTTTCAATTCGACTATCACTGTTCTTCTGTATCACAATCTGTAAGTGAAATTGGAAGTGTTTTACCAGCAGACAACACTGATCTCCATGATCCCTGTGCTGTCTATAAAAAGCAGCTGCAAAAAAAAGTTACGAAACAAACTGGGCAATGTCTCACTTTGTCGTCTGTCCGCCTGGATTTGCTTTCTTGTTGTTGTTTTTGTCCTGTAGCTTTTGGGCCAAATCCTTACATGTAGGCGTTCATTCAACTGCTCTAACAAGCCTACTGGGGCATGAGCTGAGCTATCTGTGGGACATGAATCGGACCTGGCCAAGGGCACAAATCACACAGAGAGAAGATGAGAGACCCTGACAGCGGAGGGCTGCGTCTCAGCTTTCTCCCTCCTCCCCTTTGCTCCTTGGTGGATTTTCTGCTCTTCCTGCTCTCAGTACTGCCGTTGAGAGCTCTGTTGGCTTGTTCAAATGAATCTCCATGCACGGCCAGGGGAAGAGGACAGTTGTTCCTATTGCCAGGACCGCTCTGAGCTGTGCTGAGATCTGGTGGGTCGGCCTGTGTGTGTGTGTGTGTGTCTCGTTTTGGACAGAGCCGGGATGTGATTCATCATGTGGTGGTCAGGCGGACTCAACGGGCGTAACCACAGCCAGCCACACCAGGCCATCTGAGACCATGCATTGCAGAGGCATTGCTGCTCTCTGCAAACAGCATCAGTCTAAAGCACCCCAGGGAGGCAGCAGAGGTGGCGTGTGAAACACACACCAGGGAAAGGCTGGAGGGAGCATGAGCTCACACATGTTCGTGTTAATGCATGTGTGTGTGTGTGTGTGTGTGTATGTGTGTGTGTGCGTGTGCGTGTGTGTGTGTGTGTGTGTGTGTGTGTGTGTGTGTGTGTGTGTGTGTGTGTGTGTGTGTGTGTGTGTGTGTGTGTGTGTGTGTGTGTGTGTGTGTGCATTACAATAACTGGGTTTGGTGTTTGTATGTTAATGTATTGGATTTTCTGAAACATGCATGCTTGTGGAAATCAGTGGTTATGGAAGGATACAACACAATTCTGAGGCGTGTTGTCGTTCCAGTTTTACGTCTTTCTTTCCATGGCTTGCTTGCCTGTGGAGAAAGTTTCCGGCTGTGGCTGAGGCCTCAGGTTCCCGAGACAGCAAGAGTTGTGAGAGGGGGCGGGGGGGGGGGGGGCTGTATTTCTATCCTTCTATCCTCTCTCTGTTTCTCTCTCTCCCTATGGATTGAGCTGAAGGACATGTCACCGCAACAAGGCACTGGATGAGACAAGCACATCTCTCCCTCCCTCCTTCCTCCCCCTTTTGCCTCTCAACTTCCCTTCCCCACTCTCTCTTTCTCTTTCTCTCTCTCTCTCTCCCTCTCTTTCTCTTTCTTTTCCTTTTCTATTCTGTCCCCGCAAACAAACACATAAACAAACTCAATTAGCTAATGACACTGGCCCGGCCATTGGGTGGTCCTAATTAACGTTTACTGGCTGCCTGATGTCAGCTCTCAGGCAGTGATTAATAACTATAGCCCCCTACCAGTACACACTCACAAACTCACACATCAATCCATAATACATACACAACATGCAAGCAGTAAGCACAAATGTGAGGGCTGCTTCTATTTTTTTTCTTCACATTATGATATTACCATTCAACTGTTTAAGGCTGCGACGACTCGACATGTGCCAGTTGGCCGCAAACCAAACCATTTTTTTTTAACTACTAGACAAGTACTCCTGAGAGGTAGAAGCTGTAATATGATCATTAAATCCTCTGTGCTGTAAAAGAGATTAGAGCCTGAGGGGAGTATACGGTGGGGTAGTAAGAGGCTCAGTCCAAACATAGCAGGGCCCAAGCAGACAGTGTGTGAACAGGCCCTGTGGAGCTCTCCTCGGGATAGGCTGCTGTTTAGCTTGCAAAGGGTTAACATCTGCTGGGCTTGCAGACTCCCTGCGTGTGACGCACTGTCTCGATGAGGGAAAGTCTAACAGGAAAAGCAGTCTAAAAAAGGTCCCTGTGCAGCGAGGGCCCAAGGTACATTTTCTTTGGCCCTCTCCTCACATTTTTTTGCACTTGTTTTTCCAATTTGCTTAACTACAGTTTCAATGGTTTCGGATTTGCGAGATTGCTGCACAGTTCCTCTTTCAATTCCGGTGGTTGTTGGAAGCTTTGTCTTTTATTGCTATTGCGGGGCTCATTCTGTTGAGTTTTTTTTCATCTATGTTTTTTTGGCACGAGTCCCACTTTGCCTGTCCCCTGGCCCCGCTCACCCTCACCCCCTTGTTGCCCATAAGTTCACCATGCTGTTAGTGCACAATCCCTCTAAGCCGCTCAGAGATTTCTGGTGATAAAATGGCATTGCACCTGACCCAAAGGCTCCATGTGTTTGCATTAGTGTTTGCATGTGTGT